>NC_044397.1:35217061-35528319 GCF_006542625.1 Nomascus leucogenys | reverse complement strand
AGGTGAGCAATGTTTCAGAGATGAGTGTGTCATGGGGGGAGGTAGTGAGCGTCATAGGTGCATTTTCCCTGTGGCCGGGAGCAGGAGAGGTGAGATGGGGGACACCTTGTGGCCACTCAGCCAGGTTTCTGGAGTGTGGAGAATTGCTGAGGGCATCGCGGGTTGCTTCCTCCCTGGGGAAAGTCACATGAGAGGTGGATGTGGCCGTGGATAAAGTTCCTGCATTGGCGGCAGAGCAGAGGAATCCACTGGTAAATCCGTGGGTCATTTTGTCACAAGACTCAATTAAGCTACTCACTCACCCATTTTCCAGGCAGCATCACAGGGCAGGGCATGCTGCAGCTCACTCCTGCATCAGAGGCAGCTTGGAGCTGGGTGCTTTAGGGTACTGGAAACCACTGCCTGTCTGCTCCCAGGGGAGCAGTGGGGCATGGGAGCCCTCATCCCTCACCCGGCATTGGCCTTGTCATGGCAGGTCCTCCTGTCCTTGGATAGCCGAGCTCAGCAGCCCCTTCCCCTCCCTTCCCTCCTCTGGACACACCCAGGCCCCTCCTCCCTCTGTCCCTTCCTCTCCTCCCCCTGCTGCTGCCTGGAGTCCTCCCCTCCCCCATTAACCTTCTGCTCCCACCTCCGCTTCTGCCTGAATTCTGCTGCTGTCTGGGCTGACTCCCGCTTTCAAAGAGAAAAAGAGAGAACCCAGCCACGTCCTGGCAGGGGGTGCATCACAAAAACCAGGAGACAGAGAAAGCTGCACAAAGAGGGCCAGGCACGGTGTCTCTCGCCTGTAATCCCAGCATTTTGGGAGCCCAAAGCAGGTGATCACTTGAGGTCAGGAGTTCGAGACCAGTCTGGCCAACATGGTGAAACCCCTGCTCTACTAAAAAAAAGTACAAAAAATTAACCAGGCATGGTGGCGTGCGCCTGTAGCTGAGGCAGGAGAATCGCTTGAACCCAGGAGGCAGAGGCTACAGGGAGCCAAGGTTGCACCACTGCACTCCACCCTGGGCGACAGAGCAAGACTCCATCTCAAAAAACAAACAAACAAAAAACTGCACAGGGAACACCAAGGAGAAACAGAGGCTAAGCTCACATGCTAATGACTTCAAGGCGCATGGAGTGAGGACCATGTGGAGAGGCAGACAGACAGGATGGAGAAGGAAAATTCCAGAAGGAGCTACCTCAGCAGTCAGGCGTGATGAGTTCTGGAGACCTTAAGTCTTAGCAGTGAGTGAGTGTTCATCACACAAATAGACATATTTTTCTATAACTATTCCATTTTGGCCACGGGATTCATTAGTTTACAAGCATGAACCCCCGCATGTGGATTTCAACCCATTTTACAGATGGTGAGACTTAGGATCAGAGATCCCGCTGTCGGGGGGGTCACAGGCAAGGAAGACAGGCAGCCACAGCAGACGGGAAGTGGAAAATACCGGACCGGCTGCCCCTCACCTCAGGCACAGCCCATCTTGTGGCTGAGAGCTGGGGTGTCACGTCTCAGCCTAGCTCGCGGGTGTCAGGGAAGTGAGGTCAGGGATTATGAGAATCCCCACTTGACTCCAGGATGTGCCCCTGGAGGTGACTGAGAAGGGGACTCATGGGCCTCTGGGATCAGGGATCAGAAGCAGACACTGGAGAACAGAGACAAGGGAAGTATAAAGGAATTGCGGGGTGTTCCTGCAGGGTGGAAGAGAGAACCCTGGATCCCATGCCAGATAGTCTTAGATGCACCCCTGGAAGCGAAGTGAACTTCAGGAGCTCCCTGCCCTGGCCCTGTTACCAACAGCTGTGCCCAAACACATGGGCCCTGGCCGGAGCGAGAGAGTGACGGCAGAGCTGGGGAGGAGCCGCTGGGGGACAAAAGGCAGAGAGGCTGAAACCAGATGACGGAAACCAGGGGCAGAGGTCAGAGGGCTGTCAGGGAGGGAGGCACCAGTTTGGAGGGGGCACTGGGGCTGGGAGCATGAGGCAGGTGACAAGAAGGAGCCAAGGCAGGAAGGGTACTGCGCTGGGAAGACGTAACTCCCACCTTCCACCCTCCAGCTGCAGATACAGGTTGGGGCGCAGCCCCTGCAACCTGCTCAGTGCTTGGTGGAGAGTGGCAGCGGGGACCCAGCTCCCTTGCTCCTTCCCAACCTCGGTTTTCCCTGCACCAAACCCTTCCTCATCCCCCTGAGGCCATGCCTCGGTTCTCCCTGCACCCAGAGCTGGGAGCAGCCCCTCCTTATCCCTCGGCCCCGGGCCTCAGAGCCACCTTCCCCTCCCCTCCCCTGGAACATCACATCAGGAGCTTCTCTCCAGCCCCCTCCCACCTCTCCCTCTTACCTGTGGCCCCTGGGGAGGCCTTGAGCATCCAGAGGATGCTGAGGAGCCCCAACAGCTGCATGGGCCCAGCGGGCAGGGGACTGGGGCAGAGCGAGCTCCAGGGCCAGGACAGCAGCAGGGACCTGGAAAAGCATTCAGTAAAAGTGCTGGTTATCTGTTCTACTGAGCACAGCCTCACCTTTGCACCGCCCCACCTCACCCCTTTTCCTCCCTTCTCCCTGCATCTGGACAGACGTCAGCACTGTGGGAAGCAGGGACACGAGGGAAAAGGACAAATCCAGGAGGTGTCAGGCAGGGAGAGCCACTGGTGGCCCAGCCCCACAGCCTGCCTGGCCCACATGGAGCTGCCTGGAAGCTGCCCTTCCTCCCACACCCCTGTGGAGGGTACCCTTGACCAAGGCCTTGGACTCTGGAGTCTGGGCCGACTCCTGCAGCCTCTCCTTAGTTTAAATTCCTCCTGCTGGGTACAACCTCACTCTCCTTCAAGCCTGCTCTTTCCCTCAGTCTGCCCCCGCTCCATCCTGCCCCTAACAGGACCCCACAGGCCAGACAAAACCATGGGAGTAATTAACACAGAATTCCATCTGAAGTGATTTTATTATCTGAAGAGTTGGGGCTAGGTCCCAGAAAAGGAAACACAAACAACCAAAGGAAACACTCAAAAATACTAGTCTGGGCCAGGAATGGAGTCTCACGCCTGTAATCTCAGCACTTTGGGAGGCCAAGGCAGGTGGATCACTTGAAGTCAGGAGTTCGAGACCAGCCTGGGCAACATGGCAAAACCCCATCTCTACTAGAAATATAAAAATTAGCCTGGCATGGTGGTGGGTGCCTGTCATCCCAGCTACTTGGGAGGCTGAGGCAGGACAATTGCTTGAACCCAGGAAGTGGCAGTTGCAGTGAGCCAAGATCACACCACTGCATTTCAGCCTGAGCAACAGAGCAAGACTCCATCTCAAAAAAAAAAAAAAAAAAAAAAAACCTAATTTGGACCTAGCACATTGTTGGACCTTCCTAGTGGCAACTATTAGGAAGGTTGAGTCTATCCAGTTTGGGCAAAGGTGTGAAGAATAAATGTTCTTACCCAGCTGCTGGGTGTATAGGTGGGTTGGGTTGCTTTAAAAGGATAATTTGAGGCTGGGCATAGTGGCTCATGCCTGCGACCACTTTGGGAGGCCAAGGCGGGCAGACCACTTGAGGTCAGGAGTTTGAGACCAGCCTGGCCAAAAGGGTGAAACCACATCTCTACTAAAAATACAAAAATTAGCCAGGCTTGGTGGCACACGTCTGTAATCCCAGCTACTCGGGAGGCTAAAGCAGGAGAATTGATTTTTGAGACAGTCTCAGTCTGTGGTCCAGGCTGGAGTGCAGTGACGTGATCTCGGCTCACTGCAACCTCTGTCCTGGTTCAAATGATTCTCCTGCCTCAGCCTCCTGAGTAGCTGGGATTACAGGTGTGTGCCGCCATGCTCAGCAATTTTTTTTTTTTTTTTTTTTTTTTAGTAAAGACCAGGTTTTGCCATGTTGGCTAGGCTGGTCTCGAAATCCTGGCCTCAATGATCCACCCGCCTCAGCCTCCCAAAGTGCTGGGATGACAGGTGTGAGCCACCACACCTGGCCCAGCATCTGCAGCTTGATTTCCTTCATACTCTCTGCTGGGTACCCTATTCTGGGTACTCCAGTGCACACTGAGAACTGGTGAGGTTTTGGAGAAGCAGACAATAGAGTGAGGGAAGACTACCCTGAGAAGGCAGAAAAATCATTTCCATTGCTCTGCAGGGGAGCTAAGGTGCAGGAATGCCCTGAAAGATGAGGGGGCATGTGCTGGATTGAGCGTGATGTTTGCTAGGGAGAGAGTGGTGATGCTGGTGCATTTGTAGGTGACAAGAGCAGTAAGACCAAGCTGAGATGTTTGTTTATTTATTTATTTGAGACAAAGCCTTGCACTGTCACCCAGGTTGGAGTGCCGTGGTGTGATCACAGCTCACCGCAGCCTCCACCTCCCAGGTTGCAGCAATTCTCCTGCCTCAGCCTCCCAAATAGCTGGAATTACAGGTACACACCACCATGCCCAGCTAATTTTTGTATTTTTAGTAGAGACGGAGTTTCACCATGTTGGCCAGGCTGGTCTCAAACTCCTGACCTCAGATGATCCACCTCTCTTGGCCTTCCAAAGTGCTGGGACTACAGGCATGAGCCAATGCATCCAGCCCCATAAGCTGAGGTGTTTAGACATCAGAGGAACCTCTGTGGGCTGAGTAGGGCTGGGGATGCCTCTGTAGGGCTGGCCAGCATCAGAGAGGCCATTGAGAGGCGCCCAAAGCCATCCTGGAAGTAGGACATGAAGGCCTAGCTGGGAACCTGACTCCCCTGGAAATGGGGGCTCCACTTGATGGTTGGCTGAGGGGCACTGAGATGGATGGTCCAGGAGGCTGTGTTGACTGGGAGGAGAGGAGCCTCTTTTTGCTGGATGATGAGGGTTTCCAGTTGAGTGTGTGGAGTTTGGGGTGATGGTGAGGCTTCCAGGTGGAGCTGTCCTGGAGGCCTTGGGTCTCAGGGGAGGACTTCTGGGATGGGTCCACTGCCATTGCCCCAGCCCCTGCTATGGGCCACGGTGTGAAAATGTGGGTGCTCACCATGCACTGAATCAGCCAGCACCTTGGTCTTGAACTTTGCAGCCTTCAGAGCTGTGAGAAATAAATCTCTATTTTTTTTTAGGTGGAAGTCTTGCTTTGTTGCCCAGGCTCGCGTCGAACTCCTGGGCTTAAGCTATCCTCCCACTTCAACCACCCAAAGTGCTGGGATTACAGGTATGACCCACTGTGGCTGGCCAATTTCTATTATTTAATCCATTCAGTGTATGGTATCTGCTATGGGAGCCCAAGCTAAGACAGGCTGCCTTCAAGATTTTCTCTTCATCAGCTGGGTGCAGTGGTTCATGCCTGTAATCCCAGTGCTTTGGGAGGCCCCAGCCTGGGCAACATAGTGAGACCCCATCTCTAAAAAAAAAAAAAAAATTAGGATGGGTGTGATGGCTCATGCCTGTAATCCTGGCACGTCAGGAGGCCGAGGCAGGAGGATCCCATGAGCCCAGGAGTTCGAGACCAGCTCGGGCAACACAGGGAGACCTGGTCTCTTAAAAAAAAATTAGCTGGTCAGAGTGGTGCATGCTTATAGTCTTAGCTACTTGGGAGGCTGAGGTGAGAGGATCTCTTGAGTTCAGGAATTAGACTGCAGTGAGCTGTGATTGCACCATTGCACCCCAGCCTGGGTGACAGAGTGAGGCCCTGTCTCAAAAAAATTTTTTTCTCTCTTTATCTTTGATTTTCAGCAATTTGACTCGACTATAATGTCTGTAGTTTGTGGTCCTTGTTTTATTTTTGGGAAATTCTTAGTGATTATTGTCTTCAAATATTTCTCCTACCCCGTTCTCTCTCTCTTCTCCTTCTGAGACTCCAATGAGACATATGTTAGGACACTCCATATAGAACTATAGCTCTTGGGTGCTCTGCTCTGCACAAATCCCCACCACCCCTTTCTGGGTTTCAGTTTGAGTAATTTTTATTGACATATCTTCAGTCAATTGAGTGAAGATAAACACTGACTTATCTTCATAATTCTTTCCTCTACTGTGTCTTATCTACTGAACATCCTGTTGAAGAGAAGTCTTGGCCAGGTGCAATGGCTTACACCTATAATCCCAGCACTTTGGGAGGCTGAGGTGGGAGGATAGCTTGAGCTCAGGAGTTTGAGGCCAGCCTGGGCAACATAGTGAGACCCCATCTCTACAAAAAATATCAGAAAAAAATTAGCTGGGTGTGGTGGGGTGCACCTGTAGTCCCAGCTACTTGAGAGGCTGAGATAGGAGGAATGCTTGAGCCCAGGAAGTCAAGACTGCAGTGAGCTGTGATTGTGCCACAGCATTCCAGCCTGGGCAACAGAGAGAGAACTTGTCTCAAATAATAATAATGATTTTTAAAAATTAGAAAAGAATCTTTATCTCTGATATTATGGCGTGTATTTCTACCATCTTCATTTGAAAGAGGCTTCTTGAGAGGCAATGAGAGCCACCCTGGAATAGGAGATGGACAGTCCAGGAGGCTGTATTGACCGGGAGGACAGGAGCCTCTCTTTGGTGGAAGGCAAGGGTCTCCAGCTGGGCCTGTTGAGTGTGGGATGACCATGGGGTTTCTGGGGGGAGCTGTCCTAGTGGCCTGGGGCTCCCGGATGAGGGACACAGTCTAGAACTCTACCTTCTCCAAGTGCTGCAGAGGACACAAAGGCCAGAAGATGCCAGAAAAATGCCAGGGACCCACATGGGGACTGGAACCGGTATCCTGTTTTGTGTACATGAAGTTGCACAGTGTTCCTAGTAAGGGTCGGGGAGGGGATGGGCTAGGGGACAGGGACCAACTGTCTGCTCTGGAGGGGCGGGGCCAGGGGTCTGAAGGGGTCAGCGCTCTTTAGCTTAGAAAGGTGAAGCTAGGGGTGGAAATGGTTAACATCTATAAAATTGGGAAGAGAGTGGTGGAGGTGAGAACAGATTTGTTCACAATAGACAAAGGGGCAACCTTTGAAACTCAAGTGATGTAAAAATTGAAACAATTACAAGGACTGCTGTTTTATACAGAGAGTAATAAACTTATGCATTCAGCAAACACCAAAGGCTGGCTCTGCCTGGGCAGGTGCTCTGGATGAGGCAGGGTGAATAAACAGTTTATAGTAGAGTTAATGAGATGGGATTGGGGCAGAAACGGCCACAGTCCAATCTGCTGCTGGAGCTATGAGAGGGGGCCCAGGGCTGGAGGGGCACAGAGGGGGCCTCCGGGACCCTTCCACCTGGGCTGATGAGGGTACAGGGAGAGGCAGCGTTTGAGTTTTGTGGCGGGTAAGAAGTAGTACAGGAAGGAAGTATTATATTAACAGATGCTCAAAGGCCTTAGACAAATTCAGAACTGCATTGTCTGAACTTACACCGAGCTAGGGAAAGAATTGGGATATTGGTAATCAGATTCCCTGGGGAAGATCAAATCTTGGGTGGCACTGGGATGAGCTGGGGTCACCCACAGCTTATTGGAGTATGGGAAGGCCCAGAGACCCCCACACCCCAGTTGGAGAAGTCAACAGAGACCCGAAAGTCTGGGTATCATATTAATATTAAAAATGGGCCAGGCATCGTGGCTCATTCATGCTTATAATCCCAGCACTTTGGGAGACCAAGGTGGGAGAGTTGCTTGAGGCAGGAGTTTGAGACTAGCCTGGGCAAAAATATTTTATTTTTTAATAAAAAATTTTTTAACAATTAGGGCCGGGCACGGTGGCTCACACCTGTAATCCCAGCACTTAGGGAGGCCAAGGTGGTCAGAACACAAGATCAGGAGTTCAAGACCAGCCTGGCCTACATGGTGAAATCCCCTCTCTACTAAAATTACAAAAATTAGCTGGGTGTGGTGGCAGGTGCCTGTCATCCCCACTACTTGGGAGGCTGAGGCAGGATTGCTTGAGCCCCGGAGGTGGAGGTTGCAGTGAGCTGTGATCCCGCCACTGAACTCCAGCCTGCTGAGCAAAAGAGCAATACTCTGTCTCAAAAAAAAAAAAAAAAAAAGCTACAGATACCACTGGTAGTCTCTGATCTGACATCTGAACTGCTCCCCAAGGACCCAGAATCCATTCCCAGAGCAGGGGATGGTTTTCAGAGAACTGGGGTCTGCTGGAGGAGGAGAGGCCCAGGCGCAGAAAACTGGGATCCTCTAGAGGAGGAGAGGCGCGGGTGCAGAGAACTGGGGTCCGCTAGAGAGAAGAGGCACGGGTGCAGAGAACTAGGATCTGCTAGAGGAGGAGAGGCGCGGGTGCAGAGAACTGGGGTCCTCTAGAGGGGGAAGGGCGCGGGTGCAGAGCACTGGGGTCCTCTAGAGGGGAAGGGGAGCCGTGAGTGCAGAGAACTGGGGTCCTCTAGAGGGGAAGGGGAGGCGTGAGTGCAGAGAACTGGGGTCCTCTAGAGGGGAAGGGGAGGTGTGAGTGCAGAGAACTGGGGTCCTCTAGAGGGGGAAGGGCGCGGGCGCAGAGCACTGGGGTCCTCTAGGGGAGGAGAAGCCCGGGTGCAGAGAACTGGGGTCCTCTAGAGGGGAGGAGGGTTGTGGGGCGCAAATCCCCTGTCAAGTGGTGGCTGTGTTCATTATTTGCTGTGTTGCCCCAGGCAAGTCACTCATCCTCTCTGAGCCCCCATATCCTCATCTGCCCCGACTTCCTTACACAGTCCGCCTGGTGACAATCATATGAGCTACCTGCTGGGAAATGGCTTTGTGAACAGCAGAGCCCTCTGCAAGAGGAGGGCAGGCGTCTCTGGATCTAATCAGACCTTCCAGAGCCCTCCGGAGTGGCCCTACTTGCCTGGCCTCACTCCCTCCTGCTCTCTGCACTGGCCATAGATAGATGTTTTTCTGACTGTTTTGCACACTAAGGGATTCACCTGTGTTATCGTTGCCACACAATTATAAGCACCTGAGGGACGGGGGCTTTTGGTTGCTTGGGGGCCATCTCTAACACTCGGCTGGGTACACAGAGGCAATGCCACCCGCTGACTCCTGGGGCCTTCATCATCGCTGTCATCACCTCCATCACCCTCTCCTTGAATAATCTGAGGACAAAGATCTGCTGGGCCAGGTCTTGGGAGCAGGGATGGGGAGGACCCCTCCTAAGACCCATCGAGGCCCACAGCTTCCCACTCCTGTATATGAACTTAAAGGGAATCTATGTGTTATTAATAAATTCTTGTAATGTCCCCAAATCCACAGAGTTCATCACTCCAGCCCTTGGAACTCTCCCATCAGCTCCTCCCTGCCTGTACCTCTCTCCCAACATGTCTGGGTGGGGTAAAGGAAGTCTCATCTGTCAAGGCTTGGCTGGCAGAGGCAGCCTCAGAGGGCCTGAGTCCCTGGCTGGGAGGATGGTGGAACTTCCCTGGTGGGTTACCTTGAAGGTGTCCTGCAGGGCTCCAGAGACCCCCACCCCAGCTCCCCTGCCCCCTCACCACCCCTTCTGCCCACCCCACAGCCTCAACTCAAGGTCTCCCTCTCTCACCTCTCCTCATCCCTGTCCACCCCTGCCAGAAAGGAATCAGAAAGTCTGTTCTGTATGAGGGAAATCAGCGGGTCAGAGTCCTCTCTCAGACACAGTCACCACCAGGCTGAGCAAGGGCACCCGAGCCTGTGTCTCTTCCCGCAGCGCCTCAGCCATTTTTTTTTTTTTTTTTTTTGGAGGGTGTTTTACTCTTGCCGTGAGACTGGAGTGCACTGGCGCCATCTTGCCTCACTGCAACCTCCTCCTCCCATGTTCTAGTGATTCTCCTGCCTCAGCCTCCCAAGTAGCTGGGATTACAGGGGCACCACACCATGCCCAGCTAATTTTTGTATTTTTAGTAGAGACGGGGTTTCACCATGTTGGCCAGGCTGGTCTCGAACTCCCGACCTCAGGTGATCCACCCGCCTTGGCCTCCCAAAGTGCTGGGATTACAGGCATGAGCCACCACTCCCAGGCCCGTCAGCCATTTCTAACTGGTGGGGATTCCCCAGGTGCACCTGAGGCTCCCCCAAGTCAAGAGACGATACTGTCACACACTCCTCTGGACTCCCTCTCTCCCAACCAGGGCTGGCAGCATGTGCAGTGCCTCTGTGAGGTTTGGAAAGACCCATCCCTCCAGCGGATAAAGCCCCCAGGATGAGGGCAGGCAGAGACCACTGTCTATGTGACAAAAGCCCCCTCATTCTCCCGGGGGGAGCCTGGAGAGCAGAAGCTGTGGATTTCAGCCACCCCTCAGCCAGGGGGCTGTGTGCAGACCATCCCCTGCACAACCACAGGCACCCACAGGTCTCCACAGTGACCCCTTCAGCACCCCCAAGGCAAGATGAGGTCACAGCACGGGTCTCCAGCCCTGTGGCAGCTCATTGCCATGCAAAGGGGAGGAGGCCACCTGCAGCCCTGCTGCCTGAGGCAGGGGCATGTACTATGACCACCCAGGAGCACTGGCCCCGGAGCATCAGCCCAGGAGCACTCACCCAGCGTTGGTGTAGCAGTAACAGACGCGCAGAGCCGGAGAGCCAGCGTCAGAATCCAGATCACCAGCATCTCCCAGGGAACGGGCCCCTGGCTGCCCATCTTCCCCCGTCAGGAGGGACCAAGAAATGAAAGCCTCCCAGGAAGGGATCAGCTATAAAAAGGACCCCAGAGAACTTTGCCTTGAAGAAGAGCAGTGCCTGTCCCAGGGTAGAGGTGAGGTGATGGCGTTGAGCAGGTAGCGCATGGTGACCACGGGGAGTTAAACGAAGGGCAGCCTGTCCACCCTTCTTCCTTATAAGTCCTGGAGTAGTCACTGCCCTGAGCCGGGGTCCCTCTCTCTCAGCAGAAGTCAGAGGCACTTTGGGTCGGGCAGCACAGGAGGGAGGGACGGAAGCTAGAGGTGTGAGCACACCACTGGTGACAAGAGGTGGGGGCCAATAAGCACCGGGGAGCGGGTGATCATGGAGGGAGAAGTTCAGAAACGTGGAAGGGGCAGCTGGCAACAGGCCAGACCAAGTCAAGGACCCTCCACTCCCACCCCTGAGAAGCCCCTCTCTCTTCCAGCCATCCCTCCCCATCCCCCACCTCAACATGGTCCTTGCCAAATGTCCAGGGCTTTCCCTGGGGTCCCCAGTTTCCAGCCCTTCTCCTGGGCGGGGTGCCCACTCACACCTGAGACTTTATGGTCCTGGTCCCCACCCCTGGCCAGACACAGAGGTGACGAAAGGCCATGGCCCATCCCTGCCCAGGGCAAGCATCAAAGGGGCCCCTCCCAAGCCCACACCAAAAGACCCAAGGGGACACGTTATTTCTGATCACCCTCGACTCCTCAGGCAGGCCTGACTGCCCACAACAGCAGGAACAGAAGGGCCCCGCGCCAGCGTAGACAGGCTCTGCTGTGTGAGTTTGCTATCAGGGTTTGGGGGCCTTGTGGGGGATCAAGATCTTTGGGGATGCCCAGCTTTACCCATCCTTGCAAAAGGTGGCTGGACCAGGCAGCCCTAGCCCCTGGGCCACCCAACTCCCTGAACCAGCACCAGGGGTCTAACTGCTCCCTAAGCCCCCAGTGTCAAGGTCAGGGCAGTGGTGGGGGTGGGGAGAGCACAGATGACAAAGCCCAAGGGGCCCCTGCCCAGAGTCACTCTCCAACAAAATGGGTCCCCCCAACCTCTGTGTTTTCTATGAGGAACATCATGGCCCCCAAGGGCTGCCCACAGACCCTCTCCTTCCTCCCTGGGAGACACGAGTGCTCCCACGATCCTCCTACAGCGCCGCCTCTGGAAATCCCCGTTCTCCAATCAAACGGAGACCACTTGGGGGGTAAAAAGGAGACAGACAGAGAGCTGCTGCTTTTTACAATAAACTCTATACTGTGTTCACATGGAGACCTGGAGATGTGCCGACTTCCTGTCCCCAAAGCCAATCTTCCCAGCCCAGGAGACTGAGGATTTCAAGGGCTCAGAGTTACCGCAGGAATCCAGGTGACACCAGGCAGAGAGTGGGGAGGAGGGGAAACGGAGGGGATGGGTTTAAAAGGCAGTGGCGAGGCGAGAAGGGAGGAGGATCGAAGGGAATGAGGAGGAGGGAGACTGAGGGGGCTGCCTTTCCTTGGGGACTGGGGAACTCATGGCCTGCCCCCACCCACGGGGCTCCAGGGGTGAGAGAAAGGGGTGGAGAATAAAGAATTGGGCAGCAGGGTGATGGGGGAAACAGCAGCTGGGGTATTTAGGTCAGGGGGAGTCGGGGGCAGAACTGATGAATGGACAGGCTCAGAAGGGGAGAGGATACAAGGAATGAGAGCAAGAGAAACAGTGAATTGGGCAACAGGGTGATGGGGGGAACAGCAGCTGGGGTATCCTAAGACACAGAGGCTATCTATACCTTGCTAGGGACCGGGATGTGAGGAGAGGAGGGAGGATTTAGGGCTGGGGGACTGGGGGGCAGGATGGATGAAGGAATGGGGTCAGAAGGGGAGGACATCTAAGGAATGAGCGCAAGAGACGCAGCAGGCAGTTAGATCAGGAGAGGGCAGGAGATGGGATGGGGCTGCAGGCTGCCTCCAGGTTCAAGGTAAGAAACAGGCAGTAGGGAATTGAGAGAAAATAGGAACCAGGGCCAGAGACCAGGTGAAGGACAGGAGGATTGGAGGATCCCAGAGAGGCAATGGCAGCATGAGGGCTGAGACGGGAGGGCAGAGTAGGACCGAGAATTGACCAAGTCTATGTGGCTTTCACAACAACGGCGTGAGATATCATACAGGAATGTTGTACCCGTTTTGCAGGTGAGGAAACAGGCTCGTTACTGACTTGCCCAAGGTTCCACAGTGGAAGAGCCTGGACATGAACTGCATCTCCAGGTGGGTTTCAGCCAAGTTGGAAAGAGAAGGATGAGATTTGGGGGAACAGTCTCATCTTGCCCAAGAACAGCAGGAGCCTGGGCTGTCCGCGTCCTGGGGCCACCTCTTGAAATGGACGCAATGCAGACCCTTGTGTCCGGAGCAGGGCGGAGCGGGTGGTGAAGGGACCCCGCAGGGCTCACACTGAGGATGAGGTCATCTCGGGTCTCTTGATGTGCACCTGTCACAGAGTCACAGAGAGGGACGGGAACGCGGAGCCACTGGTTTGGGCTGACAGGGAGGTCACTGCTGATCCGAGCCCAGCCCCCTCCCTGCCCTGGTGGGGGTCGGGGAGGGAATCTGGAATGGAGGCTGGGAGAGTTCCTTGGGGTCCCCCTCTTTAGCCCCTCACCTTCACAGTGGTGTCCACGTTCTCCAAGGCCACATGGAAATTTTTATGCTTGTCTGGAGAGAGAGGAAGGGAGAAAGAGAACGGGAGAGGGAGGGGACGGAAGGGAGAGGGGAACGGAGTAAATGCGAGGAAGGCAGGGAGGGCGTCTGTCCTCGCAGTGGTGACCAGGAAAGCCCCCTCCTGCTTCCTCAGGAGGCAGGACTCACCTGTTCCTTCGTCCTCGAAACTCCAGTTTGAAAAAGTGCCCACGACTTCCTCATCCCAGGTCTCGAACCATTTCCTGTCCTGGTCCCAGGACCTAGGTGGGGCCTCCGCGCGGTCAGACACAGCCGGCCCCCCGGGACCCCTTGGCTGCCCTCGCCCCCCGGCCCTGCCCCCCGCGCGCTCACCGGCCTCGGCGCAGGCTGCCCCACCATCCGGAGCGCACCGCCCGGACGCCCAGCGCCAGCAGCAGCAGCAGCAGCAGCAGCGCGGCGCCCGCCGTCAGGCCCCCGACCAGCGCCCTCCAGTGGACGGCCACCTCGCAGCGCGGGCCAGAGAACCAGTGCGTGTCGGTGGAGTAGCAGCTGCGGGAGATCGCAGGGTCAGACCCTCTTCACCTCCGGGCTCGGGGTCCACGCGTGCACCTGGGCCCCGCGGGGGCGGCTGAGGGGGCGGGGCTCCAGCCTAGGGCAGCGGGAGGTTCCACCCTAGGGCAAGTGGGGGGGTTCCACCCTAGACACCGGGCTGGAATCCACCCTAGAACGAGGGGGCGGGGCTCTACCCTAGGTAACGGGGCGGGATTCTACCCTAGATCAAGTGGGCCGGGCCCCACCCTAGAAGGAGAGGGCAAGGCTCCACCCTAGAACAAGGGGGTGAGGTTCTGCCCTAGAACAAGGGGGCGGGGCTCTACCCTAGGTAAAGGGGCGGGATTTCACCCTAGATCAAGTGGGCAGGGCTCCACCCTAGAAGCAGGGGGCGGGATTCAACCCTAGAAGGAGGAGGCGGGGCCCCACCCTAGAATGAGTGGGCGGGGTTCTCTCCCAGAACGAGAGGACAGGACTCAACCCCTTCAAGGGAGCAGAGCTCCAGGGCAGGGCTCCACTGTAGGGCATGGGGGATGGGCTTGGAGCGGGATTCTGGGGACAAGGCTCCACCGTAGGGCCTGGGGGCGGAGCCGGGGCGGTGCATGGGGCGGGGCTTCCTCCTAGAATGAGTGGGCGGGGCACGGCTGATGCTGTTGGTGAGCGAGGCCTTACCGACACGCGGGACCGCTCCTCTCCAGAACGCACTGGCCCTGGTGACAGTCGATGGCGTTGTCCACGCCCGACGTGCATTTGGTGACACAGCGGAGCCGGGTGGCCTCCACCAAGGGGAAGTAGAACTCCTCATAGCCCGTGGGAGCGGCGCGGCGGCAGATGGCTGGGGGTGGGGAGGGGGTTGCACAGAGACAAGGACCTCATCCATTCTATTCAGGGGTCTGATAATGGTGCCTCTGAATATGAGCGAGGAGGATTCCGTTTCCGAGGTGGGGTGCTGTGGGGTAGTCCCTGGGATTCGATGATGGGAGTCCAGCCCCAGCACCCTCACACTCTCCTAGTCGGCGCTGCTGTCCTCAGGTGGAAGCCACTAACCAGCGCCAGGAAGGGCCGCCCTGGGCCGCATCACTTGCCTCCCCCAAAGGTCTCTCCCTGCCCCCTGGCTTCAATGGGCAAATGGCCCTGGTGGCAGAGGTCATAGCCACGGGAGACCACTCAACCCTTTACCCCACCCTCACCTTCCGGGGTCAGCTCGGTCTTGCTGTTGTTGTTCACCTTGATGGAGTCAGGCTTAAAACACAGGGCTGCGGGACCACAGGCACAGATGGAAAGGGTGGGGCAAATCAAGGGGTTAAGGTCAAGGGGTTAGGGCCAGGAAGCAGGATAGGCATAGGGAGGGCAGTGAGGGCTCTCTCCATCTGGGGGAGTGTGGAGGAGTCACAAGGGAAGACTCCTGTTCCCTGCCTCATCTCCCCTGAATAATCTGAGGTCTTCAGCCATCCGGGAAATGCTGAGCATGACAATCAGGGGGTCTCTTCCCCAGTACCGAGGTCCTGGGGAGACCCTCCCTAGCCCCACCCTTGACACCGTTGTGTGTGGACTCATTCCCCTTCTCCCAACCTGCCAGAGGTACCACAGGGCTGTCACCCGAGCCCAGAGGCCCCCTGGCCAAGCTGGAGTGAGCTGAGGTGGCAGTTCAGGCCCTGGTCGCTCCTCCAGCCCTGGCTCACTCTGGGAGTCCTGGCAGCTGTTCGCATCCTGGCTGGCGTTCTGCAGCGCCTCCTTCAGCGCAGTCTTCACCTGCTCATACTCGCTCTCCAGCTGGCGGCTGAAGGGCAGCTCCAGCAGGACCAGGTAGTCCACCACGATGCTGCCATTCCTGAGGGGTCCACGGCCTTAGTGAGTGCCCCAGCCAGGGATACATGGGTACTTGGAGGGGCACCTCCAGAAGCAACCCAAAGTGCACCAGAAGGGGGAAGGGAGCAGAGGTCATGAGTTGGGATGCCACGTGCATCCTTTTCAGAAGGGGCTGCCAGCATTCCTGACTTGGTCCGCCTGGGAAGGCAGGGCAAGGAATGACTGACATGATTGACTTCGTCTCTCTGTGTGTTTTATAGAGACAAAGTCTTGCTCTGTCACCCAGGCTGGAGTGCAGTGGTATAATTATAGCTCACTGCAGCCTCCAACTCCTGGGCTAAAGTGATCCTTTCTCCTCAGCCTCCCAAGTATCTGGGACTACAGGTGTGCACTACCACGCCTAGCTAATCATTTTATTATTATTATTATTATTACTATTTTTATTGTTGTAGAGATGGGTTCTCACTATGTTTCCCAGGCTGGTCTTGAACTGGTTTCAGGTGATCCACCCACCTAGCCTTCAGAAAGTGCTAGGATTGCAAGTGTGAGCCACCACATCTGGCCTGACATTCTCTTTGTGTTGCATCAAGCCATCATCCACCAGGCGCCCCTGGATGCACTCTCTGTCCCTCTCTCTCTTTCTCTCTCTCTCTCTCTAATGCTGACCCACTCAGTAGAGCAGGGGCCAGCCAGAGGGGGACGAAGTCACCAATCCAGGCACCACCCTCTCACATGTCCCTGCAACTTCTCTCCTTCCAGTGTGCTGAAGAAGAGAGGTGCCACCCCTCCTCCAGATAAATGGCCCCAGAAAACGATCCGAAAAAATACCCAGGGAGTGATTCCTTATGTACCCCCTCCACCCGTCTCTTTATAAAATCTGATGATTACAAAAGAAAGGAATGGGTTTTTTGTGTGCACACATTTCCCCCACCCAACACCGCCTCCGCACCCCCAGATGGGTCTCCTACCTCAGGGACAGGATCTCCACACCCTTGAAGGTGAAGCCCCGCGTGTCTGCAAAAATCTTCTGCATCTGAAACACCAAGGAACCCTGGGCTCACGTCCGAACCTGCAGACCTGAGGGCACCCAGACGCCCAACCCCAGCTCCAGGGGAGACCCTTCAATTCCCCTTCCCGGCCAGTGCCATGGCTCACGCCTGTAATCCCAACACTATGAGAGGACGAGGCAGGCGGATCACGAAGTCAGGAGTTCGAGACCAGTCTGGCCAACAGAGTGAAACCCTGTCTCTACTAAAAATACAAAACATTAGCTGAGGGTCGTGGTGTGCACCTGTAATCCCAGCTACTTGGGAGGCTGAGGCAAGAGAATCATGTGAATCCAGGAGGCAGAGGTTGCAGTGACCCAAGATCGCACCATTGCACTCCAGCCAGGATGACAGTGCGAGACTCCGTCTCAAAAAAAAAAAAAATCCCCTCTCTTTGCCCTTTACCTGATTCCAGAAGGTCTTGTTGAAATCCCTGTAGGCCTGAGAAGTGTTGTCATTGAGGTCCGGCGAGAACTGCTGATCCACAGACACTTCCATGCCCACCTCGGTCTCCACTACATCTGCACAGAGCATGCATGTCCCCAGTCACTTCTCTGTCTGCTTTTGTCTGAAGCCACCAACACCACCACCACCACCCCAACCCACAGGCTCCTCCTGCTGCTCCCCTCCAAGATCCCTGAGGACCGATGCCCAGAGGCAGGAACAGATGTAGGAAATCCAGGAAGCATTGTGCCTCGGGAGGCTGAGGCAGGAGCATCGCTTGAACTCAGGAAGCGGAGGTTGTAGTGAGCTGAGATCACATCACTGCACTCCAGCCTGGGCCACAGAGCGAGACTCTGTCTCAAGAAAATGAAAAAGAAAGAGAGAGAGAGAGAAAGAAAGAGAAAGGGAGAAAGCATTGTGTGAAGATGAAGGAAAGAAGAAAAGAAAGGAAAGAAAAGAAACAAAAAAAGAAAGAAAGAAAAGAAAGAGAGAAAACAAAAGAAAAAAATAAAAGAAAGAGAGGAAGGAAGGAAGGAAGGAAGGAAGGAAGGAAGGAAGGAAGGAAGGAAGGAAGGAAGGAATTGTGTGGAAATGACTGAAAGCAGGCAGGAAGACAGCAGTCAGCGTGTGATCCCTCCAGGCTGCCCCCATAGTGGGTGGATGTCCATGTCCTAATCCCCAGAACTGTGACTAGGCTATACTACGTGGCAAGGGAGGATCAAGGGTGCAGGATGAATTAGATTGCTAATCAGCCTAACTTTTTTTTATTGTTGAGTTAGGGTCTCATTCTGTCATCCAGGCTGGAGTGCAATAGGGGGATCATAGCTCACTGCAGCCTTGACCTCCCAGGCTCAAGTGATCCTCCCACCTCAGCCTCCCAAATAACTGGGACCACAGGCATAGGCCACCATGCCCAGGTAAGTTTTTTAAATTTTTCGTAGAGATGAGAGTCTCGCTGCGTTGCCCAGGCTGGTCCTGAACTCCTCGCCTCAAACGATACTCCCTCCTCGGCCTTCCAAAGTGCAGGGATTATAAGATAATCAGCTGATTTTTTTTTTCTTTTGAGACAGAGTCTCGCTCTCCCTCTGTCATCTATGCTAGTGTGCAGTGGCTAAATCTCGGCTTACTGCAATATCCGCCTCCTGGATTCAAGCGATTTTCCTGCCTCAGCCTCCTGAGTAGTGAGGATTACAGGCATCTGCCACCATGCCCAACTAATAGTAGAGACAGTTTTACCATGTTGACCAGGCTAGTCTCAAACTCCTGACCTCAGGTGATCCACCCGCCTCAGGCTCCCAAAGTGCTGGGATTACAGGTGTGAGGCACCCCGCCCGGCCTAATCAGCTGATGTCAAGAAAATTAACATAGACTATTTGGGGAGAAGGCAAAGTCATCACAAGGGTCCTTAACGGTGGGAGAAGCAATGGAGGAGGCCAGAGTTCATCAGAGGGAGATGAGGCTATGGGAGAAAGACACAGAGAGATGCAGCCTTGCTGGCTTGGAAGATGGAGCCAGGGGCCCTGGCACACGCAATGTGGGAGGCTCCAGAAGCTGCACAGGGCAAAAAAAAAAATGGATTCTTCCCTGGAGCCTCTGAAAGACAACACAGCCCTGGTGACGCCTTGATTTCAGCCCAGTGACACCCACATCAGAATTCTAATCTACAGAATTCTAACATGGTAATGTCGTGTGGTTCCAGCAGCCAGGTTTGTCTTTGTTGGTCCGGCAGCAGTTGGAAACTGATACAGCTCCAAGCAGCCCAAGTCAGGAGATGGCCCCAGGAGGGAGGGTGGTCCCAGCCACCTCCTAAGGGTTGAGGACAGAGAGGAGCATGACACAGGGCAGCAGAGGGCATAGGAGAGATGGCAGGGAGGGAAGGACTGGGCAAACGGCATGGGTGCCTCCAGGCCCCACAGAGGGATAAATCTGGGGAGAGTCAGTGACACCCTCTGGGAGGAAGTACGGAAGGCATAGCTCTGGCGACTCACCTAAATCCACCTGTTCCACAGCAAACTCACAATGGGAACCATAGAAGGTGCTGGGGCACTGGCACTTGAGGCCATCCCACTGACCCCCATTCTGGCATCTGGTCTGGAGCTGACAGCGGTCCCCAGAGAACCCCGGAAGGCAAGCACACTGGCCCTGTTCCCAGGTGCCACCATTGTCACAGGTGCCTGGAAAACACAGGAAGAAAGGGAAGCTCAGGATAGAGCCTGACCTCAGTGACACAGGAATTTTGCAGGGGAGGAAGGAGAGGAACAGAGAGGAAGAAAGTCCAACCTGCAGTGGTGGTCAACGTGGACTGTGTGGTCATCTGAGAAGTGATGGGAGTTGTCCTGCGCGATGTAAGGGTGGTAGGAGTCTGGGTAGTGGCCACTGGTGTCTCTGAAGTCCTGGTGGTTGGTGGGGAGGGGTGTGTTGACTTGCTTGAAGTCCTCAGGATGGTCGGGAGGCTACTGCTTGGTTTCGTGGTGAGCGGGACAGTAGAGACGCCAGGAAGAGGTGGAGGAATCACAGAGCTGGTGCTCAGCCAGGTCTCACTGGTGGGCATTTGAGGACTTGTGAAAACTGTGTTTGTGGGTACAGTCCCAGTGCCAGTGGAACTGGAAGCATTGGGTGTGATGCTGGGCTCACTTTCTGGCGTCATGGAAGAAATGTCCATATATGTAGTAAGGGTAGTTTGAATACTGATCGAGCTAGGACAGGTGACCATTTCGGTAGTAAAGGGAAACACTGTTAATGGGGTGGTGGGAGGAGAAGGAGCTTCAGTGCTGGGATCCATTTCAACACACGGATCAGTGGGAGAGGCAGGGACTATGGTAATTGTTACAGTTCCTGGACAGGGTGTGGTGGAGGGAAGGGAAATATAAGAAAAGGGGGTTATTTCGGTGAGAGCTGTGGTCAGAGAGGAGCTGGTAGGAGAAGTGCTGGTAGTTGCAGAGGAAGAGAGAGTAGGAAAGGCTGTGATGGAAGAGGAGCCCACATTTTCTGTACTGAAAATGTATGGTGAAGAAGGAACAGAATGAGTGGTAGTAGAGAACACTGGAGTTATGCTGGCAGAAGACGGAGAAGAGGACATGATGATAGTGGGTGTTGAGGACCAGATGATGGTACTAAAAGAAGTCAAGATTGCATTTGTAGATGTACTTCCCCTAGTGAAGGATTCTGTAGTGAACTCACTTGTAGATGTGAGTGAAGTTTGCAATGAGGGAGTAGAAGGAGTTGTTTGAAGGGTGGAGGAATGTGTGCTAGGAACAGGATACTGTGATGTTGACATGATCGTGCTCAAGGCTGTTGATGGAGTAAGAGTATGAAGAGTGGGCGTGGAGGAATCCATACTTCCAAAGGTGACAGTAGTAGGTACAGGGGATGTTTGGGTCCCAGTGGCCGACATCAGTACAGGAGGGGTCTGTGTTGGGGTTTCAGGTGTAACAACAATACTTGTGCTAAAGGAACTGATTGGGGTGTTCTCAGTACTTCTGAGGGTCGCTCTTACAGTGGACACGGTGGGAGAGGTTGTGCCCACAAGGGATGAGGTTTCTGTACTTTGGACGGAGGGAGAAGATGAAATGATGTGTGTTGGGGTTGGTAAGCTACTGATATCAGCGGGTATAGAGGGAAGGTCTGTGGTTGTAGTGAATGAAGTGCTGGTGCCCACAGATGAAGGGGTGAGAATTCGTAGGGTTGTGGTTGGGATGTCTGTACTCAGAGAAGATGGGGTTACAGGCGTGGAAGTCACCCCAGTCTCTGAGGTAGTAAAAGGTGAGGTGATGGCAGTTGTGGATGCACTGACTGTGGAGTAGATGGTTGAAGATGTGAAGCTGGGAGTACTGTGTGAGGTGGTCTCAGTGGTGGTGATTGAAGAAGTGAAGTCAGGAGTACTGTGTGAGGTAGTCTCAGTGGTGGTGATTGAAGAAGTGAGGCCAGGAGTAATGTGTGAGGTGGTCTCGGTGGTGGTGACCCATGAAGTGAGGCCAGGAGTACTGTGTGAGGGGGTCTCGGTGGTGGTGATCGAAGAGGTGAAGCTGGGAGTACTGTGTGAGGTGGTCTTGGTGGTGGTGATCAAGGAAGTGAAGCTGGGAGTACTGTGTGGGGTGGTCTCCGTTGTGGGGATCAAAGAAGTGAAGCTGGGAGTACTGTGTGAGGTGGTCTCGGTGGTGGTGATTAAAGAAGTGGAGCTGGGAGTACTGTGTAAGGGGTCTCACTGGTGGTGATTGAAGAAGTGAAGCTGGGACTGCTGTATGAGGTGGTCTCAGTGGGGGTGATCAAAGAAGTGAAGCTGGGAGTGCTGTAGGATGTGGTCTCGGTGGTGGTGATCGAAGAAGTGAAGCTGGGAGTACTGTGTGAGGTGGTCTCGGTGTGGGGATCAAGAAGTGTAGCTGGGAGTACTGTGTGAGGTGGTTTCAGTGGTGGTGATTGAAGAAGTGAAGCTGGGAGTACTGTATAAGGTGGTCTCGGTGGTGGTGATTGAAGAAGTCAAGCTGGGAGTATTGTGGGATGTGGTCTCAGTGGTGGTGATCGAAGAAGTGAAGCTGGGAGTACTGTGTGAGGTGGTCTTGTTTCTGGTGATCAAAGAAGTGAAGCTGGGAGTACTGTGTGAGGTGGTCTCAGTGGTGGTGATTGAAGAAGTGAAGCTGGGAGTATTGTGGGATGTGGTCTCGGTGGTGATCAAAGAAGTGAAGCTGGGAGAACTGTATGAGGTGGCCTCGGTGTTGGTGATCGAAGAAGTGAAGCTAGGAGTACTGTGTGAGGTGGTCTCGGTTGTGGGGATCAAAGAAGTGTAGCTGGGAGTACTGTGTGAGGTGGCCTCGGTGTTGGTGATCGAAGAAGTGAAGCTAGGAGTACTGTGTGAGGTGGTCTCGGTTGTGGGGATCAAAGAAGTGTAGCTGGGAGTACTGTATGAGGTGGTCTCGGTGGTGGTGATTGAAGAAGTCAAGCTGGGAGTATTGTGGGATGTGGTCTCAGTGGTGGTGATCGAAGAAGTGAAGCTGGGAGTACTGTGTGAGGTGGTCTTGTTTCTGGTGATCAAAGAAGTGAAGCTGGGAGTACTGTGTGAGGTGGTCTCAGTGGTGGTGATTGAAGAAGTGAAGCTGGGAGTATTGTGGGATGTGGTCTCGGTGGTGATCAAAGAAGTGAAGCTGGGAGAACTGTATGAGGTGGCCTCGGTGTTGGTGATCGAAGAAGTGAAGCTAGGAGTACTGTGTGAGGTGGTCTCGGTTGTGGGGATCAAAGAAGTGTAGCTGGGAGTACTGTGTGAGGTGGCCTCGGTGTTGGTGATCGAAGAAGTGAAGCTAGGAGTACTGTGTGAGGTGGTCTCGGTTGTGGGGATCAAAGAAGTGTAGCTGGGAGTACTGTGTGAGGTGGCCTCGGTGTTGGTGATCGAAGAAGTGAAGCTAGGAGTACTGTATGAGGTGGTCTCGGTGGTGGTGATTGAAGAAGTCAAGCTGGGAGTATTGTGGGATGTGGTCTCAGTGGTGGTGATCGAAGAAGTGAAGCTGGGAGTACTGTGTGAGGTAGTCTCAGTGGTGTTGATTGAAGAAGTGAGGCTGGGAGTATTGTGGGATGTGGTCTCGGTGGTGATCAAAGAAGTGAAGCTGGGAGAACTGTATGAGGTGGCCTCGGTGTTGGTGATCGAAGAAGTGAAGCTAGGAGTACTGTGTGAGGTGGCCTCGATGTTGGTGATCGAAGAAGTGAAGCTAGGAGTACTGTGTGAGGTGGTCTCGGTAGTGGTGATCGATGAAGTGAAGCTGGGAGTACTGTGTGAGGTAGTCTCGCTGGTGGTGAGCAAAGAAGTGTAGCTGGGTGTACTGTATGAGGTGGTCTCTGTTGTGGTGATTGACAAAGTGAAGCTGGGAGTACTCTGTGAGGTAGTCTCGGTGGTGGTGAGCAAAGAAGTGTAGCTGGGTGTACTGTATGAGGTGGTCTCTGTTGTGGTGATTGACGAAGTGAAGCTGGGAGTACTCTGTGAGGGGGTCTCGTTGGTGGTGTTTGAAGAAGTGAAGCTAGGAGTACTGTGTGAGGTGGTCTCGGTGGTGGTGATTGAAGAAGTGAAGCTGGGAGTACTGTGTGAGGTGGTCTCGGTGGTGGTGACTGAAGAAGTGAAGCTGGGAGTACTGTGTGAGGTGGTCTCGGTGGTGGTGATTGAAGAAGTGAAGCTTGGAGTACTGTGTGAGGTGGTCTTGGTATTGGTGATTGAAGAAGTGAATCGGGGAGTACTGTGTGAGGGGGTCTCGGTGGTTGCGATTGAAGAAGTGAAGCTAGGAGTACTGTGTGAGGTGGTCTTGGTGGTCTTGGTTACCAAGTTTGTGGTAGGAACTGTGGCTGTAACTGTGGTTGGGAGAGAGGAAGAGGTGGGTCGGAGAGAGGTCACAGTGGACAATGTACCTGTCATACTGGTGGAATAGGTGGTTCTGGTCGTGGAATCTGTGAGAGCACTAGTAAGAGAAGTAGGGTAGGTGGTCTCAGATGTAGGTGTAGAACTGGTATCGGGACTGGAGAATGTGATCACCAAGGTAGATAGAGGGGTGGTGTTTGTGGTACCACTGGCAATCGCTTCTGTACTTGGGACAGGCATAGAAGATGAAACGCTACTGGTGAATAATGGTAACATATTAGTGACTGTGGGCAGAGGGGCGGTAGTTGTCATAGAAGTCACCATATATGTGGAGGTGATTGAAGAAGTGATGAAGGGAGTAGAACTCACTGCTGTTTTGAAAGATCCTGTGGAAACGTCAGGGGTAGGAGTCAGTGTGGCGGTCTCAGGGGATGTGGCTGTTGAACTGGTGAATATAGTCTGACCTGTGCCTGTAGTTGCTACAGTGGATGAAGGTGTTTCCATCGTTGTAAATATTGTGAATGAGGTGGTGGTTGTAGGTGATGGGGCGGATTCAGCTGTTGTGTGGAGTGTACTGGTGATGGCTGGAGGTGAGGAGATACTCTCAGTGTGAGTGGTCCCTACACTGCTGGCAGACATGGATGAGGAAAATGAATATGTCACTGGAAAGCTCGTCAGGAGGGAAGTTGTCTGAGTGCCCCCAGTACTTGTGATAGTTGGTCTCTCACTGGGAGTGGTGGCGGAGGTCATGCTGACAAGGGATGAGGTTTCTGTATTCTGGATGTTGGGGGAAGATGGGATGTCACTTGTGGACACTGTTGAACTACTGGAAACAGCAAATGTTGAGGAGAGGATTGTTGTTGTAGTCGAGGATTCAGTAGAGCCGACAGAAGAGTGGGTGATAGTTGTTGGTGTTGTCGAAGGGATGTCTGTACTCAGAGAAGATGGGGTCATGGTTGTGGAAGTCATCATGGTGCCTGAGGTAGGCAAAGCTGAGGAGATGGCAGTCGTGGTTGTCCTGATTGTGGAGTAGCTGGTTGAAGAAGTGAAGCTGGGAACACTGTGGGAGGTGGTCTTAGGGGTGATGGTTACCAAGGTTGTGGTAGGAGTCATGGCTGTTTCTATGGTTAGGAGAGAGGAAGAGGTGGGTGGGAGAGAAGTCTCGGTGAACAATGTACCTGTCATACTTGTGGGGTAGGTGATGTCGGTCATGGAGTCTGTGGCTGTGCCAGGGGGAGAAGTAAGGTAGGTGGTCTCAGATATAGGTGTAGACCTGGTGATGGTAGTGGGGAGTGTGGTCACCAAGGTGGATAGAGGGGTGGTTTTGGTGGCGTGACTGGTGATTGTTTTTGTGCTCAAGACAGGTGTAGAATATAAAATGCTACTGGTGAGTGATAACGTATTAGTGGCTGTGGGCCAAGAAGTTGTAGTTGTCATAGAAGTCACTGTATTGGTGAGAGTGACTGAATAAGTGATAGCAGGAGTAAAAGTCGTGGCTGTTGTGAGAGATTCTGTAGAAATGTCAGTTGTAGGAGTCAGTGTAGTGGTCTCAGGGAATGTGGCTGTAGAGCTGGGGAAGGTGGTCTGACCTGTGCCTGTAGTTGCTACAGATGTTGAAGGTGGTTCCATCGTTGTGGATGTGGTGAATGAGGTGGGGGTAGTGGGTGACGGGGTGGATTCAACTGTTGTGTGGAGTATACTGGTGGTGCCTGGAGGTGACGAGATACTCTCTGTGTGAGTGGTCCAGGTACTACTTTCGGACATGGAAGAAGAGAATGAATGTGTCATTGGAAAGCTTGTCAGGAGGGACATTGTTGGAGTGTTTTCAGTACTTGTGAAAGCTGGTCCTCCACTGGGAGTGGTGGCAGATGTCATGCTAACAAAGATTGAGGTTGCTGTATGCTGGACCGTGGGAGATGAGGGAATGACAGTTGTTGGCCTTGCAGACATGCTGGAGACTGTGTACACTGAGGTGAGGTCTGTCATCATAGGTAATGAACCAGTGATGCCCACGGATGAGGGAGTAATAGTTGTTGGTTGTGAGGTAGGGATACCTGTGCTCAGAGTAGATGGGATCATGGATGTAAAAGTCACCATGGTACCCAAGGTAGTGGGAACTGAGGTGATGGCAGTGGTGTGTGTGCTGGCTGTGGAGTAGATGATTGAAGAAGTGAAGCTGGTGGTACTATGTGAGGTGGTCTTGGGGGTGGTGGTTACCAAGCGTGTGGTAGGAGTTTTGCCGGTTTCTAGGGTTGAGACCAAGGGAGAGGTGGGTGGAAGAGAGGTAGCAGTAGATGATGTCTCTGTTATAGTGGTGGGATAGGTGATTTCAGTCGTGGACTCTGTGACAGTGCTCGTGGGAGAACTAGGGTAGGCAGTCTCAGATGTAGGTGTAGACCTGGTGATGGTAATGGGGAGTGTGGTCACCAAGGTGGATACAGGACTGGTGTTTGTGGTATGACTGGTGGTCATCTCTGTGCTTCGCACAGGTGTAGAAGATAAAATGCTACTGGTGAGTGATGATAACGTATTAGTGACTGTGGGCCAAGAGGTCATAGTTGTCATAGAAGTCATTGTATTGGTGGAAGTAATTGAAGAACTGATGGGGGGAATAGAAGTCATGGCTGTTGTGAGAGATTCTGTAGAAATGTCAGTTGTAGGAGTCACTGTGGTGGTCTCAAGGAATGTGGCTGTAGAGCTGGGGAAGGTGGTCTGACCTGTGCCTGTAGTTGCTACAGTGGTTGAAGGTGGTTCGATCATTGTGGATGTGGTGTATGAGGTGGTGGCAGTGGGTGCCGGGGTGGATTCAGCTGTTGTGTGGATTGTACTGGTGCTGGCTGGAAGTGAGGAAATAATCTCTGTGTGAGTGGTCCCTGCACTGCTGGCAGACATGGAAGAGGAAAATGAATATGTACTTGGGAAGGTCGTCAGGAGGGAACTTGTTGGAGTGCTGTCAGTACTTGTGATAGTTGGTCTCCCACTGGGAGTAGTGGCAGAGGTCATGCTGACAAGGGATGAGGTTTCTGTATTCTGGATGCTGGGGGAAGATGGAGTGACACTTGTGGACATTGCTGACGAACTGGAAACAGTGAATGTTGATGTGAGGTCTGTTGCTGTAGTCAGGAAAACAGTAGAGCCCACAGAAGGGTGGGTGATAGTTGTTGGTGTTGTCGAAGGGATGTCTGTCGTCAGAGAAGATGGGGTCATGGTTGTGGAAGTCACCATGGTACCTGAGATAGTGGAAGCTGAGGAGATGGCAGTTGCGGATGTGCTGACTGTGGAGTAGATGGTTGAAGAAGTGAAGGTGGGGGTAGTGTGGGAGGTGGTATCGGGGATGGTGGTTACCAAGGTTGTGGTAGGACTCGTCGTGGCTGTTTCTGTGGTTGGGAGAAAGGAAGAGGTGGGTGGGAGAGAAGTGGCGGTGGACAATGTACCTGTTATACTTGTGGAATAGGTGATTTGGGTCGTGGAGTCTGAGACAGTGCTGGTGGGAGAGGTAGGGTAGGTGGTCTCAGATGTAGGTGTAGACCTGGTGATGGTAGTGAGGAGTGTAGTCACCAAGGTGGATAGAGGGGTGGTGTTTGTGGTATGACTGGTGATCATTTCTGTGCTTGGGACAGGTGTAGAAGATAAAATGCTACTGGTGAGTGATGATAACGTATTAGTGGCTGTGGGCCAAGAGGTCGTAGTTGTCATAGTAGTCACTGTATTGGTGGGAGTGATTGAAGAACTGATGGGAGGAGTAGAAGTCATGGCTGTTGTGAGAGATTCTGTAGAAATGTCAGTTGTAGGATACAGTGTAGTGGTCTCAGGGAATGTGGCTGTAGAGCTGGGGAAGGTGGTCTGACCTGTGCCTGTAGTTGATACAGTGGATGAAGGTGGTTCCATCATTGTGGAAGTTGTGAATGAGGTTGTGGTAGTGGGTGATGGGGTGGACTCAGCTGTTGTGTGGAGTGTACTGGTGATGGCTGGAGGTAAGGAGATACTATCTGTGTGAGTGGTCCGGGCACTGCTGGCAGGCATGGAAGACGAAAATGAATTTGTCCCTGGGAAGGTCGTCAGGAGGGAACTTGTCAGAGTGCTGTGTGTACTGGCAAAAGTTGGCCTCCCACTGGGAGTGGTGGCAGAGGTCATGCTGACAAAGGATGAGGTTTCTGTATTCTGGACAGTGGGAGATGAGGGAACGACAGTTGTTGGCCTTGCAGACATGCTGGAGACTGTGTACACTGAGGTGAGGTCTGTCATCATAGGTAATGAACCAGTGATGCCCACGGATGAGGGAGTGATGGTTGTTGGTTGTGAGGTAGGGATACCTGTACTCAGAGGAGATGGGATCATGGATGTAGAAGTTCCCATGGTACCGAAGGTAGTGGGAACTGAGGTGATGGCAGTTGTGTATGTGCTGGCTGTGGAGTAGATGGTTGAAGAAGTGAAGCTGGTGGTACTATGTGAGGTGGCCTTGGTGGTGGTGGTTACCAAGTTTGTGGTAAGAGTTTTGGCTGTTTCTGCGGTTGAGACCAAGGGAGAGGTGGGTGGAAGAGAGGTGGCAGTGGATGATGCCTCTGTCACAGTGGTGGGATAGGTGATTTCAGTCATGGAGTTTGTACCAGGACCAGTCGGAGAATTAGGATAGGTGGTCTCAAATGTAGTCACAGATGAGGCATTTGGAGTGAGGAGTGTGGTCACCAAGATAGATGGAGGGATTGTCTTTGTGGTGCCACTGCTGATTGCTTCTGTGCTTGGGACAGGTGTAGAAGACAGAGTCATACTGGTCAGTGATGTAAAAGAATTGGTGGTTGTGGGAGGAGAGGTCGTAGTTGTCATAGAAGTCACTGTATTTGTGGAAGTGACTGATAAAGTGATGGGAGGAGAAGTCATAGCTGTTGTGAGAGATTCTGTGGACATGTCAGTTGTAGGAGTCAGTGTAGTGGTCTCAGGGAATGTGGCTGTAGAACTGGTGAAGGTGGTCTCACCTGTTTCTGTAGTTGCTACAGTGGTTGAAGGTGGTTCCATAATTGTGGAAGTTGTGAATGAGGTGGTGGTAGTGGGTGACAGGGTGGATTCAGCTGTTGTGTGGAGTGTACTGCTGCTGGCTGGAGGTGAGGAGATACTCTCTGTGTGAGTGGTCCCGGCACTGCTGGCAGACATGGAAGATGGAAATGAATATGTTGCTGGGAAGGTCGTCAGAATGGAACTTGTAGGAGTGCTGTGTGTACTTGCAAAAGTTGGTCTCCCACGGGGAGTAGTGGCAGAGGTCATGCTGACAAGGGATGAGGTGTCTGTATTCTGGATGCTAGGGGAAGATGGAATGACACTCGTGGACATTGCTGAGGAACTGGAAGCAGTGAATGTTGATGTGAGGTCTGTTGCTATAGTCAGGAAACCGGTAGAGCCCACAGAATGTTGGGTGATAGTTGTTGGTGTTGTCGAAGGGATGTCTGTACTCAGAGAAGATGGGGTCATGGTTGTAGAAGTCACTATGGTACCTGAGGTAGGGGAAAGTGAGGAGATGGCAGTTGTGGATGTGCTGACTGTGGAGTAGATGGTTGAAGAAGAGAAGGTGGGAGTACTGTGGGAGGCAATCTCAGTGGTGGTGGTTACCAAGTTTGTCATAGGAGTCGTGGCTGTTTCTGTGGTTGGGAGAGAGGAAGAGGTGGGTGGGAGAGAAGTCTCTGTGGACAATGTACCTGTCATACTTGTGGAGTAGGTGATTTCGGTAGTGGAGTCTGTGACAGTGCTGGTGGGAGAAGTAGGGTAGGTGGTCTCAGATGTAGGTGTAGACCTGGTGATGGTAGTGGGGAGGGTGGTCACCAAGGTAGATAGAGGGGTAGTGTTTGTGATACCACTGGTGATTGTTTCTGTGCTCAGGACAGGTGTGGAAGATAAAATGGTACTGGTGCGTGATGACAATGTATTAGTGGCTGTGGGCTGGGAGGCGGTCGTTGTCATAGAAGTCACTGTATTTGTGGAAGTGATGGTGGAAGTGATGGGGAAAGTTGAAGTCACTGCTGTTTTGAGACTAGTAAATACTGGGGTTGGGGACATGGTCGTATGGATGCTTCCAGTGGGCAAGGGAGTCCTTTCTGTGGTTCTAGTTGTAGAGGAGATTGTAGTGTGGAAGGTTGTGTCTGTGGCTGACACAGAGGACGAGGGTGTCACTGTCACTATGGGAGTTTCCCTTGCAGTGGTGGTAGAGGCAGAAGATGTCACGGCTGACATTCCTTTCTCAGTAGAGATCATAGGGTAAGTCCTGGTGACGGTGGTCACTGGCTTCTGTGTCACGGGAGTGGGGGTGTAAGAGCTGGTGAAGGCCACCTGTGTCATGGTCACACAGATGGAGGTGGGGTGGGAGATGGTGATTATAAAGCTCGTTGGATACACGCACTCAGTGGTGGCCGAATAGACCAACACAGTGGGTGGAGTGGTTTCAACCTTGAAGGCAAACTTGGACGTTGGGGTGGTTGAGGTGTTGGAACTGACTGGAGAGGTGAGCAATGTTTCAGAGATGAGTGTGTCATGGGGGGAGGTAGTGAGCGTCACAGGTGCATTTTCCCTGTGGCCAGGAGCAGGAGAGGTGAGCTGGGGGACACCGAGTGGCCACCCAGCCAGGTCTCTGGAATGTGGAGAATTGCTGAGGGCAGCGCTGGCTGCTTCTGCCCTGGGGAAAGGCACTTGAGAGATGGATGTGGCCATGGATAAAGTTCCTGCATTGGCGGCAGAGCAGAGGAATCCACTGGTAAATCCGTGGGTCATTTTGTTACATCACTCATGTAAGCTACTCACTCACCCATTTTCCAGGCAGCATCACAGAGGGCAGGGCATACCGCAGCTCAGTCCTGCATCAGAGGCAGCTTGGAGCTGGGCGCTTTGTGGTGCTGGAGCCCACTGCCTGTCTTGCTCCTAGGGGAGCAGTGGGGCATGGGAGCCCTCATTCCTCACCCAGCCTTGGCCTTGTCATGGCAGGTCCTCCTGTCCTGATATAGCCGAGGTGGGCAGAGCCTCCCTCCCCTCCCTTCCCTCCTCTGGTCGCACCCAGGCTCCTCCTCCCTCTGCCCCTTCCTCTCCTCCCCCTGCTACTGCCTGGAGTCCTCCCATCCCCCCCCATTAACCTTCTGCTCCCACCTCCACTTCTGCCTGAATTCTGCTGCTGTCTGGGCTGATTCCCGCTTTCAAAGAGAAAAAGAGAGAACCCAGCCATGTCCTGGCAGGGGGCGCATCACAAAAACCAGGAGACAGGGAAAGCTGCACAAAGAGGGCCAGGCGAGGTGGCTCTCGCCTGTAACCCCAGCATTTTGAAAGGCCAAGGCAGGAGATCACTTGAGGTCAGGAGTTCGAGACCAGTATGACCAACATGGTGAAACCCTTTCTCTACTGAAACAAAATACAAAAATTAGCCGGGCGTAGTGGCGTGTACCTGTAGCTGAGGCAGGAGAATCGCTTGAACCTGGGAGGCAGAGGCTGCAGTGAGCTGAGATGGCGCCACTGCACTCCAGCCTGGGTGACAGAGCAAGACTCCATCAAAACAAAAACAAAAACAAAAAAACTGTCTAGAGAACACCAAAGAGAAACAGGCTAAGCTCACACGCTAATGACTTCAAAGGGCATGGAGTGAGGACTAGGCTGCGAGGCAGAGAGACAGCATAGAAAAGGAAACTTCTAGAAGGAGCTACCTCAGCCATCAAGCGTGATGAGTTCTGGAGACCTTAAGGCTTAGCAGTGAGTGTTCATCACAAAAATAGACATATTTTTCTACAATTATTCCCTTTTGGCCGTGGGATTCATTAGTTTACAAGCATGAACCCCAGCACGTGGATTTCAACCCATTTCACAGATGGTCAGAGTTAGGATCAGAGATCCGGCTGTCGGGGGTGTCGGGGACGAGGAAGACAGGCAGCCACAGCAGATGGGAAGTGGGAGTACCCGACCTGCTACCCCTCACCTCGGGCACAGCCCATCTTGTGGCTGAGAGCTGAGGTGTCACGTCTCAGCCTAGCTCACCCTAGCGGGTGCCAGGGAAGTGGGATCAGGGATTATGAGAATCCCCAGGCTACAGCCCTTGGCTCCAGGATGTGGCCCTGGAGGTGACTGAGAAGGGGACTCATGGGCCTGTAGGCTGGGCGGCCTGGGATCGGGGATCAGAAGCAGACACTGAAGTACAGAGAAAAGAGAAGTATAGAGGAATTGCGGGGTGTTCCTGCAGGGCAGAAGAGAGAAGCCTGGGACCCCATGCCGAGCAGGCTCAGACGCACCCTTGGAAGTGAAGTGGACTCAGGAGCTCCCTGCCCCGGCCGTGGTACCAACAGCTGTGCCCAGACACATGGGCCCTGGCCGGGGTGAGAGAGTGATGGCAGAGCTGGGAAGGAGCCACTGGGGGACAAAAGGCAGAGAGGCTGAAACCAGAGGACGGAGACCAGGGGTAGAAGTTAGAGGGCTGTCAGGGAGGGAGAGGCCAGTGTGAAGGGGGCACTCAAGCTGGGGGCGTGAGGCAGGTGACAGAAGGAGTCAAGACAGGAAGGGCACTGCTCTGGGAAGATGTAAATCCCACCCTCCACCCTCCAGCTGCAGATACAGATTGGGGCTCAGCCCCTGCAACCTGCTCCGTGCTTGGTGGAGAGTGGCAGGGACCCAGCTCCCTCACTCTTTCCCAACCTCGGTTTTCCCTGCACCTGGAGCTCTGGGAGAAACCTCTCCTCGTCGCCCCCTCCTCCAATCAGGCCGTGCCTCGGTTCTCCCTGCACCCAGAGCCCCAAGCGGTGCCTTCTTATTCCCCCTCCCCAGGCCTCACAGCCACTTTCCCCTCCTCTTTCCTGGAACATCACATCAGGAGCTTTTCTCCAACCCCCTCCCGCCTCTCCTCCTTACCTGTGGCCCATGGGGAGGCCTTGAGCATCCAGAGGAGGCCAAGGAGCCCCAGTAGCCGCATGGGCCCAGCGGGCAGAGGGCTGGGGCAGAACAGGCTTCAGGACCAGGACAGCGGCAGGGACGTGGCTCTGGGGTGCACGTAATGAAAGTGCTGGTTATCGGTTTTGCTGAGCCTCACCTTTGCACCGCCCCACCTCTCCCATCTTCCTCCCTTCCTGCATCCAGACAGACAGACGTCAGCGCTGTGGGAAGCGGGACACGGGGGAAAATGATAGGACAAGTCCAGGAAGTGTCAGGCAGGAAGAGCTGCTATTGGCTCAGCCCCACAGCCTGCCTGGCCCACATGGAGCTCGCTGAAAGCTTCCCTTCCTCCCCGACACCCGTGGAGGGTACCCTTGACCGAGGGCTTGGACTCTGGAGTCTGGGCCGACTCCTGCAGCCTCTCCTTAGTTTCAATTCCTCCTGCTGGGGACACAGTGCAACCTCGCTCTTCTTCAAGCCCCTTCTATCCCTCAGTCCGCCCCGGCTCCATCCTGCCCCCTGCAGGACCCCATAGGCCAGACAAAACCGTGGAAGTAATTAGCACAGAATTCCATCTGAAGTCATTTTATTATCTGAAGAGTTGGGGCTAGGTCCCAGAAAAGGAAACATGGATGACCAAAGGAAACACTCAAAAATACTAGTCTGGGCCCGGCGCGGTGGCTCACACCTGCATTCCCAGCACTTTTCAAGGCTGAGGGGTGTGGATCACTTGAGGTCACGAGTTCAAGACCAGCCTGGGCAACATGGCAAAACCCCATCTCTACTAATAGGCTGAGGCAGAAAAATCGCTTGAACCCAGAAGGTGGAGGTTGCAGTGAGCCGAGAGCACACCACTACACTCCAGCCTGAGCAACACAGCGAGACTCCATCTCAAAAAAAAACTAGTTTGGACCCAGCACATTATTTGACCTATCCAGTTTGGGCAAAGGTGTGAAGAATAAACGTTCTTACCCAGCTGGTGGGTGTGTAGGTCGGTTGGGTTGTTTTAAAAGGGTAATTTGAGGATTACTTGAGGTCAGGGGTTCGAGACCAGACTGGCCAACATAGTGAAACCCCATCTCTACTAAAAGTACAAAAATTAGCCTGGCGTGGAGTGGGCACCTGTAATCCCACCTACTTGGTAGGCTGAGGCAGGAGAATTGCTTGAACCCCGGAGGCAGAGGTTGCAATGAGCTGAGATCGTGCCTCTGCACTCCAGCCTGGGCGACAGAGCGACACTTCATTTCAAAAATAAGATAAAGTAAAACAAATGTTCTTATCCAGCTGGTGGGTGTGTAGGTGGGTTGGGTTGCTTTAAAGGGGTAATTTGGTGGCATCTATTAAAATTTTAAATGAGTGCCTTAGGACCCAACAATTTCACCCTCCATCTCTGCGTTGAAGAAGGCCTTCAAGGAAGCATTCACGAGGATGTTTATTGACTCTCAATTATGGCAATTTTGATGGAAATTGGAAACAGCCCAAACGATTGTTTCAACCCAGAAAGAAGATGGAATAGTCACCCTACAGAACACTGTGCTCAGGCCAGATTCAGTGGCTCACGCCTGTAATCCCAGCACTTTGGGAGGCCGGGGCAGGAGGATCTCTTGAGCCTAGATGTTCCAGGCCAGCCTGGGCAACATGCCAAGACCCCATCTCTAAAAAAAAGAAAAAAAATACACAAAAAATTAGCCAGGCATAGTGGTGTGCACCTGTGGTCTCAGCTACTTGGTAGGCCAAGATGGGAGGATCACCTGAGCCCAGGAAGTCGAGGCTCCAAAGAATTATCAATATAAAATTAGGTCAGGGCCAGGCACAGTGGCTCACATCTGTCATCCCAGCACTTTGGGAGGCCAAGGTGGGTGGATCACTTGAGGTCAGGAGTTTGAGACAAGCCTGATCAACATGGCGAAACCCCATCTCTACTAAAAATACAAAGATTAGCCAAGCGTGGTAGTGCATTCCTGTAATCCCAGCTACTCAGGAGGCTGAGGCAGGAGAATTGCTTGAACCCAGGGGGTGAGGGTTGTAGTAAGCCAGGATCACACCACTGCACTCTGGCCTGGGTGACAGAGTGAGACTCCATCTCAAAAAAAAAAAATTATAAAATAAAATTAGGTCAGACCAGACACAGTAGCTCACACCTGTAATCCCAACACTTTGGGAGGTCGAGGCGGGAGAATCACTTGAGGCTAGGAGTTCAAGACCACCCCGGGCTAATATAGCGAGAACCATCTCTACAAAAAATAAAAAATAAAAAGAAAAATAGATCTAAATAGGTCTGAACATCGTTAACGGAAGAAGCTTTGCAGAGAGAAACTGCAGCTCTTCCTCTTCCCAGCAGGCCCAAGGGACAGGATTGCAAAGGCAGCCAGCGAACTCACCGAGGCCAGGCCCACTGGGAGATCTTCATGTGGGGCTGTGCCTCTCATGTCTGCTGGGGGACCTCATCCTTATCGAGAGTCACTGAACGGACCCTAAATAAGAGGCACTGTGAATACCCACCAAGTGACACTGCCTGCGCATCAGTTGTGCAAATGGCTGCACCAAAATCCAGGGGACACATTGTATAGCCCTGGCCTCGGGGTGTGTGGTCAAGTTGAGGAAGTGAGCAAAGAAATGAAAAGCTAAAGAGTCCAAACGAGGCGGAGCTCAGAGCCCGACAATGACACCATTGGTGGTAACTCAGGGGAGGGGCCAACAGGGAGCAGGGCTACTCTTGGGATCTTCCACTTCGATTTCTTAATACATTTGATCAATTTGCCCAGCATGAAGATACTCGTTTGCAAAAAGTTTTGTTGTTTTTCAGAGCAGTCTCTGTGGAAACCGCTGAAGCCACGTGGTCAAGCACCACAGCCAGCCAAGACGCTGCAAACCAAGCTGGAGGTTTCGGGGGTTTCCAGCCCTTTTTTTTTTTTTTTAAAGTATCAAACTCCATAAAATTCCCATCACTGTTCTGGAGACACAGACGTAAATGGAGAATGGATCCCTGTTGTAAGTAAAGATCACCAGGCTCCCAGGGAGATGGATCCCAGATCTACCCCCATCCACCACCCCTTCTGTCCACCACCTCTCTAATACCCACACCCCCTTCTGCTCCAGCCACCAGACCCCAACCTCAGCCTGTGCCCCACTCCAGGCCCTTATCTGAGCCATTCCTACACCTGCAGTGCCCTCTCGCTCTTCCTCTTTCTCTCACCTGTGAAAATCCCACCTTTCCTTTACAGTTCTACACCTTCCTCACCTCCTTCAGGAAGTCATGTGCAATCAGGAAGTGACCTCTTCCACTCTTGGAATTTTTTTTGTTTTTTGTTTTTTGTTTTGAGATGGAGTCTCGCTCCGTTGTCCAGGCTGAAGTGCAATGGAGCGATCCCGGCTCACTTCAACCTCTACCTGTGGGTTCAGGAGATTCTCCTGCCTCAACCTCCCAAGTAGCAGGGGTTACAGGCATGTGCCACCACACCTGGCTAATTTTTTTGTGTACTTTTAGTAAAGATGGGGTTTCATCATGTTGGCCAGGCTGGTCTCAAACTCCTGCCCTCCAGTAATCCTCCCACCTTGGCCTCCCAAAGTGCTGTAATTACAGGTGTGAGCCACCACGTCTGGCCCACTCCTGAAATTAATGGTGCTCATTACTGATCTCTCTCCCATGATGCATACTTACTATCTCCTAGCTGGGAGCACAGTCATTTGAACGCCTGCCCAGAAGGGAGAGGGAAAGGTGACATCTTTGCATTCTGAATGGGGGACAAGTGGCCACTTTCCCTGCAGAGCCTGGGAAGGAGCCCCGCTCCACTCAGGGAGGTGATGGACGAGCTAAGACTGCAGGAATCCTCCGTCTGCGGTTCGAGAATGCCCCATGCCCACCTTGGGGTCCAGCCTTCGTGGGGAAGCTGGAGAATATGGAAGAGAAAAGAGTGTTCTACTGGGGTTGGGAGACATGGCTCTAATGTCAGATGCTGCTGACTGTAGGCTGCCCACACACAACTGAGACTGGGAGCTGGCTCCAGAAATTAGTAAGCTTCCAGCCAGAGCTCAAGACAGGCAAGAGGATTGCTGGGGAGAAGGAAGGAGCAGAGCTGTGGGAAGACTATGCTGACGATGAAGCGTCGGCTCAATCGTCAGTGACACTCGCCATCGGGCCCCTTCCTAGTGACACTGAAATGGAATGCACGGGAAGTCAGTGGACAGAGTCACTGTGGTGAACTCTGTCTCTGCAGTGGGGGGCACTGGTCTCCCTCCAAGGTCACTTTTGTCACAGGTACCTGGGGGAATACATGAATCCAGAAACGTACAGGCCAGGACCAGCCCCCAAATATCAAGGATTAGGGAGGGACGTGTTGAAACTAGGGCTACAGGCTGGACACAGTAGCTCACGCCTATAATTCCATTACTTTGGGAGGTCTAGCTGGGCAGATCACCTGAGGTCATGAGTGTGAGACCAGCCTGGCCAACATAGAGAAACTCCGTCTCTACTAAAAATACAAAAATTAGCTGAACAGAGGGACACACATGTGTAGTCCCAGTTACTAGGGAGGCTCAGGCACAAGAATCGCTTGACCCCGGGAGGTGGAGGCTGCAGTGAGCCAAGATCGTGCCATTGCACTCCAGCCTGGGCAACAGAGTGAGACTATCTCAAAAAAAAAAAAAACAAAAAGTAAACGAGGGCTCGGGAATAGGTCAGTCTTTCTCCCAGGAGGAGTGAGTGAGGCGGGAGGAGGTTGCGAATGTTGGGCACTATGTGATTATGTGAATTGCAGCTACAGTTGTCCCGATAATATCAGCTGATGGGAGTCCAGGGACCCACAAGAGTTGTCTCTGAAGTCATGGTGGCTAGGGTAATGGGAATCAGCTTGCTTGATGGGTAGATGACAAGCTGATACTTGGCTTTAAGAGTAAAGTTCTTCGGCTGAGAGAAGTGGCTCACACCTGTAATCCCAGCACTTTGGGAGGCCGAAGTGGGTAGATCACCTGAGGTCAGGAGTTCCAGACCAGCCTGACCAACGTAGTGAACTCTGTCTCTGCTAAAATACAAAAATTAGCTAGGCGTGGTGGCGAGCACCTGTAATCTCAGCCACTCAGGAGGCTGAGGCAGGAGAATCACTTGAACCCAGGAGGTAGAGGTTGCAGTGAGCCAAGATCATGCCACTGTGCTGCAACCCATACAACAGCGAAACTCCATCTCAAAAAAAAAAAAAAAAAAAAGGGTAAAGTCTCTCAAAGCCAGTGAGTTTGGTGTAGCAGTCAGAAAGTGTCAGCTTATGCTGCAGTAACACAGTTCTAAAGGCTATATGGCTTACGACAGCAAAGGTTTATTTCTTGCTCATGCCACTTGCCCATTTCAATGTCTGTGCTCTCATCCATGCCATCTTCACTCTGGGACCTGGGGTGGCCAAACCACCCCCGTCTGGGACATTGCCAGTCTCATGGTGGTGGAAGGTGACAGATGGCAAAACCACCAGCTGGCTCTTGAAGCTTCTTTCCAGAGATGATGTGCGTCCCTTCCACCCACATATTGTTGGCCAAAGCAAGTCACAAGGTCGCCCTGGATATAAAATACTATCAGAGAGAGGCACTGCCAGTCAGACATCAAGCATGATATCAGCGATACAGGGAGGTATGATCTACCCAAGGGAGGGAAAGCAAATATTTTCAACAATAACACAATCTACCACAGCTGGGATCCCAGCAGGGGTATGGTTTATGCAAATCAAGATCCCATCAAGCAGGATCAGACCCCTGGTGGGGCCTTGTGTGCCACACAAAGAGGTCTCGCCACTGCACTCCAGCCCAGGTGGGCGACACAGTGAGACTGTGTCTCAAAAGATAAAAAATAAAAAATAAAAAAAACACCTAAAAATTCCAAAGGAAAATTTAGGAGACTATATGTATAATTTGGGAGCTGAGGAGACTATTTTAATCAAAACAAGAAAGCCAAAAGATGTAAAAATAAAATTACACATATCCTACTACATTAAAAAGTAACATTTTGTGGGGGAAAGTTATCAAAACAATACAAAGTAGTGGCAGAATTGTTTGCAATCTGAATGACAGACAAAGGGTTAATATCTGTAATATACAAACAGCATTTACAAATACATATTTTAAAAACACACTGTTCAACCTGATGTTCATGGACATTATATATTAAATGCCTCAAGATACTTTCAGGATCACAGTATAATTCCGTTGGTTTTTGGAGTCCTATAGTATGTTTATGATGTTAGAATCATAGGCAAAATGTTTTTCAATAAATTTTTTCAAACTTCTTTTTTCAGCCAGGCATGGTGGCTCACGCCTGTAATCCCAGCACTTTGGGAGGCCAAGGTGGGTGGATCCCTTGAAGTCAGGTGTTCAAGACCAGCCTGGCAATATGGTGAAACCCCCGTCTCTACTAAAAATACAAGAATTAGCCAGGTATGGGGGTGCATGCCTGTAATCCCAGCTACTTGGGAGGCTAAGGCAAGACAATCTCTTGAACCCTGGAGGCAGAAGTTGCAGTGAGTCCAGATCGTGCCACTGCACTCCAGCCTGGGCAACAGAGTGAGACTCCATCCCAAAAAAAGAAAATATCTCGTGTTTTCATGTGAAGTTTGTTCCATGTGAAGTTTATTTTTCTTCAGTCAGTTTATCTCTTTCCTTCTCTTTCTGTCCTTCCTTGCTTGTTTCATGCAAGCATCATGATGCCTAAGATAAACTCAAATGCTTGATTCACACTTGCACAAAATCTCCAGAAACCTAAGGTCACACAGGGACATTTCAGAAAGCAGCCTGTTCTATTTTTCATGTTCTTATTGGCAGTTTCATTTATGGCCACTGCTTTAATGCAGTTTCTAAGAATTCATCACACCCTTTATGACTGAATGCAAACACCCAAGCTTGAGAAGAGAAGGAACAGAGGGAGACAGCAAGAGCCTGCCAGTTTCTGTTTGCAATACGCTATCGTTTCTGATTCTAAGGAGGAAAAATAACCTCATAAATTTAAGTATGGAACTTATCCTCTTAGAAAGAACGCTCACATTAACAGTAATAAATGTCAACATTTATGGATTTATGGGGTTTTAAAAAAAACTCAAAGCTTGTGCAAACATTTCTCATATGGTCATTGTTTTCCGAGGATTGCGTAAACGGAAGCCCAGGTCAGCTTGAGGATTTTTCTGGAGGTTCAGCAAAGTCATATCAAATCAGGGAAATGGGGTCTTGCCTTTCTCTGATTAATTTACTTTCTTCTGTCTCCTCTTGTCTTCTTCCCAGAGGCTGGTGCATCTGAAAGTTCTGTGAACACTGGCCTGCCACATTCTGTGGATCTGGAGGCAACTATTGCCCTCCTATAAATACCAAGGGTGCCGCTGGCCTGCTCCTTACACCAGACAGTAAACAGTCACCAAGAGCCTGATTGAAGCTTTGGGACAAAACAATGAAACCAAAAGATGGATTTGCTGAGTAGCAGAGACCGTAAACTGCTACTCTCGGTTTGTTTATTTATTTATTTATTTATTTAATTTTTTTTTTTTTTTTTTTTTTTTTTTTTTTTTTTTTTTTTTTTTTTTTTTGAGATGGAGTCTCACTCTGCCACCCAGGCTGGAGTGCAGTGGTGTAATCTCAGCTCACTACAGTCTCCACCTCCCAGGTTCAATTGATTCTTCTGCCTCAGCCTCCCAGGTAGCTGAGATTACAGGCCCATGCCACCACGCCTGGCTAATTTTTGTATTTTAAACCATGTTGGCCAGGCTGGTCTTGAACTCCTGACCTTAGGTGACCCACCTGCCTCGGCCTCCCAAAGTGCTGGCATTACAGGAGTGAGCCACTGCGCCCAGCCGTCTCTATGTTTTAAAAAATAAAATAATAATAAATATATTATTTTTAGGCCAGGTGCAGTGACTCATGCCTGTAATCCCAGCACTTTAGGAGACCGAGGTGAGTGGATCACTTAAAGTCAGGAGTTCAAGACCAGCCTGGCCAACATGGCGAAACGCGGTCTCTACTAAAAATACAAAAAAAAAAAAAAAAAAAATTGGCCAGGTGTAGTGGCGCACACCTGTAATCCCAGCTACTTGGGAGGCTGAGGCAGGAGAATTGCTTGAACCCAGGAGGCAGAGGTTGCAGTGAGCTGAGATTGTGCCATTGCACTTCAGCCTGGGCAACGGAGGGTGACTCTGTCTCAAAAAATAAATAAATAAAATAAAAAATAAATATATTATTGTTAAAACTGGTTTTCCACCATTGGTGATCTTAAAGTGTGTGCTTAAAACTTTTATTTTAATGATATTATTCTTGATTTGCAAGCCCAGATATCTATAGCATGATTGGTCTTAGTGAATTTATTGAGATATACATTTTATTTAAAAGTACACGGTGACTCACGCCTATAATCCCAGCACTTTGGGAAGCAGAGAAGGGTGGATCACAAGGTCAGGAGATCAAGACCATCCTGGCTAACATGGTGAAACCCCATCTCTACTAAAAATACAAAAAATTAGCCGGGCGTGGTGGCAGGGGCCTGTAGTCCCAGCTATTCAGCAGGCTGAGGCAGGAGAATGGCGTGAACCTGGGAGGTGGAGCTTGCAGTGAGCTGAGATCGCGCCACTGCACTCCAGCCTAGGCGACAGAGTGAGACTCCATCTAAAAAAAATATATAAAAATAAAACTGAAGATGAAATATGTACTGTACATCTAGATGTCTAGAAAGCCTGGTTTGCAATACACAATGCTGGATCATGAAATAACTGTTATAGGTAGCATTTGTATAACATTTTTCATTCCTGGATATTGCTTTTACAATTTAGTTCTACTTTCATGATATGAGCCAATGCCATATTTAAAAAAATATTACCAGGTCCTGTACAATTTTTGTATGTTATACTACAGGGAATTTAGTTTAATGAGCTTAAAATAAAACATTGTTGATTGGATTATTAAAAGCAAATCACTAAAAAATCCTCTATGTAAGACTGTCCCCTGGGCACAGTGGCTCACACCTGTAATCCCAGTACATCGTGAGGCTGAAGCAGCTGAATCTCTTGAGCCTAAGAGTTCAAGACCAACCTGGGCAACATGGCGAAACCCCAGTCTCTACAAAAAATACAAAAATTAGCTGAGCATGGTGGTGCACACCTGTAATCCCAGCTACTTGGGAGGCTGAGGCTACAGGATCACTTGAGCCCAGGAGGTCAAGGCTGCAATGAGATATGATCATACCACTTGCACTTCAGCCTGGGCCACAGGATCTCTATTAATCATACCACAGTCTGGGTATATACCCAAAAGATTATAAATCATGCTACTATAAAGACACATGCACACGTATGTTTATTGCGGCACTATTCACAATAACAAAGACTTGGAACCAACCCAAATGTCCATCAGTGATAGACTGGATTAAGAAAATGTGGCACAGTCCAGGCGCAGAGGCTCACGCCTGTAATCCCAGCACTTTGGGAGGCCGAGGCGGGTGGATCACGAGGTCAGGAGATCGAGACCATCCTGGCTAACAGGGTGAAACCCCGTCTCTACTAAAATACAAAAAATTAGCCAGACGTGATGGCAGGCACCTGTAGTCCCAGCTACTCAGGAGGCTGAGGCAGGAGAATGGCGTGAACCCGGGAGGCGGAGCTGGCAGTGAGCGGAGATCACACCACTGCACTCTAGCCTGGGTGACAGAGCAAGACTCCATCTCAAAAAAAAAAAAAAAAGACAAGAAAATGTGGCACATATACACCATGGAATACTATGCAGCCATAAAAAAGGATGAGTTCATGTCCTTTGCAGGCACATGGATGAAGCTGGAAACCATCATTCTTAGCAAACTATCACAAGGACAGAAAACCAAATACTGCAGGTTCCCACTCATAGGTGGGAATTGAACAATGAGAACACTTGGACACAGGGCGGGGAACATCACACACCGGGCTTTTTTGGGGGGTGGCGGGCTACGGGAGGGATGGCATTAGGAGAAATACCTAACGTAAATGACGTGTTGATGGGTGCAGCAAACCAACATGGCACATGTATACCTATGTAACAAACCTTCGTGTTGTGCACATGTACCCTAGAACTTAAAGTATAATAAAAAAAAGACCATACTACGGTCTTTCCTATAGAAAGATTTAAGCTTGCTAATATGACTGAATTGCTTCACTGTTGAATTCCAGCAAACACTTAAGGAAGAAATCATACCAACTGTACAGAAACTCTCAGAAAATAGAAGGAACACTTCCCAGCTTTGTTTATGAGCCCAGCATTATTCTGATACCAAACCAAGACAAATACATTACAAGAAAACTAGACCAATATCCCTAACAAATATAGACACAAAAATCCTCAAGGAAATGTTACGAAATAAAATATAGCAATACATAAAAATAATGCGTCATGACCAAGTGGGGTTAATCCCAGGGATACAAAGCTGGTTAAACATTTGAAAATGAATCAATGTAATTTCTTATGTCAACAGACTAAAGATGAGAAACCACATGATCATTTCCATAGATGCAGGAAAAGCATTTGACAAAATCTGACATCCATTACTGATAAAAGCTCTCCAAAAACTAGTAAATAGAAGGAACTTCCTCAACCTATTAAAGAACAGCTACAAAAAAGAAAAAAAAAATCAGCAAAGTATCTTAGTCTGTTCAGGTTGCTGCAACAAAATACTATAAACTGGGTAGTTTATAAACAACAGACATTTATTCTCATAGTTCTAGAGGCTGGGAAGTCCAAGATCAAGGCAGATTTGGTGTCTAGTGAGATCCTGCTTTCTGGCTTATAGACAGTTCCTTGTTTCTGTGTCTTCACATGGTAGAAGGGCAAGGGTCTTTCTAGGTCTCCTTTTTTTTTTTTTTTTCCCTGTGACGCAGTCTCACTCTGTCACCCAGGCAGGCTTGGGGCTTACTGCGACCTCTTCCTCCCAGGATCAACGATTCTCCTGCCTCAGCCTCCCAAGTAGCTGTGACTACAGGCGTGTGCCACCATGCCCTGCTAATTTTTGTACTTTTAGTAGAGATGTATTTCACCATGTTGGCCAGGCTGGTCTTGAACTCCTGACCTCAAGTGATCCGCCTGCCTCAGCCTCCCAAAGTGCTGGGATTATGGGTATGACCTTACCTGGCCTCTGGGTCTCTTTCATAAGGGCACTAATCCCATTCATGAGGGCTCCACCACCATAGCCTAATCACCTCCTGATATGGTTTGGGTCTGTATCCCCACCCAAATCTCATGTTAAAATGTAATCCCCAATGCTGGAGGTGGGGCCTGGTGAGAGGTGATTGGATCATGGAGGTGAATCCTTCATAAATGGTTTAACACCATCCCCTTGGTGCTATTCTTGTGGTAGAGTTCTCATGAACTCTGGTTGTTTAAAAGTGTGTGGCACCTCCCCACTCTCTCTCTTCCTCCTGCTCCGGCCGTGTGAAGACACCTGCTCAGGCTTTGCCTTCTGCCATGAGTAAAAACTCCCTGAGGCCTCCCCAGCCATGCTTCCTGCATGGCCTGCAGAACCCTAAGCCAATTAAACATATATATGACCCAGTCTCGGTTCTTTCTTTTTTTTTTTTTTTTTTGAGACAGAGTCTTGCTCTGTCACCGAGGCTGGAGTGCAGTGGTGCGATCTTGGCTCACTGCAACCTCCGCCTCCCAGGTTCAAGTGATTCTCCTGCCTCAGCCTCCCGAGTAGCTGGGATTACAGGTGTGTGCCACCACCGCCAGCTAATTTTTGCATTTTTTAGTAGAGAGGGGTTTAATTTCTAGAAACTGAAAAATCCAGCATGAGGTCACGGGACTGCATGTGTTTCCATTGGCAGTTCTGGTGCAAAAAATAGAATAGTCAAATAAAATAAAATAAACGATCAAACAAAAAAAAACCTCAGATTGTGAAAATGCAGACAGAGAGAGGGGTACAATATTCTAAACTAAAGCATCATTTGGGAGAACCTTTCTAGATAATGTTGAAGATTGGACAATTCCTAGGAGCCATCCTGTTTGAATCTAATCATCATGAAATTGCCTTTGGAGATTGTCTGTAAAAAGAAACCCTGTTTCTTTGGTTTTTTTTGTTTGTTTGTTTTTGTGAGACAGAGTCTCACTCTGTCACCCAGGCTGGAGTGCAGTGGCTTCATCTTGGCTCACTGCAACCTCAGTCTCCCAGGTTCAAGCCATTCTCCTGCCTCAGCCTCCTGAGTAGCTGGGATTACAGGCCCACGCCACCATGCGGAGCTAATTTTTGTATTTTTAGTAGAGGTGGGGTTTCACTATGTTGGTCAGGCTGGTCTAGAACTCCTGAGGTTTCCCCATGTTGGCCAGGTTAGTCTCATACTCCTGACCTCAAATGATCCACCCACCTCAGCCTCCCAAAGTGCTGGGATTACAGGAGTAAGCCACCCAGCCAGGAAACCCTGTTTTGACAGCAAGGTTAATGGCGTTCTGTGGACTGGCTCCTGATGGGCGGGCCGAATAGCAGCAGGGCTGTGAATACCTCGGCAGTGGCTTTCATGGGTGAGTGGGACCATCTGATGGGCTTGGCAGGGCTTCCTGGATGGGTGGGGTTTCTTGGATGGGTGTGGCTTGCTGACAGGTGGGGCTTCTTGGGTAGGCAGGGCTTCTTGAGTGGGTGTGGTTTCCTGGATGGGGCGTGGCTTCGAGGATGGGTGGAGTCTCACCACAGGGCCAGTTCCCTAGGTAGGCGGAGGTAGAAATCCTCCTAGCCAGGGGAGCTGGTACAGAAGCAGATGGTTGGGGGGAAAGGAGTGGGGAAGGGACAGTTAATCTGGTAACTAAGAGCCTCTGGCCACAGTAACTCCAGAGTTGGACCATAGACACTATATTTGCTGCAAGGAGAGAGGATGGTACCAGAAGACATTGGAGTCGGGAGGACCAACCCCCAGGACCCTAACCCACTGTGCCCAGGTGGGAAACTGGTAACCTGGCCAAAGAGAGTGGTTTGGAGATCCCACTGAAACCACCTTTGCAAAAATTATGACAGAGGCCGGGTGCAGTGGCTCACACCTGTAATCCCAGCACTTTGGGAGGCCAAGGTAGGTGGAGTGCTTGAGGTCAGGAGTTCGAGACCAGCCTGGCCAACATGGCAAAACCCGTCTCTACTAAAACTTAGCCGGACACGGTGGCAGGTGCCTGTAATCCCAGCTACTCAGGTGGCTGAGACAGGAGAATCGCTGGAATCTGGGAGGTAGAGGTTGCAGTGAGCTGAGATCACCCCACTGTACTCCTGCCTGGGTGACAGAGTAGGACTCTGTCTTTAAAAAAAAAAAAAAAAAAAAAATTATGACAGTGAATAAAACCTGACATAGGAAAATGATGGCAGTAAAATAATGTAATCTAGCTGACTTCATCTTGCTTCTAGCCTCTAAACTGTCCTTGTTCATTCCTGGGCATAGGCTAGGTTAACTTGGGGAGGAATTTAGTTTATGGTTTAACCTTAAAGCAAGGATGATAATAGCTCTTCCCAAAACTACCGCCTCTTTGTTCTGGGACCAAACTGACTTTGTAAAACTAATGACAAGTCACAAGATTAGGATTATGGGGGTGTCTGAACTCTGCTAAAATGAAGCTAAAATTTCAGCCATTGAGCTGGGTGCGGTGGCTCACGCTGGTAATCCCAGCACTTCGGGAGCCTGAGGGGGGTGGATCATGAGGTCAGGAGTTCGAGACCAGCCTGGCCAACGTGGTGAAACCCTGTCTCTACTAAAAATGCAAAAAAATTAGCCGGGCATGGTGGTGCATGCCTGTAGTTCCAGCTACTCGGGAGGCTGAGGCAGGAGAATCACTTGAACCTGGGGGATGGAGGCTGCAGTGAGCCTCTACCTCCAGATTCAAGTGATTCTCCTGCCTCAGCCTCCCGAGTAGCTGGGATTACAGGCCTGCACCACCATGCCCGTCTAATTTTTGTATTTTTAGTAGAGATTAGGTTTCACTATGTTGGCCAGGCTGGTCTTGAACTCCTGACCTCATGATCCGCCCGCCTCAGCCTCCCAAAATGCTGGAATTACAGGCGTGAACCACCACGCCCAGCCTCTTGAAAGTATTTTTACTAGGTGTAGAATTCTAAGTTGACAGTTTTTTTTTTTCAGCACATGAATAAGATTCCATTGTGTTCCAGCTTCAAGGTTGCTATACAGAAGACTGAGCTTAATCTGTCAGGCCTTTAATTTCCTTTTTCTCTTGCTGCTTTAAGACTTTCTGTTTCGTTAATATTCTGAAGCTTCACCAGGATGTTTCTGGGCATAGATTTCTTTGTATTTATCGTGCTTGGGATTCCTTGGCTTCTCAAAGCTGATAAGGTCTCTTCTCAGTTTGGGAAACTTGCCAGCCATTCTCTCTTCACATATTTTCTCTTCCCCCATTAACTCTTTTCTCCAGGAACTGCAATTAAATAGAGGTTAACCCTTCCCTTTCTATTCTTCATGTGTTTTTAACTACTCTTCCATATTTTGTGTCTCATAGCTGCTCATGAAGCATGTGGTGAGTTTCTTCTGTTCTCTCAGTTTACAGATTCTCTCTTCAGCTCTGTCTAATCTACCACTAAAACCTCCTAATAAGTTTTTTTGTTTGTTTGTTTTTGTTTTTGTTTTTGTTTTTTGAGATGGAGTCTCTGTCACCCAGGCTGGAGTGCCGTGGCATGATCTTGGCTCACTGCAACCTCCGCCTCCTGGGTTCACGCCATTCTCCTGCCTCAGCCTCCCGAGTAGCTGGGACTACAGGCGCCTGCCACTGCCACCACAACCAGCTAATTTTCCTTTGTACTTTTTTAATAGAGACGGGGTTTCACTGTGTCAGCCAGGATGGTCTCGATCTCCTGACCTCATGCTAATAAGTTTTTCAATAAACAAATCTACATTTTAATAAGTTATTGGATATACACATGTATTTATTACTGAAAATGGAAATAACATATCAAAATATCCCCCTCTCACTATTCAAGTTTGTTGGGTTCTTTTGTTTGTTTTTTGAGACTGAGTCTCATTCTTTTGCCCAGGCTGGAGTGCAGTGGTGCCATCTCGGCTCACTGCAACCTCCACCTCCCAGGTTTAAGCGATTGTCCTGCCTCAGCCTCCTGAGTAGCAGGGATTACAGGCATGCACCACCATGCCTGGCCAAGTTTTGTATTTTTAGTAGAGACTAAAAATAGTTTCACCATGTTGGCCAGGCTGGTCTCAAACTCCTGACCTCAAGTGATCCGCCCGTCTTGGCCTCCGAAAGTGCTAAGATTGCAGGCATGAGCCACTGCACCCAGCCTCACTATTCAAGTTTTTTTAAAGGTAAAGACACATCTAGCTGCATGTACCCTTCTCTAATGTTGTGCTTTATCCAAACTACCCAATGTAAACTCATTTTATACATTCCTTCCACATAAATTTCTTTACTTCAAATGTTTGATGTTAGGTCTGCTCTCATCTCACTGACTTCAGGATTCTAAACCATACATGTAATCCATGAGAACTTGTACTACCTGGAGCCAAATCAAAAACTAGAACTGAGATACGAAAGCATCAAATTACAAACAGGGACAAAGGGAAAAAAAAAAAAAACTTAGGTTGTCAAAATCATATTTTGAGTTATTAAAAATTATTGGATTTTGGCTGGGCACAATGGCTCACGCCTGTAATCCCAGCACTTTGGGAGGCTGAGGTGGGCAGATTCTGAGGTCGGGAGTTTGAGACTAGCCTGGCTAACATGGTGAAACTCTGTCTCTACTAAAAAAACAAAATCAGACAGGCGTGGTGGCATGTGCCTGTAATCCCAGCTACTCTGGAGGCTGAGGCAGAAGAATTGCTTGAACCTGGGAGGCAGAGGTTGCTGTGAGCCGGGATTGCACCACCGCACTCCAGCCGGGGTGACAGAGTGAAACTCATCTCCAAACAATAACAATAAAAGTAAAAATTATTGGATTTATGCTTTCACTTAGAGTAAAAAAGCCACAAGAGGCTGGGCATGGTGACTCACACCTGTAATCCCGGCATTTTGAGAAGCCAAGGCAGGAGGATCGTTTGAGGCCAGGAGCTCAAGACCAGCTTGGGTAGCCTAGCAAGGCCCCCATCTATACAAAAAGTGCAATAAAATTAATACATAAAATAAATCCACAAGAGACTATCACTCCTACCATAAAAAGAAGAAAAAGCTGGGTAATCTATATGTTTTGGCATTTCTTAAGCCCATCAGAAGTTTAGGCTTCAAGGCAACCAGGTGAACTGAGGTCCAAAGAGACTGCGCCCTCTCAGAAAAGACAGGACACATGAAAAGTTCCACCTTTGTCAGAGCACAGGAGGAAGAAGTGGCCACCAAAAAAGCAGGTGATAGGAAAACAACATTTTAATGAATTCTTAGAGGCCAGGAGTGGGCCAGCATGACAACTTAGAATCTCCCTGGGTGCCTCGGGATCTAGCAGACCCCAAGTTCACTTGCAATCTCTTTTCCACCTCTTGGTGCTCATGAGAAAGATTGGAGGTACAACAAGAGACAGGAAAGAGGCTCCCTCAGTGGTTCTCAGGCATGAACCCCCTCCTACCTCCTAGAACCTTGTCTCACAAGAAGCAGAAGGACTTAAGCCTCAGGGGAAGGGGCAGGAATCCTTCCCATCCCCAGGGGACAGGCAAAGGTTCACTCCTGGTGGAAGTAAGGGTACAAGTAAGGCCATCTAGTTCTGGGGGAGGGATAGGAACCAGCCCCTCATTACACGGTGAGGGAGGGTTGAAGCAAAATCTGCCCCCTTGGGAGGGGCAGGAAATCCCCTGGCTAAATCACAAGCTTTGCACCTGTAAACCAAAAATAAAATTCTACCCCCCCCAACCTACTGAGCGGACTCCTTCTCACCAAGGGCATTCCAAAGTAAACCTGAAAAACTAGTTCAGGCCATGACGGGAAGGAGGGTTGGACATGCCTCATTCTGCCCTTATCTCTTTGGAATTCAGGCACAACTGACCAGCATTAACATCAACACAGAGATCTTAAGGCTGACAAAACAGACTCTTTGTAGCAAGAAGATACCAAATTCCAACCTGACTGAAGTATAGCATCACATGATAGATAGCAGGTCCTGAAAGAAACAGAAGTATTTTACCCAAAATAAATTTTTCTTCGACATATTTTGAAACGGCCCTGCAAATCTGTCTCTTGTAGGGAAAATCTACACTCTGTAGAGAGTCCCCTTCCCTTTCCAGGTCTTCTCCTGATTCAGGAGAGATATAACTAAGAGTCTGGCGCCTTTTTAAGTCTGATAAGAAACACTTACCATCTATTCTCTCTGAAGCCTGCTACCTGGAGGCTTCATCTGCATAACAAGAACCTTGGTCTTGGCTCACACCTATAATCCCAGCACTTTGGGAGGCCGAGGTGGGCAGATCACGAGGTCAGGAGATCCAGACCATCCTGGCTGACATGGTGAAACCCTGTCTCTACTAAAATACAAAAAATTAGCCAGGTGTGGTGGCACACACCTGTAGTTCCAACTACTCGGGAGGGTGAGGCAGGAGGATCGCTTGAACCCAGAGGGTGGAGGTTGTGGTGAACCAAGATTGCGCCACTGCACTCCAGCCTGGGCAACAGAGCGAGACTCTGTCAAAAAAAAAAACAAGTGGTCTCCACAACCCCTTATCTTTTTTAAAAATGTTTATTTTATGTGCAAAGAGCTATCATGGTTTTTTGGTTTTTTTGTTTGTTTGTGTGTTTTTGACGGAGTCTTGCTCTGTTGCCAGGCTGGAGTGCAGTGGCGCAATCTCAGCTCACTGCAACCCTCCACCTCCCGGGTTCAAGCGATTCTCCTGCCTCAGCCTCCTGAGTAGCTGGGATTACAGACATATGCCACCACGCCCAGCTAATTTTTGTATTTTTAGTAGAGACGAGGTTTCACCATGTTGGCCAGGATAGTCTCGATCTGCTGACCTCGTGATCTGCCCGCCTCGGCCTCCCAAAGTGCTGGGATTTCAGGCGTGAGCCACCGTGCCCAGCCACTATCATGGTTCTTCACTGGGTAGATGCCTTGGATAATCCGTTCAAGGAAGATCAGTTAGTACAACTTAATGAAACCCATATCTTTCCTGTACTGACGGAAACACTGGCGGCACATATTGACGGCATATTTCTGGATCAGACCATGCTGGTTTGGGCAGATGTGACAAGAATGAGAACCCTGGCCGAATATTCACTGGTGGCTCCAGTACAGCTGCCGGTGACCCATCTTGCTCTCAGAAGTGCAACGAGGTAAAAGGCCACAACCTCTTATCTTTAAACCAGACATGCCTTTCTGTTGATTCCAGGTCTTTAGATCATAACTTTACTCTTTCAACCAATTTCCAATCAGAAAATCTTGGAATTTATCTATTATCTGGAAGTCCCCCTGCCCCGCACCCCAAATTGTTCCACCTTTCCTGACTGAACCAATGTACAGTTTACATGTATTGATTGACATATGCCTGTAACTTCCGTCCCTCTAAAATGTATAAAATTGGCCTCAGGGGCCAGGCCGCAGGGGCTCACACCTGTAATTCCAGCACTTTGGGAGGCCAAGGAGGGCAGATCACTTGAGGTCAGTTTCACTCTCATCCCTGTGAAGAGACCACCAGGCTTTGTGTGAGCAATAAAGCTTTTAATCACCTGGGTGCAGGCGGGCTGAGTCGGAAAAGAGAGTCAGTGAAGGGAGAGAGGGGTGGGGTCGTTTTATAAGATTTGGGTAGGTAAAGGAAAATTACAGTCAAAGGGGGGTTGTTCTCTGGTGGGCAGGGGTGGGGGTCACAAGGTGCTCAGTGAGGGAGCTTTTGAGCCAGGATGAGCCAGGAAAAGGAATTTCACAAGGTAATGTCATCAGTTAAGGCAGGAACAGGCCATTTTCACTTCTTTTGTGATTCTTCAGTTACTTCAGGCCATCTGGATTTATACGTGCAGGTCACAGGGGATATGATGGCTTAGCTTGGGCTCGGAGGCCTGACAGGAGTTTGAAATTCCTTCCTTCCTTCCCTCCTTCCCTCCTTCCCTCCTTCCTTCCTTCCGTCCCTCTCTGTGGCCCAGGCTGGAATAAACTCGGCTCGCTGCAGACTCCCTGCGTCCGGCTCCCGTGATTCTCCTGCCCTGGCCTGCGGGCTACCTGGGATTGCCGCCGCGTGCCACCACCCCTCCCTGGTTTTTCTCCTTTGGCTGGAGGCGCGGTTTCGCCATGTAGGCCAGGCTGGTCTCCAGCTCCTGACCTCCAGTGCTCTGCCCACCTCGGCCTCCCGAGGTGCTGGGACTGCAGACGGAGGCTCGCTCATTCGGTGCTCGGTGTTGCCCGGGCTGGAGTGCGGTGGCGTGGTCTTGGCTCGCTGCAGCCTCTGCCTCCCAGCTGCCTGCCTTGGCCTCTCAGGGTGCTGGGATTGCAGCCTCTGCCCCGCCGCCGCCCCGTCTGGGAGGTGGGGAGCGTCTCTGCCTGGCCGCCCATCGTCTGGGTTATGAGGAGCTCCTCTGCCCGGCCGCCCCGTCTGGGAAGTGAGGAGCGCCTCTGCCCAGCCGCCCCTTCTGGGATGTGAGGAGCGCCTCTGCCCGGCCGCCCCGTCTGGGAAGTGAGGAGCGCCTCTGCCCGGCCGCCCCTTCTGGGAGGTGAGGAGCGCCTCTGCCCGGCCGCCCCGTCTGGGAGGTCTACCACAGAGGCCAGAAGCAATGTGGGGGCTGGACGTGGTGGCTCACGCCTGTAGTCCCAGTACTCTGGGAGGCTGAGGCGGGTTGATCACTTGAGGCTAGGAGCTCGAGACCAGCCTGGCCAACATGGCGAAACATATGAAAAATACAACTGTCAAACCAACCAACGAACCAAGCAACAACAAAACAGGTCTACCCTGAAGTCATACTCTAATTTTTTCTATTTTCCTCCCTTTCTGATCCTTTATCCCACTTTCTTTTTCTTCCTCTTCCTTCTCCTTCTTCTTTGTCAAATAGAGGATTGAGTCATTATCATTGATCCATACAAAGTCCCTCTCTCATTTATTTTCTTTGGCTCCCACCCCCCATTTCTATTCCCTGTCTTCCCATGTGCAACCTTCCTAATATGTTTGATATGCATCTTTTTGTTCGTATGTACTTTTAGAAAATGTTTATTGTTTTGTGTGCAAAAAAAATAAAATTAAATTAAAAAAGAAAATGATATCACAGAAAAATTATAAGAGTAAGCAGTGTTAACGCCCTCCACCTGCACCATCTTGTCTTTCCCTTGATTATTTGGGGGCTATTGGGCCAAGCTAACTTTGGAAGACATTTTAGGTTATCATTCAAATGATAATAGGCCTTGCCCTGAAACTCCTCTCCTCCCCAAAGCCTTTTGTAAAGCCAATGGGAGACCATCAGGCTTGGAGGAGGAGAGGAGCTTCAGTCCTAAGATTGGCCTTTTGAGATGTCTTTTCAGGATTTTTGCACGTCAGAGATCCGTGGCTCCACCTGAACCCACCTGAATCCCCCACCAAACCCACCCCTGTAGCCCTGCCCAGAAGCAATTCTGCCTGCAGGAGGCAGAATTTCATCTCCGCCCTAACCAATCAGCAGCAAGCACCTATTACCTGGCCACCCTCATCCCCTTGTGGAGTCCTAATTAGGGAAAGGGAGTCGGGCTGGTGGAACCACGGGAAAGCAAAAAGAGAAAGCAGATAAGCAACAAGTCTGTCTTTCTTCATGTTCCAGGACACACAGCTCTCCTGCACAAGTAACTCACAATCTTTCCTGCACCCAGCTATCACCAGACACCTGCAAGTTAGCTCACTGCAACCTTGATGTTATCAGTACTACATAAAGCCCTCTTCAACAGACAGCATAAACAGTACCCTATAAAATCTCCAGCGAGTTTGTTTTTTGCAGTCAGTTTCTCTTCCACTGGTAGCCTGTTATCTCTCTGGTAACGTATTTTCCTACTTTGTCTAATAAATCTGGCTTCCTTTACTTACAACTGTCTTCACAAAGTCTTTTACCCCACACCACCAGCTGTCATTTTCCCATGACATCCCTAACATACAAGCTTTGGACAAGATGATTTGAGTGCTAACTCCATCTCCCATGTGGCATGGCCAGCCTTGTGTCTATTAAACTCTTTCTCTACTACAATGCCATAGTGTTTCTTTATGCAGCAGGCAAGAAGAACCTCTCAGGTGGTTACACATCCTCCTGCCCTCATTTCCAAGCTAGCTGCTGCTGAAGAAGAACTAGAGGCAAAGCTGAGTGCCCTGGTGGAGGGGAGGACAGCTGCTTGCACTCAGAAGCCTGCACTGATACAGAGAGGTCAGCCACCATGGGAGTAGGGATGAGAAATTCTGTCCTGCCAAAGACCCCCTGAATCCAAAGACATAAGGAAAAGCTTGGCTGCCATGAGGAAGGACAGATATGCTGAGAAATTCCATCCCCAAGACCCAGGAGCAAAGAGCTTGCCTGAGACAGAGACTAGCCCTGGAGAAATGGAATACCATGCCTCTGTCAGAGGCGGGTGAACCAGAGCAACTCCATCTTGAATAGGAACTGGGTAAAATGAGGCTGAGACCTACTGGGCACATTCTCAGACGGTTAAGGCATTCTAAGTCACAGGATGAGATAGGAGGTCAGTGCAAGATACAGGTCATAAAGACCTTGCTGATAAAACAGGTTTTGTAGCAGGACAAGCCACAGACAAAACTCCTCAGACACTGAGTTAAAGAAGAAAGGGCTTTATTCAGCCAGGAGCTTCCGCAAGACTCATGTCTCCAACAACCGAGCTCTCTGAGTCAGCAATTCCTGTCCCTTTTAAGGGCTCACAATTCTAAGGGGGTCTGCGTGAGAGGGTGGTGATTGATTGAGCAAGCAGAGGGTATGTGACTGGGGGCTGCATGCACCGGTAATTAGAATGGAACAGAACAGGACAGGGATTTTCACAGTGCTTTTCTATGTAATGTCTGTAATCTATAGATAACATAACCGATAAGGTCAGGGGTCGATTTTTAACAACCAGGCCCAGGGTGTGGTGCTGGGCTGTCTGCTTGTGGATTTCATTTCTGCCTCTTAATTTTTCCTTCTTCTTTCTTTGGAGGCAGAAATTGGGCATAAGACAATATGAGGGGTGGTCTCCTCCCTTAGTTTCAGTAAAGAAGCCGGCCAAAACCCACCAAACCAAGATGGCGAAGAGAGTGACCTCTGATCATCCTTACCGCTACACTCCCACCAGCACCATGACAGTTTACAAACGCCATGGCAACGTCAGGAAATTACCCTATATGGTCTAAAAAGAGGAGACATGAATAATCCACCCCTTGTTTAGCATGTCATCAAGAAATAACCATAAAAATGGTCAACCAGCCACCCTCGGGGCTGCTTTGTCTATGGAGTAGCCACTATTGTATATCTTTATTTTCCTAATAAACTTGCTTTCGCTTTACGGACTCGCCCTGAATTCTTACGCAAAATCCAAGAACCCTCTCTTGAAGGGTCTGGATCGGGACTCCTTTCCTGTAACATCTCTACCATGAGCCTCACACCAAGTAACCCACAAGAGCAGTCTCAAGCTATTGGCAGGGTGGGGAAAGCAAGAACATGGGAAGAGATCTTGCTTTGAAAGCCCCCAACTAAATGGGGGTTTCAGTAGCAGAGCAGCTAGTAACCCTGCTTTAATGGGAAATGAAGGACGTGGCGTTTGCAGTGTCCCTTTCATGGGATGCTTCTTTTGTTAGCAGCAGCGAATCCATACGGGTCTGCAGCAATTCAATTCTTGCCTCCTCGAAGGAAATAATTCCTCTGAGGGGCATAAGGCAGAGTGAGAGACTGAGGCAAGTTTTTGAGCAGGAGTCTGTTTATTAAAAAATTTTAGAACAGGAACAAGGCCAGGCATGGGACAGCTCATGCCTATAATCCCAGCACTTTGGGAGGCCAAGGTGGGCGTATTGCTTGAGGCCAGGAGTTCAAGACCAGGCTGGCCAACATAGCAAAACCCCATCTCTACTAAAAATACAAAAATTAGCCAGGCGTGGTGGTGGGCGCCTGTAATCCCAACTACTGGGGAGGCTGAGGCAGGAGAATCACTTGAACCCAGGAGGCAGAGGTTGCAGTGAGCTGAGATCACGCCACTGCACTCCAGCCTGGATGACAGAGCAAGACTCTGTCTCAAAAATAAATAAATTAATTAATTAATATAAAATTTTTTTTTAAAAGTTTTAGAGGAAAGAAAGGAAGTAAAGTACACTTGGAAGAGGGCCAGGCAGGCAACTTGAGAGATTCAAGTGCACTGTTGAACCCCTGACTTGGGGTTTTATACATTGGCATGGTTCCGGGGCTTTGTGTCTCTTCTCCCTTGATTTTCCCTTGGGGTGGGAACAGTGTGTTTACTGAAGGTGTGCACATGCTCATTTGAGGCGTTTTTCCCCTACCAGCTGAGGGTTCCTGGGAAGACATAGATCAGTTGGCCAAGTGCAGTGGCTCACACCTGTAATCCCAACACTTTGGGAGGCCAAGGCAGGAGGATCGCTTGAGGTCAGGAGTTCAAGACTAGCCTGGCTAACATGGTGAAACCCCCTCTCTACTAAAAGTATAAAAACTAGCTGTGGCCAGGCATGGTGGCTCACACCTGTAATCCCAACACTTGGGAGGCTGAGGCGGGCAGATCACGAGGTCAAGAGATCGAGACCATCCTGGCCAACATGGTGAAACTCCATCTCTAATACAAATACAAAAAAAAAAAAAAAATTAGCTGGGCATGGTGGCATGCGCATGTAATCCCAGCTACTTGGGAGGCTGAGGCAGGAGAATCACTTGAACTCAGGAGTTGGAGGTTGCAGTGAGCTGAGATTGCTCCACTGCACTCCAGCCTGGGCGACAGAGCAAGACTCCGTCTAAAACAAAACAAAAAAGAAATACCACTTAAGCTCTGCCATGTTGCCTCTTAGTGCACATGCTTGAGCCCACTCACCCAACTCCTGAGATCTTATCGCGAAGCTGCTGATCACCAGCCTCAGGTGTTTTCTATCTATTGGGAAACCGCCTTTCCCTGGCGCCAGCTACAACCAATTATTATTTCACAAAGACAGTTTAACAACCACTTGACCACAACCTACTCATCACTTGACATTCCTGGGGAAGGGAACTGGGCATCCTCTCCTACACTGCTCATGTCTGCCTAGATACCTACTCTAACATAACCAGCCACAGCAGGCCCAAGCTACTGGGGAGTGGGGCAAGCAGTGGAAAGACACCCTGCTTTGAGAGCTACCTGGGGGTCTCAGTAGCAGAGCAGCTAGCAAACCTGCTTTAAGGAGAAATGAAGGGAAGCTGGGCATAGTGTTCACAGTGGGCTTTTCACAGGATACTTACGGACCTGGTGGATGGCGTAATGCTAAGGGATCCCTAAAGGTCCCTCACTGGGGAAACTTGCTTATACTGGCAGACGCCCTCGTGGCTTTTGTGTGACCCACCACGTCCAGTTTATGCCTGCTGGATGGTCTCTCTGGCTCTGGGGGCCCAATCTTGTGTTCCCCCAGGCACCCCAGGGAAAACTCAGTCTCAGATTTCCCCTGGTTCTTCAGATGGAAGTCACAAATTCAGGAAAGCACTTTTACCAGAAACAGTTCCTGATCCAATCCCCAAGAGAAGGTTCTTGGATCTTGCGCAAGAAAGAATTTGGAAGGGCCAGGCGCAGTGGCTCACGTCTATAATCCCAGCACTTTGGGAGGCCGAGGTGGGCGGATCACAAGGTCAGGAGATCGAGACCATCCTGGCTAACACGGTGAAACCCCCATCTCTACTAAATACAAAAAATTAGCCGGGCGTAGTGGCAGGCGTGCCTGTAGTCCCAGCTACTCGGGAGATCGCGCCACTGCACTCCAGCCTGGGTGACAGAGCGAGACTCTGTCTTAAAAAAAAAAAAAAAAATTTGGAGTGAGTCCACAGAGTGAAGCGAAAGCAAGTTTATTACAGAAGTGAAAAAACAGGAGAATGGCTACTTCATAGAGCAGCCCCGATGGCTGCTGGTTGGCCATTTTTGTTTCGTTTTGTCTTTTATTTTTTGGTCTTCCTTTTTGTTTGTTTGTTTGTTTTGTTGGCTGGCTATTTTCTAATGGTTATTTATTGATCGTATGCTAAAGAAGGGGTGGATTATTCATGAGTTTTCCAGACAAGGGGTAAGAATTTCCCAGAACTGAGAATTCCTCCCCCTTTTAGACCATATAGGGTAACTTCTGGGCGTTGCCATGGCATTTGCAAACTGTCACAGCACTGGTAGGAGTGCCATTTAGCAAGCTAATGTGTTATAATTAGCATATTATGAGCAGTGAGGACAGCCACAGGTCACTCTTGTTGCCATCCTGGTTTTGGCGAGTTTTGGCTGGCTTTTATTGAGATGGAGTCGCTCTGTCGCCCAGGCTGGAGTGCAATGGCACAATCTCAGCTCACTGCAGCCTCCACCTCCTGAGTTCAAGTGATTCTCCTGCCTCAGCCTCCTGAGTAGCTGGGATTACAGGGGCCCACCACAACACCCGGCTAATTTTTTCTATTTTTAGTAGAGATGGGGTTTCACTATGTTGGCCAGGCTGGTCTCGAACTCCTGACCTTGTAATTCGCCCGCCTCGGCCTCCCAAAGTGCTGGAATTACAGATGTGAGCCACCGCACCTGGCCATGGCCGACTTTTTTTATTGCATCCCATTTTATTAGGGTCTTTGTAACCTGTATCTTGTGACGTCCTATCTCATCCTGTGACTAAGAATGCCTAACCTCTTGGAATGCAGCCCAGCAGGTCTCAGCTCATTCTACCCAGTCCCTACTCAAGATGGGGTCGCTCTGTTTCAAATGCTTCTGACACCATCACAATAGGAAACTAGTTCAAAGATTTCTTTTTATTATTATTATTATTATTTTATAGAGATGGAGTCTCACCATGTTGCCCAGGCTGGTCTTGAACTCCAGGGCTCAAGTGATCCTCCTGCCTCGGCCTCCCAAAGTGCTGGGATTAAAGAAATGAGCCACTGTGCCTGGCCCCAGAGATTTTTTACAGACAATAAATAAGGGCCTCCTAGGCAGGAAGGGCACCATTAGTCAGGAGGGCACCATGAGTTGGGAAAACAGCATGAGGAGTCGGGAGAGCAGTCCTCCAACCCCAGGTCAAGTACAGAGAGAGAGAATAGGAGTAGAGTCAAGTGGAGAGAGCATGTGTCAACTCGCAGTACGTATATAGAGAGGGGAATACAGTGCCAGTCACTTGAAGTTCAAGGGCAGATGTCTAAATGCTCCATTTAAAGAAAGTGGCGGGGGGGCTGGGCACAGTGGCTCATGCCTATAATCTCAGCAATTTGGGAGGCCAAGAGGCTGAGGCAGGTGGATCACTTGAGGAGAGGAGTTCAAGACTTGAGGTCAGGAGTTCGAGGCCTGGGCAACAGGGCAAGACTCTCTGAAAGAAAGAAAGAAAGAAAGAAAGAAAGAAAGAAAGAAAGAAAGAAAGAAAGAAAGAACCTCGTGAAGGTAGAGAGTTCGAGACCTGCCCAGCATGGTGAAACCCCGTCTCTACTAAAAATATAAAAATTAGCCGGGCTTGGTCACTTGCGCCCGTAGTCCCAGCTACTCAGGAGACTGAGGCAGGAGAATCGCTTGAACCTGGGAGGCAGAAGTTGTAGTGAGCCGAGATCGCACCATTGCACCCCAGCCTGAGCAACAGAGTGAGACTCGGTCTCAAAATAAATAAATAAATAAATAAATAAATAAATAAAAATAAAGGAAGTGGCAGGAATGCAGGAAGCCCAGCCTGCTGGGTGAGAGAGGCGCCTTTAAGTTCATACTCTGGCTACCAGCTTGGCCCATGTGGATGTGGTGATCTACTTCTAAAGTCTAGCCAGCAACCTTTGGTCTGTTGTTCCTAATACCACTGACCTAGGCGTGAGACCTTGTGCATATTCCAACGGGCACCGTTCGAATGGTGTAGATATTAAAGGCTGTCAGAGAAGTCTGAGCTACGTGCCATGCTGAGTAAGGCCTTGGATGAGCGTAAACAGTTAAAGCATATGAAGGCACCCATTGTGACCTGAAATCCCACGCAGAGCCACCCACTCCACCGCCTAGGGTGGGGCCAAGGGAACAGATCAACTCTGGACCTAGAGCAGAGTGGAATGACGCTGTCACACACCAGCATGGCTTCCAGATTGGCTTGCACATGGCCAGAGTTTCTTTTAGGGATGGATATGAGGGGGTGTACGTTTGAGCAGAGAGCAAGCAGCGTACTAAGATCATAGCCTATGCAGGCAGGGAGTTCAGAAAGAAAAGTAAAAATGTCCTGTGTCCATTTGTGTCTTAGGAGAGGTAAATCCATGGGCATGACCTAGGTTTGCCACCCAAGCAAGGAGTGAAGGTTTAGTATAAGGGGTGAAGTCATCTCCAGTGTCAAGGCCCTGGGTTGGGGTGATGTCATCTGAGATGATGGCATCTCCAGCAGTGAGATTTTGGGGTGATGTTGTCTGGCATCTGGCATGTGGGATGGGGCTCCTTTCTTCTTCTTTTTTTTATTTTGGAGGCAGGGTCTCCCTCTGTCACCCAGGCTGAAGTACAGTGGCACTATCATGGTTCACTGTAGCCTCAACCTCCAGGGGTCAAGCAATCCTCCTGCTTCAGTCTCCTGAGTAGCTGGGACAACAGCCATTCACCACCATATCCGGCTAATTTTTTTTTTTTTTTGTAAAGGCAAGGGTCTCACTATGTTGCCCAGGCTGGTCTCAAACTCCTGGCCTAAAGCAATCCTCCCACCTTGGCCTCCTACAGTGCTGGGATTACAGGTGTGAGCCACCAAGCCTGGCCTAGTGCATTTTTTGAAAGGTTAAAGTTAGAACCTACATTGTAGAGGCACAAAACCCAGTGTCCTTTTTTATATTTTTGTTATATGAATTTTGAATTTCCAGTTGAATCAAACTATAGAAAATATATTGTATACTCAATTTGTCTATTTATATTTATATTAAAATATTATATATGTATCATATGTATATTATATATGTATAATACGTATAATGTATTACATATAATATACATATGTACATATAAGGTATACATTTCTACATATATAATATATAGTATATAATATATACAATATATTTAACTATATATTGTACTTCTAGGTACAAGGAGAAAATAAAAGGTGACTAGATAAATTATATATACATATATAATATAATATGTATATAGAATATATATGTAATATACATATATATGTAATATACATATATGGTACATATAATAATATATAGTGTATTATATATTAATATACAATATACATATAATATATACATAATGTGTACATATATGCATTAATATATGTATTGTATCACATATATTATGTATGTATATTTTATATGTATATATAATTTAGTTAGTCACCTTTTATTTTCTCCCTGTACCTTCAGGTTTGCTCATTAATCAATAAGTAATCTAGAGCTAACATTATGTTTGCTAGACCTGGTGTTTGCTCAATACTTAAAGTTTAAAGTTCTCCTTTTTTTCTTGGACTTCTAACTTCCTGAAGCAGCAGTCTCTCTCTCTCTCTCTCTCTCTCTTTTTTTTTTTTCTGAGACAGAGTTTCACTCTTGTTGCCCAGCCTGGTGTGCAAATGGCGATTACCTCCACCACCATGCCCAGCTAATTTTTAGATTTTTAGTAGAGACGGGGTTTCACCATGTTGGTCAGGCTGGTCTCGAACTCCTGACCTCGTGATCCACCCACCTCAGCCTCCCAAAGTGCTGGGATTACAGGCGTGAGCCACTGTGGCCGGCCTCTTTTTTTTCTTTTTTTCTTCCTTTACGTTTTGAGCCACCTGAAGCCTGAGTTCTTTGTCTCTGGCTGACAAGAGGGAAATTGGGAAGAGGAAAGGGGCCCTGTGTCTCCAACCAGCAGCCTCTCTGGGGACACCCCCCACCGCAAGATAATCAGTACCTTTTTTCCTTCTTTTTTTTTTTAGTATAATTTGTAGAACTACTCGTAATTCTAGGTGGCTAAAATATATTTTTTCTTTCCTCCCTCTCTCTTTGGATGTTTACCTAACAAGCTCATGGTGACACCGAGTAGCATCTGTTGTGAGCAGCAAACAGTCTTTGTTCCCATTTCTTGGTCCTGCTGATTATCATTTTTTTTCTTTTTCTTTTTTGAAACAGTCTCTCTCTGTCGCCCAGGCTGTAGTGCAGTGGCACAGTCTCAGCTCACTGCAACCTCCGCCTCCCAGGTTCAAGCAATTCTCCTGCCTCAGCCTCCCAAGTAGCTGGGATTACAGGTGCCCACCACCACACCCAGCTAATTTTTTTGTATTTTTAGTAGAGACCAGGTTTCACCATGTTGGCCAGGCTGGTCTCGAACTTCTGACCTCAGGTGATCCACCCGCCTCAGCCTCCCAAAGTGCTGGGATTACAGGTGTGAGCCACTGCGCCCCATCATCTTTCTTTTTCTTTCTTTTTTTTTTTTTTTTTTTTTGAGACAGGGTCTCATTTTGTTACCCAGGCTGGAATGCAGTTGTGTGATCACAGCTCACTGCAGCCTCAACCTTCCGGGTTCAAGCAATCCTCCTGTCTCAGCCTCCTGGGTAGCTGGGATTACAAGCATGCACCACCACACCCGGCTAATTTTTTTTATTTTTCTGTACAGACAGAGTTTCACCATGTTGCCCAAACCGGTCTCAAACTCCTGGACTCAAGCAATCCTCCAGCCTCAGCTTCCCAGAGTGCTGGGATTACAGGCATGAGCCACCTCGTCCAGCCTGATTATCTTGATCTAGGTATTTACTTAAGAGAAATGAACATGTATACACACAAGAGTTTTGAGTGTACTAATTATAATAGCTAAAAATTATAATAGCTAAAAATTATAATAGCTAAAAATTAAGAAGGGAGGCTATCAGATGGTGAAGGGATATATTTTGGTATATCCATACAATGGAATCTTATTTGGCAATAAGAAGGAATGAAATATATGTGAACTGACTTGGAAGAATTACAACAACATTAGGATAGTGAAAAAAGTCAAATAGTAGACAATATGACTATTCCATTTATATAAAATTCTAGAAGAGGCCGGCTGGGCGTGGGTGGGAGAGGTGCCTCTAAGTTCTCACACCAGTGAGATTCACGCCTGTAATCCCAGCACTTTGGGAACCGAGGGGAGCAGATCATTTGAGGTCAGGAGTTTGAGACCATCCTGGCCAACATGGTGAAACTCCATCTCTATAAAAATACAAAAATTAGCTGGGCATGGTGCTGCACACCTATAATCCCAGCTACTCGGGAGGCTGAGGCAGGAGAATCACTTGACTCACAGGAGGCGGAGGTTGCAGTGAGCCAACATCATGCCACTGCTCTCCAGCCTGGGCAACAGAGAAAGACTCTGTCTCAAAAAAAAAAAAAAAAAAGGAAGAACCTCGTGGAGGTAGAGTAGACTGACAGTTATCAGAGTGTAGGGAGGGGGCAGTGAAGAGAGGTTGGTTGATAGGTACAAAAATACAATTAGATAGAAGAGATAGGCCGGGCACGGTGGCTCATACCCGTAATCTTAGGACTTTGGGAGGCCAAGACGGGCGGATCACCTGAAGTCAGGAATTCAAGACCAGCCTGGCCCACATGGTGAAACCTCATCTCTACTAAAATTACAAAAATTAGCCGGGCATGGTGGCATGTGCCTGTAATCCCAGCTACTCAGGAGGCTGAGGCAGGAGAATCGCTTGAACTCAGGAGGCGGAGGTTGCAGTGAGCCAAGACTGCATCACTGTACTTCAGCCTGGGTAACGGAGCGAGACTCCGCCTAAAAAATAAAAATAAAAAAATTGAAAATTGAAAAACACAGGAAGCAAAAAACAACAAACATCCACAATCACCAGCATTTTACAGCTTGACATTCCTTCTAGGGTCCTGGGTGTAGGCAGAACATCCAATCTTATGGGACTGAGATCACACAATACGTATTATGCTTTTTCATGCATCATGAATATTTACCCATTCAAAACCTAAAGCTATGTGAGCATTTTGGTAACCAAGAATACACACCACCAACTCAATCTGTCAAGGAAAAAAAATGTAATCCTGCTTTTCTTGAGACAAAAATTTCATAGAAGACAAAAGAGGCAATAGGCGACTAGATAAAAAGCATTGGCAGAGTTCTGATTAAAAGACTGCATTCCCTTAATGCTCAATTTAGAATAAAAATGTAGACCAGACACAGTGGCTCACTTCTGTAATCCCAGCACTTTGGGAGGCTGAGGCGGGCAGATTGCTTGAGTTCACGAGTTCGAGACCAGCCTGGGCAACATAGCAAGACCCCTTCTCTACAAAAAATGCAAAAATTAGCCCAGCGTGGTGGCACACACCTGTACTCCCAGCTACTGGGGAGGCTGAGGTGGGAGGCTCACTTGAGCCCAGGAATTTGAGGCTGCAGTGAGCTATGATCATGCCACCGTACTACAGCCTAGGTGACAGAGCAAGACCCTGTCCCTTAAAAAGAAAAAAATAGATTTGGGGAAAAGTAGATCTTTATAGAGCTGAACACCTTTTTATTTATTTATTTATTTTATTTATTTATTTATTCATTTGTTTGTTTGTTTGTTTATTTTGAGACGGAGTCTCACTGTGTTGCCCAGGCTAGAGGGCAGTGGTGCAATCTCAGCTCAGTGCAACCTCTACCTCCTAGATTCAAGCGATTCTCCTGCCTCAGTCTCCCAAGTAGCTGGGATTACAGGTGCCCACCACCACGCCCAGATAATTTTTTGTATTTTTTAGTAGAGACAGGATTTCGCCATGCTGGCCAGGCTGGTCTTGAACTCCTAACCTCAGGTGATTCACCCGCCTCAGCCTCTCAAAGTACTGGGATTACAGGCATGAGCCACCGCACCCAGCCTTTTTTTTGAGACAGAGTCTCACTCTGTCACCCAGGCTGGAGTGCAGTGGTGCGATCTTGGCTCACTACAGCCTCCGCCTCCCAGGTTCAAGTGATCCTCCTGCCTCAGCCTCTTGAGCAGCTGGGATTACAGGCGCCTGCCACCATGCCCGGCTAATTTTTGTATTTTTAGTAGAGACGGGGTTTCGCCACGTTGGCCAGGCTAGTCTCACACTCTTGACCTCAGGTGATCCACACACCTCGGCCTCCCAAATGCTGGATTACAGGCATGAGTCACCATGCCTGGCCTTAAATTCTTATTTAAATTTATTAAACTTATTCTTATTTAAATTCTTTTATTCCTCAATTCCTTTCTATAACTTTTCATTATTTTACTTTGAAATATCTGCCAGGACATTCAAGAATCATAATTTTGGCAACCCATATGCCAGCCTTATGTGTCTCACAATTAAAGCACAATGTTTTCAGCATTGAAAAGAACCAATATGTTTATTCACACTCATAGTTGCAAAACAAACGTGTTAGGCCACTCTTGCATTGCTATAAATGCCTAAGACTGGGTGATTTATAAAGAAAAGAGGTTTATTTGGCTCACGGTTCTGCAGGCTGTACAGGAAGCATGGCGCCAGCATTTGCTTCTGGTGAGGACCTCAGGAAGCTTCCACTTACAGGGGAAGTTGAAGGGGGCTTGGCATGTCACAGGGCAAGAGAGAGAGCAAGAGAGAGTGTGGGAGGGAGGTGCCGCACTCTTAACCAGATCCCACTCACTATTGCAAAACAGCACCAAGGGGTTGGCACTGAACCATTCATGAGAAATCCACCCCCATGAGCCAAATACCTCCAACCAAGGGCTCATCTCCAACACTGGGGATTACATCTCGACGTGCAATCTGGAAAGGACAAACATCCAAACTATATCAACAAATGAAGAAGGCTGGAGAAATCCAAGGACTGAAGGACATCCTGGTTATAATTCCTACATTTAAGTCACATTGAGATTTGACATAGTATTGTACAACTTTAAATCTTATTTGCCATGCCTTAGAATCTTTTTCTTTTGAGACGGAGTCTTGCTGTATCACCCAGGCTGGAGTGCAGTGGCACAATCTTGGCTCACTGCAACCTCTGCCACCCAGCTTCAAGCAATTTTCCTGCCTCAGCCTCCCAAATAGCTGGGATTACCAGTGCCCACCACCATGCCCAGCTAATTTTTATAATTTTAGTAGAGACAGGGTTTTACCATGTTGGCCAGGCTGCTCTCAAAATCCTGGCCTCAAGTGATCTGCCCACCTCAGCCTCCCAAAAATGCTGAGATTACAGGTGTGAGCCACCTCACTCAGCCAGAATCCTTTCCAAATTAAAAATCAAACAGAAACCCCACAGAATCACATTTGCTTGGCATTGCTCTAGTAATATGTGCATCTTGGGTGCAAGTGTCTAAATTGCTAAACCTGCATCTGCAATTTTACATTTTAAGATGCTTCCGGCTGGGCGTGGTGGCTCACGCCTGTAATCCCAGCACTTTGGGAAGCCAAGGCAGGTGGATCACTTCAGGTCAGGAGTTCGAGACTAGCCTGACCAACACGGTGAAACCCTGTCTCTACTAAAAATACAAAATTAGCCAGACATGGTGGCACATGCCTGTAATCTCAGCTACTCAGGAGGCTGAGGCAGGAGAATTGCTTGAACCCGGGAGGCAGAGATTGTAGTGAGCTGAGATTGCACCATGGCACTCCATCCTGGGCAACAAAGATGCTTCCGGCTGGGTGCCATGTAATCCCAACACTGTGGGAGGCTGAGGCAGGAGGATCACCTGAGATCAGGAGTTCAAGACCAGACTGACCAACATGGCAAAACCCGATCTCTACTAAAAATACAAAAATTAGCTGGGTGTGGTGGTGGGTGCCTGTAATCCCAGCTACTTGGGAGGCTGAGGTAGGAGAATTGCTTGAACCGGGAGACGGAGGTTGCAGTGAGCTGAGATGGTGCCACTGCACTCCAGCCTGGGAGACACTGTGAGACTCCATCTCAAAAAAAAAAAAAAAAAAAAAAAAAAGATGCTTCCATCCACTGTTCATCTCAGATTAAATGAAGACCAAGGCTAGGCACAGTGGTTCACGCCTGTAATCCCAGCACTTTGGGAGGCCCAGGTAGGTGGATCACTTGAGGTCAGGAGTTCAAGACCAGCCTGGCAAACATGGCGAACCCCCTCTCTAGGAAAAACACAAAAATTAGCCGGGCGTGGTGGTGGGTGCCTGTAGTCCCAGCTACTTAGGAGGCTGAGGTAGAAAAATCACTTGAACTGGGTGGCGCAGCCTGCAGTGAGCCGAGTGAGCCAAGATCACACCACTGCACTCCAGCCTGGGTGACAGAGCAAGACTCTGTCTCAAAAAAGTAAAAATTTTTAATATAAATAATGTGATACTTATTAACACAGTGATTGGGACAAATCCAGATTGAGGGACATTCTACAAACTAACTGGCCAGTGGTCTTCAAACGTGTCAAGGTCATGAAAGACAAAGAATGAGGAAGTGTCCAAAACAGAGGGCACTAGTCGGGCATGGTAGCTCACACCTGTAATCCCAGCACTTTGGGAGGCTGAGGTGGACAGATCACCTGAGGTCAGGAGTTCAAGACTAGCCTGGCCAACATGGTGAAACCCCATCTCTGCTAAATACAAAAATTAGCCAGGTGTGGTGGTGGACACTGATAATCCCAGCTACTCAGAAGGCTGAGGCAGGAGAATCACTTGAACCCGGGAGGCGGAGGTTACGGTGAGCCAAGATCGCGCCACTGCACTCCAGCCTGGGTGCCAAAGCAAGACTCCATCTCAAAAAAAAAAAAAAAGAAAAGAAAATAGAAATAATGAAAAGAATACAGATAAGGCCTCCAGGATATAGCAAAAGCAATGCTCAGAGGACAATGTATAGCATTAAAGTAATTATGTCAATAAATAAGAAAGAATGAAAATAAATAAACAGCCAAGTGTGGTGGTGCACCTACAGACCCAGCTACTGAGGTGGGAGGATCACTTGAGCCCAGGAATTCTGAGCTGTAGGGCACTATGCCAATCCAGTGTCTGCACTGAGTTTGGCATCAACGTGGTGACCTCCTGGGAGCGGGGGGCCACCAGATTGTCTAAGGACGGGTGAACCTGCCCAGGTCAGAAACAGAGCAGGTCAAAACTCCCTGCAGATCAGTAGTTTTGTGCCTGTAAATAGCCACTGAACTCCAGCCTGGGCAACATAGCAAGAGCCCGTCTCTAAAAAATAAATAAATAAATAAAATTAATTAGAAATCCAATTCCAGAAGTTGTAAAACAAACAATAAAATAAACCTAAGAGAACACATAGAAGTTAATAAAGGTAAGAGCAGAACTTAATAAGCTGGAAAACTGGAAAACACATGAAAAGATGCTCAAATTTCCTCATAATAGAAAGTAGGCCAGGTGCCGTGGTTCACGCCTGTAATCCTAGCACTTTGGGAGGCCAAAGTGAGTGGATCACCTGAGGTCAGGAGTTCAAGACCAGACTGGCCAACATGACAAAACCCCCGTCTCTACTAAAAATACAAAAATTTGCTGGACATGATGGAGCATGCCTGTAATCCCAGCTACTCGGGAGGCTGACACAAGAGAATCAGTTGAACCCGGGAGGCAGAGATTGCAGTGGGCAAAGATTGCACTGAGCCGAGATAGCACCACTGCACTCCAGCCTGGGTGACAGGGCAAGACTCTGTCTCAAAAGAAATAGCTAATTAAACCCTTAATGCTTACTTAATTCAATATATTAATTTAAAAATTAATTAATTTTTAAATTTTTTAAAAATAAAGTAACTGGTCCAGCGCAGTGGCTCGCACCTGTAATCCCAGCACTTTGAGAGGCCGGGGCAGCAAGAGGTCAGGAGTTCAAGACCAGCCTAGCCAACATGGTGAAACCTCGTCTCTACTAAAAATACAAAAATGAGCTGCGCATGGTGGCGTGCGTCTGTAATCCCAGCTACTCAGGAGCGCACTTGAACCCGGGAGGCGGAGGTTGCAGTGAGCCAAGATTGTGCCACTGCACTCCAGCCTGGGTGACAGAGCAAGACTCTTTCTCAAAAATAAATAAATAAATAAATAAAGTAAAGCTGTACTGAAATACCATTCACCTCTTAAATGGGACAACTTTTTTGTTTTGTTTTTGGAGTTTGTTGAGACAAGTTCTCACTCTGTCACGCAGGCTGGAGTACAGTAGCATGATCACAGATCACTGCAGCCTCAAACTCCTGGGCTCAAGCGGTCTTCCCATCTCAGCCTCCCAAGTAGCTGTGACTACAGGCACGAGCCAGCACACTCAGCAATTTTTTATTTTTTGGAGAGCTGGGAGTCCCACTATGTTGCTCATGCTGGTCTTGAACTCCTGGGCTCAAGCGATCCTCCCACCTCAGCCTCCCAAAGTGCTGGGATTACAGGCATAAGCCACCACATCCAGCCAATTTTATTTTATTTTTAAATATACTATGTTGGCAAAACTATAAGCAACCAATAACTCTTACATATTGCAGGAGGTAGTGACCCAGTAATACATGTTGAGGAATTTATCCCAGGGATATACTTGCAACACTACAAAATGATTTGTGCACTAAGTTTGTAATAGCAAGTAACTGAAAGCAATTTAAATGCTCATCAGTGGGGGGCAAATTAAATTATGTTACTTTCAACTGGGCAAGGTGCCTCACGCCTGTAATCCCAGCACTTTGGAAGGCCAAGGCAGGCAGATCACCTGAGGTCGGGAGCTGGAGACCAGCCTGACCAACATGGAGAAACCCCATCTCTACTAAAAATAAAAAATTAGCCGAGAGTAGTGGCACATGCCTGTAATCCCAGCTACTCGGGAGGCTGAGGCAGGAGACTCACTTGAACCCGGGAGGCGGAGGTTGCGGTGAGCTGAGATCATGCCATTGCACTCCAGCCTGGGCAACAAGAGCAAAACTCCATTTCCAAATAAATAAATAAATAAAATTATGCTACCTTCACGCAATATAAAGTATGCAGCTTTTCATTAAAAAGGGAAAAAATAAAGAATGAGGGCCAGGTGTGGTGGCTCATGCCTGTAATCCTAGCACTTTGGGAAGCCGAGGCGGGTGGATCACTTGAGGTCAGGAGTTCGAGACCAGCCTGGCCAACATGGAGAAACCCTGCCTCTACTAAAAATGGAAAAATTAGCCAGGTGTGGTGGTGGGCGCCTGTAATCCCAGCTACTTGGGAGGCTGAAGAAGGAGAATCGCTTGAACTCTGGGGGGCGGAGGTTACAGTGATTGGAGATCGCGCCACTGCACTCCAGCCTGGGTGACAGAGCTAAACTCCGTCTAAAAAAAAAAAATGAGAAAGTCTATGATGTACGAATCTGGAACTATCCTTAAGATATACTATTAGCTAGGTTTCTTTTTTTAAGTCAAGTACAGAAGAGTGTGTAAAGGATGCTACAATTATGTAAAAACATGGATTCAGGGCAGAAAAATACCTATTGATGATATATGCATGTACCTGTTTGGGCTACAGAAAACAATGAAGAAAAAAAGTGGGTAATACATGCAATACAGGACCACAGCTAACACTGCTTTAGGAATGAATACTGGGTCGAAGAAGGCAGGGAAGAAGAGAACTTTTCACTTTATACCTTTTCAATTTTATGAATTCACTAACTGTCCAAATAAAATATAACCTTTTTTTTTTTTTTTTTTAGGACGGGGTTTCCCTTTATCCCCTAGGCTGGAGTGCAGTGGCACGATCTCAGCCCACTGCAGCCTTGACTTCCTAGGTCCAAGCGATCCTCCCACCTCAGCCTCCTGAGTAGCAGGGACCACAGCCACGCACTGCCACACCCAGCTAATTTTTGTATTTTTGGTAGAGAAAGGGGTCTCCCTATGTTGCCCAGGATGATCTCAAACTCCTGGGCTCAAACAGTCCACCCACCTCAGCCTCCCAAAGTGCAGGGATTAAAGGCGTGAGCCACCGTGCTTGGCCCAAAATGTAACTTAAAAAGATATTCTCCAGCCAGGAAATAACTTCTCCCCACTCTTCTAAGATCTTTCCGCTCTCGTTTCCGGCCATCACTGTTGCCTGCAGCACAGACATTTGTAAGTGTGCCCAGGACAAGGATGGGAGGGTGTCACAACTGAATGAAAGTAGGGAAGCCAGGCGCAGTGGCTCACACCTGTAATCGATTCCAGCTACTCAGGAGGCTGAAGGCAGGAGGACCGCTCAAGCCCAGGAGTTCAAGGCCAGCCTGGGCAACATAGCGAAACCCTGTATCTATCAAAAAAAAAAAATAGCCAAGCTTGGTGGCATGGGTCTCTAATCCCAGCTACTCAGGAGGCTGAGGCAGGAGATTCGCTTGAACCCGGGAGGCAGAAGTTGCAATGAGGGGAAATCGCACCACTGAACTCCAGCCTGGGCAACACAGTGAGACTCTGTCTCAAAAAAAAAAAAAAGAGGAAGAAGAACCTGGGGGAGAATGGGAGGCAGAAGATAAACATCTCCCAGGAAGCACAGGGACTCAGGCAGGGACCCCCACCCCGTGACAATGCACACACCCCCACACCTCTCTCCTTGGAAGGGAGGGGCCAGGAGGGCCTGAGAGACTCTAGTTGATTTTCCAGAAATCACAGAAGGAGATAGTCACTGCGAAACAGCCCAGCCCATCCAGGTCAGAGTTCTCACCCAAAGTCCAAAGCCTGCAATTTACCAGCTGATGAAACGAAACAACCTCCGTATCATTACCTGTATATAACGCCTCTGGGCATCAGTTTCAGCTTCCCAGCTGTTAATTTGTACTAAGAATAGCCTGGGTGTGGTGTCTCATGCCCATAATCTCAGCACTTTGGGAGGCCAAGGCAGGTGGATCAGCTGAGGTCAGGAGTCGGAGACCAGACTGGTCAACATGGTGAAACCCCGTTACTACTCAAAATACAAAAATTAGCTGGGCGTGATGGCAGGCACCTGTAATCCCAGCTACTCAGGAGGCTGAGACAGGAGAATTGCTTGAACCCAGGAGGTAGTGAGCCAAGATCACACCATTGCACTCCAGGCTGGGCAACAGAGTGAGACTCTGTCTCAAAAAAAAAAAAAAAAATCGTAGTGAAAATACAGCCTACCCCACTGGAGCTGGGCGCAGTGGCTCATGCCCGTAATCCCAGCACTTTGGGAGGCCAAGGTGGGCGGATCACCTGAGGTCAGGAGTTTGAGACCAGCCTGGCCAACATGGTGAAACCCCGTCTCTACTTAAAATATAAAAAATTAGCCGGGCGTAGTGGTATGCACCTGTAATCCCAGCTACTCGGTAGGCTGAGGCAGGAGAATCACTTGAACCCGGGAGGCAGAGGTTGCAGTGAGCCAAGATCACGCCATTGCACTCCAGCCTGGGGAACAAAACCGAGACTTCATCTCAAAAAAAAAAAAAAAAAAAAGCAAAGAAAATACAGCCTACCCCATTTGAATGCTACAAGCGAGAATTAAATGAATGATATTTAGCAAAGCATTCAGGAAGCGGCTGGCAAACAAGCTCTTCCTCCCCATACATGCTACTGTGAAAGCAACATTGGATCTGGGCTACTCTTCCACTCCACCCTGTTGTCCCCAACGTTGTGGACGTTTAAGGGATCCAGCTGGCCACTGGGCCAACCTCACAGCCAGCCTGCACTGTCCCCAAGCCAGGTGGCAGAATCCCAAACCAGTCCTCCTCACTTCTGCACCAATCTTGTGTTAAATACTCAGTGTCCCTAGAACCCCAGCCAAGGTCATCTATGGAACCTGTGCTTCCGGCACAGCTCTCACTTGGCCACTTGATACCTGCAGGGCAGCTAGGAGTGGCCAGGAGCTCTCTGGGTGTCAAACATCTATAGCACCTAGTGTAACCTCACCAGCTGTTCCCAAGAAGCCATTCAAGGTGCACTGCTAACATTTAAACTGAAAACCAAGTCAGGGTTGGCTGGAACCCGTGAGACCAGGATCTGAGAGCCAGTTGGACCAGCATGCCAGGGACCATATCAGATGGATGCCAGGTCATACCAGGGAAGATGAGTGGCAACGTGGAGTTCAATGTACTACTGGTGAATTAAATTGCATATTTCACTTCTTTCAGAAGCACTCAAGTTCATGGGCAAAAAGGAATGCCAAGAAAAGTACTGATCAGTTCTGATGGCCGGGCGTGGTGGCTCACACCTGTAATCCCAGCACTTTGGGAAGCAGAGGTGGGAGGATCGCTTGAGCCCAGGAGTTCAAGACCAGCCTGGGCAACATAGCAAGACCCCGTCTCTACAAATTAATAAAATATTTAAAAATTAGCTGGGCACGGTGGTGCCACCTGTGGTCCCAGCTATTCAGAAGGCTGAAGTAGGATTACTGCTTGAGCCCAGGACTTCAAGGCTGCATTGAGATATGATCACACCATTGCACTCCAACCCCGGGTGACAGAATGAGACAAAAAAAAAAAATCTGAGCACAAGGGTATGCCACCCACGCTCCCCTCTACCCCCGGCCAGAAAAGAGTCTCAACTAAGCAAAAGGTTATTTGGCCAATTGCATGGGAAATACTGTACACTCATTAAATATTTAACAAAATTGTGAAAACAAAGTAAGACTTTGTAGAGACAAGCTATAAAAAATGTGTGAAATGCTCATAACTAGCAAGAGAGAAAAGGGTAAAAAGGATGGATAAGCCGCAAAGAGAAATCAGCCTATCCTGTGTAGGATGACATAACTTGGATCCAGCAGGAAGGCTGGCCCAACATTAAGTAGGGGACATAGGAAGGGGTGGGCAGAGGGAGGAATGTTCTTTGTGTGGCCTCAGGCTCCCAATTCTGCCAGGTTACAATCTCACTTAATGGGGGGTTGGGCAAAGGCTCATCATTAAAGGAAGAGTTCGGCCGGATATGGTGGCTCAGGCCTGTAATCCCAGCACTTTGGGAGGCTGAGGCAGGTGGATCACTTAAGGCCAGGAGGTTGAGACCAGCCTGGCCAACATGGTGAAACCCCATCTCTACTAAAAATACAAAAAATTAACCAGGCATGGTGGTGCGCACCTGTAATCCCAGCTACTCGGGAGGCTGAGGCAGGAGAATCGCTTGAACCTGGGAAGTGGAGGTTGCAGTGAGCCAAGATCACGCCACTGCACTCCAGCCTGGGGCAACAGAGTGAGACTCTGTCAAATAAATAAATAAATAAATAGGAGATACTGTTCTTCAGCCCCTCCTCCTTCCTGCTGGCTGGAATGTAGATGTGATGGCTGATGTTCCAGCAGCCATTCTATGCCATGCAGTGGAAGTCACATGCAGAAGATGGTGCAGTAACAAGATACTGTGTAAGGAGCAACAAGGTTCTGTGTAAAGAAGCCTGGACCCTGACATTGAGGGCACCATGCCAACCCTGCAAGACCGATTTCTAGGTCTTTTTTTTTTTTTTTAAGACAGAGTCTCCCTCTGTCACCCAAGCTGGAGTGCAGTGGCGAGATCTTGGCCCACTGCAATCTCTGCCTCCCAGGTTCAAGCAATTCTTGTGCCTCAGCCTCCCAAGTAGCTGAGAGTACACGCATGCACCACTACACCGAGCTAATTTTTGTATTTTTAGTACAGACAAGGTTTTACCATGTTGCCCAGGCTGGTCTCAAACTCCTGGCCTCAGGCGATCCTCCTGCCTCAGGCTCCAAGTAGCTAGAATTATAAGTATGCACCACCACACCCAGCTAATTATTTTTATTTTTTGTAGAGATAGGGTCTCACCACACTGGCCATGCTGGCCTCATACTCCTGGCCTCAAGTGATCCTCTCTCCTTGTCCTCCCAAAGTTCTAGGATGACAGTCACTGCACCTGGCCTAAGAAATACATTTCTTTTTTTTTTTTTTTCAGACGGAGTTTCGCTCTTGTTGCCCAGGTTGGAGTGCAATAGCATGATCTCCGCTCGCTACAATCTCCGCCTCCCAGGTTCAAGCGATTCTCCTGCCTCAGCCTCCTGAGTAGCTGGGATTACAAGCATGGGCCACCATGCCCAGCTAATTTTTTTGTATTTTTAGTAGAGACGGGGTTTGTCCACGTTGGTCAGGCTGGTCTTGAACTCCCAACCTCAGGTGATCTGCCTGCCTTGGCCTCCCAAAGTACTGGGATTACAACAGGCATGAGCCACCGCGCCCGGCCTCTATTATATCTTGTTAAAGACATTATTTGGTTTTTGGTCTCATACAGCTGAATTGAATATTAACCAATAAATAGAGGAAATAAGAATCTTTTGTGTTAGAAGATGTGGATCAAAGTCTGTAATAGAAGTGGGGTTCCCTGCCAGGCATGGCGGCTCATGCCTGTAAATCCCAACACTTTGGGAGGCTAAGGCAGGAGGATCACCTGAGGTCAGGAGTTCGAGACAAGCCTGGCCAACCTGGTGAAACCCCACCTCTGCTAAACATACAAAACTTAGCCGGGTGTGGTGGCAGGCGCCTCTAGTCCCAGCTACTCAGGAGGCTGGGACAGGAGAATCCTTGAGCCCAGGAGGCAGAGGTTGCAGCGAGCTGAGATGGCGTCATTACACTCTAGCCTGAGCGACAGAGCAAGACTCTGTCCAAAAAAAAAAAAAAATGGGGCCTCCTTCCAAGGTGGGAGACAGAGATAAAAGAGGGGTAGGGGAATTCTCTGAATTGGCAGAACTGGTAGTAGAAGCAAGGCTCATTCCTGGATAAACAGAAATTGTGAGAGAAGAAATGGGAAAAATCAAGGACATCCCTGCAGTGACAGCTGTGGAGGGTGGGGAGTTTACTATGCTAGACTATGTAGGGAAACGCCTCCTGGTTTGACAGGTTAGGTGCCTGTGTTGACAAAGGTTGCTGAGAGCTCAAGGTGAAAAGAGGGATAGTTCCAGGAAATGATAACCCTGGTGATAAACTGTCCCTGCCCTCCCTATCTTCATTGTACAGGCCTAGAAACTCGTGACGACAGAGGTTAGGTGACACCTGCGTGGCACAGCTCGTCTGGAGGGTGACAGGGGCAAGCCTTCATCACTAGCAGGGCCAAAAATCCCTAAAGCCTCAGGACTGGGGCAGGCCTCAGAGCACTCATTCATGGTTTGTTTCCATCATTTTAGTTTTTAGGGGAGAAGGGAGTCTCGCTATGTTGCCCAAGCTGGTCTCCAACTCCTGGACTGAAGCGATCCTGCTGCCTCGACCTCTCAGAGTGCTGGGATTACAGGCACTGCACTAGGGGCCACATGCGACCCCATCATTTTAATAATTCATAATTACCACGCTTAGAAACCTGCCTCAGATCCATTCCTCCCGCAGCAACAACACCCACCGTCCATCCTCCTGTCCCCTCCCCCATGCACAGCACTTACACCTGCCCTTCAGGGATCTCAACTAGGGCACATCGTCTGGCCAGTGGGGAGCCTTCAACTAGTGCGGCCAGAACGCTGAAGGCCGGATACAAGGAGCCTCGGTGTCCAGGCAGGGGATCTGGGGTTGCCTGAGACTGGGGCGGGGAGAGCCGGAGACAGTAGGCACAGACGGCGAGGGGTTCACCTCCCCAACACCCCCAACCCAGTCCAGCCTCCAAGGCCCGAGTGGCTGCTTTTTGCGCCACCTGGCGGCCGTCTCCAGCGAGCGGAGCGCGGGAGTCCGTGCCTGCAGGACCCGGTTCCCGTGGGGCGAGCGGGCGTGGGGCGTGCCCAGCTTGGAGAGCCGGGAACCGCGCGGCCCAGGGACTGGCAAGACTCCGGATTCAACCCCTGCGAGGCCCCGAGACCCGGTGCCCGCGGTCCCTGGCGGCGGCGCCCGCGTGCCCGGGGCGCTGCGGGGCGCTGCGGGGCGCGCCGCGGCCAGAGGGAGCGTGTGCGCACGCGCCCACCCCACACCGTGCCCCGCACCGCCGCGCGCGCGCACGCACGCCCCGACGCTGGCCTGCGCCGGCCGCTCTCCCACGCCGGGGCCCGGGGGCTCCCGAGCCGGCCGCCTCCAGGAAGCAGGCGCCGCGCGGTATTGCCGCCTGCACCTCGGGCGTGGGCACCCCGCTGCAGCAGCCCTGTCCACACGGGTGACCTCCTGGAGGGCGGGGCGGGGGGCAATCTGCGTGGGTCAGGCCCCTCGGAGCAGGCTGGGGGCGCCCGGGCCAGGCCGCTCCCACCTGCCAGCCGCGCGGCCAATGAATGCTAGGCCTGGTGATGTCATGCCCCGACCGGACCCTGGTGACGAAAGTCCGAGGTCACCCGTCAGGGAACCAGCACAGACCCACCTGCGGGGGTTCCAGAAGTTTCCACTGCCGCCGCGGAGTGCGGCCTCGCCCGGCAGCCTTGCGCGTGCTACCACGCTGGCCTGCCTTCTCAGGTGCCCCAAGTCACCCCTTCCTCCCCCGGGGTCTCCTGTCTCCATGCCCCCCCCCACTACATTTCCACTAGCGATCCCGTTTTACGTCTCCATTCCCACAGGTGTCCTTTCATCCCCAGGAGTGTCCCACGTCACCTTTTCTGCACCAGTGCCACCTGGACCCCTAAGGGGACGGTCCTCGGCCACACTCCCACATCCCTCTCCTCCCATGCCACCCGTCTGTGTCGTGGCCGGGGATGCATGGCTCCTTGGCCTTGCGCTAACTTCAGCCTCGAGCGAGACCGACAGGGTGTCCAAGTGTGTCCGTCCGTCTGTGAAAGTCGGTCCCTGCGTTTGTGCCTGTCACTGCATGAGGTCGTCCGTCTGCGCGTGTCTGTCTCCAAGGGGTTCTGTCCGTCTGTCTGTCACGTGGGTGTCTACTCCGCCGCTGCAGGTCTTTGGGTCGCGTCTGTCACTGCGCGTCTGTTGTCGGTCGGCGTCTGGCACTGGAGTGCGTCTGGGCCCCGGGGTCTCCGGGTCTCCGCTCCAAGGGAGGGAGAGAGAGGGGAGGTGGCCGCCCGGAGGAGCGGGGAGGGGCGGGGGCGGAGACAGTGGGCGGGGGCGGGCGAGGGCGCCGTGAGGCCCGGAGGGGGTGTGTGCGGGGGGCCGGAGGCGGCGGCTGTCAGAGTCGGCTCAGCCTGCGCCGGGGAACATCGGCCGCCTCCAGCTCCCGGCGCGGCCCGGCCCGGCCCGGCTCGGCCGCCTCAGGTGAGTCTCCCTCCCCGCCCGGGACTCTCCTTAAGGCCCGCATCCGGGGCATCGTGCGCTCCCCGAGGGGTCCAGGCCCCCCTAACGGGACGGCTCCCGCGTCCCCGGGCCTGCCCCGCGCCGCCCTCCGCTGCCCCGCACTCGTCCGGAACTCTTCGCCGGCCGCCTCACACTCACCGACGCCCACGCAGGAGCCCGAGCCCGCGGGGACGGCCGCCGCCTCTGCGCTCCGATTCCCGCGGGGACCCCCGAGCGCCCCTTCCCCCAATCGCTCGCTAGTCCGGGGCCACTGGAAGACACCCCCTAATTGGGGCGGTACCCGAGTTGCGCAGGTTCCCGGCGCCGGGCTGGGCACCCCCATCCCCAGGGCCACAAGCCCAGCGCCCCTGCGCAGCGCCCCGCAGAGGCCCCCTCCGAGGCCCAGGACGCCCCCTCCCGCGGAGACTCCATCTCTATTTTTTGGGAAGGGGAGGCTCGGCGGAAGCCCCGAGTTATAATTAGCGCCACTCGGGTTTCCTAGTTAATCTCCAGCAGCACCACCACCCCCCAGCTCAGGGCGGCGGGGGCTGGGCGAGGGGTGACCGGTGGGAGAGGGGGGAGTTCCCACCCGGGGAATTTTGATCCTTTGGCTGGAGATGCCGGAACCGTAGCAGCTGCTGCCCCCAAAATAGCGCCCCCGCCCCTGCAGCCGGGGATCTCCGGAGCCCCGGGAACACAGGCGTCCCGGCTCGCCCTTCAGGCGGCTCTGCAAGGCCCTGGAGCCCCCAGGCCCCCCACCCCAAGTTCCCGGCTCCGGGCTCGGGGCGGGGAGCGCCGACCTTTTCTCGGTCTCTACTGCCCTCCGCCGGCGGCGGCGTGCACGGCAGCTTCAGACGAATGGGGGGCTCTCGAGTCCTGGGGGACGCGGGCTGGCGAGCCTGTTTGCTGGGGCTGGGCTGGGAGCGTGCGCAGCTGATGGGAACCCGCGGGCATCAGCGCTCGGTGCCAGACATTGGATGAGAAGGGGCAGGGTTGGGTGGGGAGTGGACTAGGCAGGATTTGGGGAACCCCGGGACCTGAGGCTTCCACACCCTGAATGCCCAGCCCACCGCCCCCCAGGGCCCCGGGTCTGGCCGACCCAGGAGAGCAGGGCTGCGCCTTCAGGCCGCCGCAAGCTCCCCCAGCGGCGCCGCCCGTCCGTGAGGCCGCGCCCCTGTCGGGTGGCCTGTGCGTGGACTGAGGCCTCTGGTGCCCTCACTGCACGAGCTGGGCCCGGCCCAGTTCCAGGAAGAGGTGAGGGCGGTGTACCCCTGCGGGGCAGAGAGGGTGCTCCTCTCTGTTCCCTGCATTTGTCTGGATATGGGTGTCTGCCTGATCTCTTTCCCCTCCTGCCCGCTCGCCTGTGTCCTTGTCTCTGCCTGTCTCCTTCTCTCCCTCCCTCTCTCCCCTCATCTTTGCCAACCTGCCCCACCTCCCCTGCAGCTGAGCGATAACCCTTGGGCCGACTGTGCCCTAATCTCCTCCCTCCTGGCTTCTGGACGGACCCTTCACCCTTTCCCTTTCTTTCTCCCAGCAGACGCCGCCTGCCCTGCAGCCATGAGGCCCCCGCAGTGTCTGCTGCACACGCCTTCCCTGGCTTCCCCACTCCTTCTCCTCCTCCTCTGGCTCCTGGGAGGAGGAGTGGGGGCTGAGGGCCGGGAGGATGCAGAGCTGCTGGTGACGGTGCGTGGGGGCCGGCTGCGGGGCATTCGCCTGAAGACCCCCGGGGGCCCCGTCTCTGCTTTCCTGGGCATCCCCTTTGCGGAGCCACCCATGGGACCCCGTCGCTTTCTGCCACCGGAGCCCAAGCAGCCTTGGTCAGGGGTGGTAGACGCTACAACCTTCCAGAGTGTCTGCTACCAATATGTGGACACCCTATACCCAGGTTTTGAGGGCACCGAGATGTGGAACCCCAACCGTGAGCTGAGCGAGGACTGCCTGTACCTCAACGTGTGGACACCATACCCCCGGCCTACATCCCCCACCCCTGTCCTCGTCTGGATCTATGGGGGTGGCTTCTACAGTGGGGCCTCCTCCTTGGACGTGTACGATGGCCGCTTCTTGGTACAGGCCGAGAGGACTGTGCTGGTGTCCATGAACTACCGGGTGGGAGCCTTTGGCTTCCTGGCCCTGCCCGGGAGCCGAGAGGCCCCGGGCAATGTGGGTCTCCTGGATCAGAGGCTGGCCCTGCAGTGGGTGCAGGAGAACGTGGCAGCCTTTGGGGGTGACCCGACATCAGTGACGCTGTTTGGGGAGAGCGCAGGAGCCGCCTCGGTGGGCATGCACCTGCTGTCCCCGCCCAGCCGGGGCCTGTTCCACAGGGCCGTGCTGCAGAGCGGTGCCCCCAATGGACCCTGGGCCACGGTGGGCATGGGAGAGGCCCGTCGCAGGGCCACGCAGCTGGCCCACCTTGTGGGCTGTCCTCCAGGTGGCACTGGTGGGAATGACACAGAGCTGGTAGCCTGCCTTCGGACACGACCAGCGCAGGTCCTGGTGAACCACGAATGGCATGTGCTGCCTCAAGAAAGCGTCTTCCGGTTCTCCTTCGTGCCTGTGGTAGATGGAGACTTCCTCAGTGACACCCCAGAGGCCCTCATCAATGCGGGAGACTTCCACGGCCTGCAGGTAACTAGTGGCTAGCCGGCGTGAAGCTGGCTCCTCTGGGTCCCAATGGTCCCTCCCCTCCCTGCAGGGACCCAGGCATGAGGGCTTCTCCAGGCCCATTCCCAGAAGTCCCAGAAGTCGTCTCTGAGGGCTCAGATCCCAGGGTGGTCGGCAGGGCAAACAGGAAAGCCACCATGGGTCTATTTTCTCTTTCTCTGCGTCCCTCCCCTGATCTCGTCCTCTCTCTGTCCATGGTTCCGGGTCTGTAACTGTTCATCTCTCTGGCTCTTTGTCTGTCCATCTGTTTCTGTCTACTTGTCTGTCTGTGCCTGTCGCTCCATCCCACCCCCCTCTCCCTCACCCCCAGGTGCTGGTGGGTGTGGTGAAGGATGAGGGCTCGTATTTTCTGGTTTACGGGGCCCCAGGCTTCAGCAAAGACAACGAGTCTCTCATCAGCCGGGCCGAGTTCCTGGCCGGGGTGCGGGTCGGGGTCCCCCAGGTAAGTGACCTGGCAGCCGAGGCTGTGATCCTGCATTACACAGACTGGCTGCATCCCGAAGACCCGGCACGCCTGAGGGAGGCCCTGAGCGATGTGGTGGGCGACCACAATGTCGTGTGCCCCGTGGCCCAGCTGGCTGGGCGACTGGCTGCCCAGGGTGCCCGGGTCTACGCCTACATCTTTGAACACCGTGCCTCCACGCTCTCCTGGCCTCTGTGGATGGGGGTGCCCCACGGCTACGAGATCGAGTTCATCTTTGGGATCCCCCTGGACCCCTCTCGAAACTACACGGCGGAGGAGAAAATCTTCGCCCAGCGACTGATGCGATACTGGGCCAACTTTGCCCGCACAGGGTCAGCAGTGCAGAGGGGGAGAAGGCTGGGGAGGACAGGAGTCGGGGGCGGGAGGACACACAAAGAGAGGCAGACACACAGAGACAGAAAGGACGGGTGGGACAGGGGCAGGATAGAACAGCCGGAGAGGGACATGCTCACAAAGGAGATAAAAGGGGAGAGAAAAAGAAAGGAGACAGAGAAGGCAGAGAGGGTCTTGCAGAGACAGAGGCAAAGGAAAGTGAGGAGGAGACGAGGTAGACATGGAGGGGGCAGGGCACAGTGGCTCACCCCTGTAATTCCAGCCCTTTGGGAGGCCAAGGTGGTAGGATCCCCTGAGGTCAGGAATTTGAGACCAGACTGGACAACATAACAAGACCCCGACTCTTAAAAAGAAAACAAAAATACAAAACTTAGCCAGGCACGGTGGCTCTTGCCTGTAGTCCCAGCTACTTGGGAAGGTGAGGCAGGAGGATTGATTGAGCCTGAGAGGTTGAGGCTGCAGTGAGCTATGATGGCACCACTGCACTCCAGCCTGAGCGGCCCTGTCTCTGGAAAAAAAAAAAAAAAAGACGGGAGACCAAGACAAAGGAGTTGGAGCTGGATTAAGTCAAACCAGTGATGTCACTAGCAGTGACACATTCTCTCACACACACACTAGTTTACCTGGATCAAGAAAAGGACAATGAAATCTAGCATCGGATGGGTGTTGTTAAAAAATGTGATGTTCGTAGACATAGGACCCGTCCTGGTTACTTAGGAAGGGCTCAAGACATTCTAGCCATTTTTTTAGTGAGAGAAACAAAGATGGAACAGAAAAGCTGAGAGAAACGGAAGGAGACAGGGAGCGCATGAGGAAGGGGAAGACTCTGATGACCCGGCACATTGGAGAAGGGAAAGGAGTGACTTGGTGGTGGGAGGGTGGGGACGGGCTCTCTGGGGCTCTCCGCAGAGCTGAAGAGTCCGGGGTCCCGGGGAGTTGGGGGCCACCTCCTCCCACCGCCCGTCTGGACTGAGCCTTCCCTTCCTTCCGCAGGGACCCCAATGAGCCCCGAGACCCCAAGGCCCCGCAATGGCCCCCGTACACGGCGGGGGCTCAGCAGTACGTGAGTCTGGACCTGCGGCCGCTGGAGGTGCGGCGGGGGCTGCGCGCCCAGGCCTGCGCCTTCTGGAACCGCTTCCTCCCCAAATTGCTCAGCGCCACCGGTACGCAGGGGCCAGCGGGCAGCGGCTGGGAGGAGGGGAGTGGGAGCCGGCCAGGTGTAACCCCTCTCTTCTCCCCCTAGCCTCGGAGGCTCCCAGCACCTGCCCAGGCTTCACCCATGGGGAGGCTGCTCCGAGGCCCGGCCTCCCCCTGCCCCTCCTCCTCCTCCACCAGCTTCTCCTCCTCCTCCTCTCCCACCTCCTGCGGCTGTGACCACGGCCTCTTCCCCTACGGCCATAGGGGCCCCTCCTCTAATGAGTGGTCGGACCGTGGGGAAGGGCCCCACTCAGGGATCTCAGACCCAGTGCCCCCTCCCTCCTCAAACCAAGAGACTCACACTGGACAGGGCAGGAGGAGGGGGCCGTGCCTCCCACCCTTCTCAGGGACCCCCATGCCTTTGTTGTTTGAATGGAAATGGAAAAGCCAGTATTCTTTTATAAAATTATCTTTTGGAACCTAAGCCAGACATTGCGGGGAAGAGGGAGGCCCCGGGCTGGGTAGCACCCCCCATTGGGGCTATAACGGTCAACCATTTCTGTCTCTTCTTTTTCCCCCAACCTCCCCCTCCTGTCCCCTCTGTCCCCCTGTCTTCCGGTCATTCTTTTCTCCTCCTCTCTCCTTCCTGCTGCCCTTCTCTGGCCCCGCCTCTGCCCTCATCCTCCCTCTCGTCTTTCGCACATTCTCCTGATCCTCTTGCCACCGTCCCACGTGGTCGCCTGCATTTCTCCGTGCGTCCTCCCTGCACTCATGCCCCCCCTTCAACCCGCCCAAATGTCCGATCCCCGACCTTCTTCGTGCCGTCCTCCCCTCCCGCCTCGCCGGGCGCCCGGGCCGCAGACACGCTCGACGAGGCGGAGCGCCAGTGGAAGGCCGAGTTCCACCGCTGGAGCTCCTACATGGTGCACTGGAAGAACCAGTTCGACCACTACAGCAAGCAGGATCGCTGCTCAGACCTGTGACCCCGGAGGGACCCCCACGACCCCCGTTCCGCCCGGCCCCCTAGCTGTATATACTATTTATTTCAGGGCTGGGCTATAACACAGACGAGCCCCAGACCCTGTCCATCCCCACCCCACCCCCGACGTCCCCCGGGGCTCCCGGTCCTCTGCATGTCTCAGGCTGAGCTCCCTCCCCCGCGGTGCCTTCGCCCCTCTGGGCTGCCAATAAACTGTTACAGCCACGGGAGTGTGCGCGGCTAGGGAGCCAGGGGTAGGGGCAGAACGCCGGAATCACGGGGGCCGAATCTATGCAGGAGCGGGGCTGGAGAGCGAGAAACAGGCATGCTCCGAGGCGGGCACAAGGCAAAGGCCAACCCCCGGCCCTGCCCCGCCGGGCGGAGCTCGCGCCTGCGCAATGAGGCCCGCAGGCAGGCTGGCTGGCACCGCGGAGGGGCCGGGCGGGACGCGGCGGAGCATTGTGGGAGCCCCTTGGTCGGTGCCGCTCGGTGGCTGCCGCTTGCAGCCTGCGGTGATCAACGAGGCCCGGGGAGCGCGTCCCCAGCCTGCGCGCCGGTCCTGCGGCAGCTGGCCCAAGACCCGGAGCCGAAAGGAAGTGTTGGAGCCTGAGGTCGCTCCGCGCCGCTAGGAGGACGCTGTGCCTGGCCTGGGACCTCCGCTCCCGCCCACCGCCCTGGAGCCGCTGAGGGACGTCCACGTGGGCCTGCCCCCGCCGAGCCGCGGCCCTGCCCGCCTGGCGCTGCTCTCGGGCCACTACCTCTACTACCACTACGGCTGCGACGGCCTGGACGACCGCGGCTGGGGCTGCGGCTACCGCACTCTGCAGACGCTGTGCTCGTGGCCGGAGGGCCAGCCCGCGGGCGTACCTGGACTGGCAGCCGTACAGGCGGCCCTGGAAGACATGGGCGACAAGCCCCCCGGCTTCCGGGGCTCCCGGGACTGGATCGGCTGCGTGGAGGCCAGCCTCTGCCTCGCTCACTTTGGAGGGTCCCAGGGACGCCTCTGCCACGTACCCCGGGGAGCGGGGCTGCACGGGGAGCTGGAGAGGCTTTACTCCCACTTCGCAGGGGGCGGGGGCCCGGTCATGGTTGGGGGGGACGCAGATGCCAGGTCCAAGGCCTTGCTGGGAGTCTGCGTCGGGTCAGGCACGGAAGCCTATGTCCTAGTATTGGACCCTCACTACTGGGGCACTCCAAAAAGCCCCAGTGAACTACAGGCTGCTGGGTGGGTAGGCTGGCAAGAGGTGAGTGCAGCCTTTGACCCCAACTCCTTCTACAACCTGTGCTTGACCAGCCTTAGCTCCAAACAGCAGCAGCGCACCTTGGACTGAGGGCGAAGTTACAGAACTGAGATTCTCGGGTCCCAGACAGGCACCTATGTACCTCCCACTGGTGTCCCTGCAGAGCCTGGCACTTTTGACATCAATAATAAAAGTGGCAGGGCTGAGCAACACCTCAGGAGTTACTCTGGAAGGATGGGGGAGGTACGTAATACACGGGAGTCAGGACCCCTGTGGAAGTGCTTTTATTGGCAGTAAGGCTGATCGTACAAAAAATTCTCAGAGCTTGATGGGACAAGGTAGTCACAAGTATGGATGATACAGGAGTGAGGAACGGGGGATGGCTCAAAAGAAATCCACATCGTCTGGGGCATCCAGGTCCCGATATTCCACAATGGCCCTTGGGTCTCCACGAACCATCCTGTGAGATGAGAGGTAAAGGATGAGAGCTGAGGGCTCCCAAAAAGGAGTTTGCAGGCGGCAACAAAACTTGGGCCTCTGCCCTCCTCACCTGTTGCGAGGTTTCCCAGGATAACCTCCCTGGCCTCGGAAGGCATCGTAGTTCCCTCGACCAGCACCATACGGGGCGTGGGGATATGGAGGGCCTCCTGTGGGGACTGCGGGGCGGACAGCACCAGCTATGACAGAGATCAGCGCTGAGTTGCAAAACTATGTCCTCAACTCCATCCTCTGTTTCGTTCTCCCAAAGCCACACACTCACCAAGCCCCTTCATTTCCCTCCTGTACTTACCTCCATAGCCCAAGATTGGGGGCCGGGGCTGACCGTAGGGCATCAGTCCCTGGGGAGTCTGGTGTGGGTAGGGGAGTCCCGGGGTCAAACCTGGGGGGAGTACAACACGGACAGGGACATGAATTACTGCGGGGGCGGGGAGGGGGATACGGGTACAATTGACTTCTAGGGCTATGGCCTGAGGATGGGGCAGAAACTTCTCAGGGTGACATGTTAAAGAGAAACGGGAGTCCCTGGGTAGTCAAGGGAGAGGGGACATGCGACCTTCATGGATCGTATCTTACTCTGGGCAGGGCCAGGTGGCTGGGCTGGCTTGATCTCAGGCAGAGCTGGGCGCTTAGCATCAGTGAGGAAGTTGTTAAAAAACGCGACCTCCTTTTTCACTTCCTCAATTTTCTCTGCATGCTTGTTGAAGATATGTTTGCGCACAAACTCAGGACCCTGGGTGGAGAGAGGAGAGGGGTCAGGACAGCCACGTAATGGTTGCCTCGCTCCCAGGCCCGACCTGGAAAGATTCCCAGCTCCCGCCGGCCAGTGCAGTGAGGCTTCCTGTCTCAACCCCACCTCCCACCACCGTAGCACGGCCATTCTCCAACGTCCCAGACCTTGAATTTCTTGCCACTGAGAGGACACAGCCACTTATCCTTGCCCAGTTCCTGCGTGTTAGAGGTGACGAACTTCTCCACTTCCTGCTCTGGGTCTTTGCGCCCCATCTTCTGGGCCTCTTCCTCTGAGAGTGACTCCCGCACACTCAGCAACGGCGTGAGCTTCTCCTCAAACGTCTTCTGCCACTCCAGCACTGTGGTTTGGGAACAGAGGAAGGCAGGTTGGGAAGGGAGCCAGAAGGAAGGATGGTGGCAAGGGGCTGAAGGACCAAGACCAGGGGCAGCCGGGGACAAAGGGGAACCTGGAGCTCACCTTCCCCGTGACTGATGCGGTTGGGTGGCATGGGCCCCCGAACGTGGATGATCCCACAGCGATTGGGCATCTCATCCTCATTGGGGTACTCACAGGTATTGTAATAATCCAAGGAATGCACGATGCGCAAGTAAAGAAGGAGCTTGTCCAAGACCTAAGGGAAGTGAATGCGAGCGTTCAGCACCTGCCCTCACCGCCCGAACCCCCACGTGCCCCGCGCTGCCACTGGCACCTTGATCAACTTCTCATCCCGCTCCACGTTGATCTCTGCCGGGTTCCCTTCCTTAGGAGGCTCCTCAGGAGGAGCGCCCCCGCTGCTCCCCAGCAGCTCCTCCTCCTCGGCGCTCACTTCCTCGATCAGGTAGTCGGTGATATTCTTCAAGATTGGGTTTTGTGAGGGCAGGCTCTGATGGGAGGAAGAGAAGCAAGTAAGGCAGAGAAAGACCTTTAGGGGAGGTAACCTGAGACCTTCCACAAGTGAAAGAGCAGCGAGGGGACAGGAGTTCACCGGACATAACTGGCGCCTTTTGCCCCCTTGAGATTTGTTTTTATTTTAGCTTTTGTTCTACCCCAGCCACAAATGATCACTAGCATCTCCCCGGTTCTGCTGGAAGCTGGAGGAGATGCTACCCACACACAAAGGGGCAAATGAGCAGGCGAGTGGGTGCAAAGGGTCAAGGTGAGGTCAGAGGTGCCCACAGAAGAGGCACTATCAGTTGCTTCTGACAAAGTCCTTTGGGGAGTCACTGACCGTTGGCAGGGGAGGCGTCCCTGGTTCCGAGGCCCAAAGCTGGGTCCTGTCGTCCAGCGTGTGGATCAGCTTGGCCGCCAGCTTGATGTCGTTGCGCACAATCTGCTTGTGCTGGGTGATGCCGTTGATGTTGCGAACGCGCCGGGTCAGGTCCCTGTTCACACCAGGGCTCAGCTCACACTCCCGGAGCTGGAGGGCAGACATCATCAGCAGCTTACCCCACTTACCCACTTGCCGGGGAAGCAGCAGCTCTAAGACCCTCCCCTCTTGAGCACCAGCGATTGATCAGACTGCGAGCTCCCTGGGGACATAGGTCCCCTCCATGCTAACGCCCTAGAGGCTTGCCCAGAGACAATGTAGGCAGACAAAACAGTCAAAGAGTGTGCAGAACAACCAGACTATCAGATGAACAAAGTCACGCAGAGGTCCCGTGGGACACAAAGAGTCTCCCTTCCTCTTCCCCACAGTCCCACCCCCAGCACTCACACGGATGTTCTGCAGGTTCCAACAGATCTCTTTAATGTTAACACTGCGGTCAAAGGTCACCCAGCCACGACGGAAAAACCTACAGAAGAAAGAAAATGTTAGCGCAGTCAAGCGAGGGAGTTGGTGTTGGCCATGAACATTCCCCTGCACTTTTCCCTCCAACGCACGGAGTTACTCACCTCCTCTCTGGCTGGGGCTCTGAGAGCGCCACCCGCATAAAGCCTGGGTACCTTTTACAAAGCTGCAAGAAGCAGAAAACCAGCCCCATGTAGTGACTCAAGGATTCATTCGCTTCTTCCTCCAATCCCCCACTGCCCTCAGAACCCTACAGACTAACTGCCTTGTCACTCTTCCCATCCTTGGGCAGGGAAAAACCACTAAAGGGCTTCAGAACACCAGCACCTGAAAGCCAATGGCGCTATCAGGACTAGTCCTCGGAGGCCATGGGCCCTGGGGAAGGGGCCTCCCTAGCAGGTGAAACGGGGGCATCTGTCACAGGCAGGACCCCACTGCCTTCCCTCTGCCCTCCACTTCTCCATCGGCTCTGCCCTCCACTTCTCCATCGGCCCTGCCCTGACTCCACGGGTCCCCACTCACGGAGATGATCTCGGCCCGGGAGATGTTGGGTGCGATGTTGCGCATGAAGAGGGAGCAGGTCTTATGCAGCGGCCGTGGCTTGCACTCCAGCCCCGCGGCGTCCTTGGGCTTCTCCCATTCTTCTTCCTTGGGCTTCTCCTTCTCCTTGAGCCCTTCTTCTAGGCAGGAAGCGGGGTAGGAAGGAGTTGGTGCATTTTTATTACTGATTTTGGTGGAGAGGATAGAGAAGCTTTCCCCTAAAAGCCACCCTCCCTCCCGTCAATGTCGCCAACCTCTCACCTCCCCACCCACATTAGGAGGAGAATGCACTTTAAAGCAGAAGAGAAACCCTACCGGCCTCCTCCTTCTCCTCCTCAGCCTGGCCGCTCTCTGACTCCGACTCGGACTCCGACACGCTGCCCTCGTCAAAGCTGTCGTCCCCGCTGTGCTTCCGGTTCCGCTTCTTGCTACTCTGCGCGAGCCACAGCAGAGGGGACAAGTCAGCATGCCAGGACCCCAGCCCCGACACTCTGACCCCAGGCCACAGACACCTCACCTTTTTGGCTTCCTTCTCAGAGTCTTCTTTCTTCTCTTCCTTGTCCCCGTCACCCTCCGACTTCTTTGTTTTGTCATCATTAGAACTGTCATTCTCAGCCTATGGTAAGAGACAACCACTGGGGATGTCAAACCTCCCCTCCCACCTTTATCAGAGGTCCCCCAGCCCCCACAGCTGAGGCCACAGGTTCATTTTCTCCACCCCTCCCAGAACACAGCCCCCTACTTCTAGCTCCTATGGACCCCTGCCCACCCCCTCCCCCAGGCTGCCGGGGGCAGCACTAGGAGATCCAGGGCTCGGACCTGCTTGACGTCTTCCTTCTTCTCGTCCTTGTCATTGGTTTTGCGCTCCCCGTCCCCCAGGCCTGCTCCAGCCCGTCCTTCTTCTTTCTTGCCGGGCTCCCCAGGCTTTCCTGCCTGCTCCTCCTCCTCCTCCTGCTCCAGGATGCGGAGATCATTCTCCGTGCCTCCTTCCATCTTAATCACAGCTACCAACAAAGGGAACAGAGGTCACAACCCCAGGGCCCTGGCTCCTGTCAACCAGCTTCTACCTGGTCCCCAGACACCCCCACCCCCATGTGGCCCAGATGCCTGCCACCCCTCCAAATCCGCACACCTGCATCCAGCATCTTGACAATGGCATCAGCTTTGTCTATGTCCAGGAGAAGGTTATCAAACCAGCCAGTGTCCATGAGGGACAGGAAGACCCTCAGTCGGTTTTGCAGGGCCCCCCGGGCCTCCTGTCGACGCTTCCCCACCTCATCTGGGTGGTACTTAGACCGAAACCTGGGAATGAAGCGGGGCAGGGAAAGACAAAACAGTTATTGGAAGCCAAGGCCAGGATGTGGGAAGGGGCCCAGGAAAGACAGGGCATATCCCCCTTCCTCTCACACCCACAAAAGGTCATCAAAACAGAGAGATTAGGGGATAGGGGTGCGCTAGAACCACCCAACACCCCAAAAGGAACCAGAAGTTGTGTTCTGAGAAGATTTGGGGGAGAACCAGGAACTAAGAGCTCTGGATTTGGGAAGACCAATGACTACAGGGGGACGCCAGGGTTGGAGAGGCAGATTTACCACTTTAAGTCTCTGGGAAACACTAACGTAGTAAAAAGGTGTCATTTCCCAAAGCTTCAGAGACAAAGGCTCAGGAAATAGCAGGCCCTGAAGAACCTCCCTCTCCTCACCAACCCCAGACTGCAGTCATTCAAAAACTGCTCCCGCCAACTCCCTCCACCCCGAGGTGGAAGACAGAGGGCCAGATAGCAAAAGCCCACAGGCAGGGCACCTTTCTCCACCCGTGGGAAGATAAGCAAGATGGTGAAGGGACAGGAAAGACCGAAGGGAGACACTGGAGTGCCCTTTAGAGCCTCAGGTCCTGCCCACAGGGGGAGAGAGAGGAGAGGGCTGGAAGGTTAGGGAGAAGAAAAATAAAACATTTCAAATAGGACCTCAGAGGGAAAACAGAAGAAATGAGGAGTATGAGGAAAAGGGGAAAGGGAGGAAAGGGGAGAGTGTAAGAAAGTCCCAGAAACTGAAAACAAAGGGAAAAACTAAAGATCAGAGAGAGAAACTGAAAAAACCAACAGGGAGGAAGGTGGTGTTAGGCAAGGAGCAAGAACAGGAACAGAGAAGAATGAAGGTGCATGAGAAATTAGGACAAAGACACAGAGCAATTTGAGAGAGGGGACAGTGAAGACAGAACAGAACCACGAGTGGGGCAGAAGAGGAAAGGAAAGCCGCAGGCATCACCTCCAGGATCTTTACCTTGGCCGCTTGGTCAAACAGAGCTCAAGATTTAACTAGCGGCGCCCAAGGCCCATGCTGGCTGGTGGGCCACCGGCTGGCTCCTGGCTGGGCGCCCGGCCGAGATGCCCTGCCCCGCGGGACTCCGCAGTGGGGCCTGACTGGCTAGCTGCCTGAGCAATCACATTCAGCTAAACCGCTGCATTGTGCACAGCAGTGCCCTGCCTGTCTGCCTGGCCGGGGCCGCGCAGCTCAGCCCAGGGGCTCATGTATGGGCTGGGTATGGTGGGGGTGGAGGTGGGTTTGCTCCGAGCTCCGTCGATGAGCGGGTGTAGTTCCCAGTTCTGGCTCTTTTCAAGGAGGAGGAGCAGAAAGAGGATGAGGAGGAGGAGGAGCAGGAAGGGGGGAAAAGATGGTTGATTAAAATTAAAACATCCACAAAAGGAAAAAAAATTAAAATTCTTTTTCTGTCAAACGACCCTGAGATCTTTGCTTTTCTTGTCTGGATTCACTCGTCGTTTTAGGAGGATGCCACAGCCACACAGGGTCCTGGTGATCAGGGATGACAATGACCCAACACCAACAAGTGGGAAGCAGTCTGTCTGCTGCCCCAAGGGGCCAAGTGGCTCTGGCCTGCTGCCTGGAGGTGTCCCACTCTCTGAGGACAGCAGGACAGGAGATAGGGCGGGGCGGGGGCCGTGGCAGTCGCTGAAGTGAGGGGGAGACCCCATCAGCCAATGCTGTCATACTTCCCGACCCCCGCCCCCAGAAAGTTCTGGACAGGGGAAACTGGGAAGAGGACAGGGCTGTGGCTCCACCAGCGGGGCCAGGGGGACATGCCAGGGCAGAGGTTCAGGGAAGGAGGGGCACTCACCACTCCTCATCTTTGTGCGCCAGGAAGAAATCCTGCATCTGCTGCCTCCGGAAATCCAGCTTATAGTCATTATAGCGCTTGACGGCCTCTGTCTCATCCACCGAGTCATCCAGGGAGAGGAGAAACTCCTTGAAGGTCTTCATCACGGGCGGCGGCACACCCAGGTCAATCTCTGCGATGCTGCCCAGCCTGGAGGGGACCCCGGTCAGGAAGGCTTGGTTGTTGGGTAACGGTGGGAGGCTACAGGGGCCAAAGTAGCTAGGTGCCCCTTTCCTTTGTCCACCATGGACATCATCCCAAACCCCAACAGCTACCACCCCCACCCCAGGGACATGCCTCTGTGTGCCTGACCCACTCCCTGTCTTCAGCCATGGCCTTCAGCAACCCCATCCATCCCCTAGGCGTACCAATTCCCTTCTCCCAAGAAGCCCCGCCCTTACCTGGCCTGGATAGGCAGGACATGGTGCTGCATGATGTGGACGTCAGGGTGGCCCCAGGGCTGAGGGGGGCCATAAGTTGGGCCCCCACCCCCCCCAGCATAGGGCATCTCATAGCCACTGTGGTATGGGTCAGAGCTGTGCTCATCCCTGAAGGTGGGGGACACAAAAGTAAAGCAGAGAAGGGAGTCACCTCCCCACAGCATGAAGGAGGATGGACAGACGGGGGCACACACAGCATGGTCTCCCAGACAAGGGTTTCAAGGGACAAAGAAACGATGGGTGATGGGAAGCTGAGAAAAGGAAATGACAAAGATTTAGGCACAGGTGAGGGGAGAAAGGGGAGGCCCAGGTGGAACTGAGGCGAAGGGGAGGAGAGGGAAACCGCTCCATCTCACCAGTCTCGCCTCATGCGCTTCTGTGGGGGGCTGAGTTCATGGCGAGGTGGTGAGAAGCGCTCTCGCCGATTCCGGTCATAGTCCCGATATTCACCCCGACTACGGCGCTCACGGCCACGGTCCCACTCTCTGGCCGTAAGAACAAGTAACAAAGATTAAAGACCGGGCACGGTGGCTCATGCCTGTAATCCAAGCACTTTTGAGAGGCCGAGGCAGAAGAACACTTGTGGCCAGGAGTTCGAGACCAGCCTGGGCAATAGTGAGACCCCTATCCCTATAAAAAATTTATTTTTTAAAAAGGCAATAATTAAAAATACAGCTGGATATGCCACAGCCACACTCCTAAACAGGCCCTTCTTCCACTCTGAGCTACCAGACTAAAAAGCCTACAATTATAAAACTTCACTCCTAACAGAAAAAGATTTTTCTCTAGTCAGGGCAAGCCACTGCACTCCAGCCTTGGCAGCAGAGACACTGTCTCAAAACAAAACAAAACAAAGATTCTTGTCTAACTCCATGAGTTCAGCCAATACCCAAGAACTGATGGTTCTCCAACTCTTTTCCCAGCCTGGCCTTCCGCCTGAGCTCCAGACCCACATGAATCACCCCTGCTACAGGCCCGCTTATGGGCAGGAGGTCGGGGCTGCAGCAAGCTTCGACTGCACCAGTGCACTCAGCCCGGGTGACAGAGGGAGACCCTGTCTCTAAAAAATAAAACAAAAAACTTTTTAAAAATCATCCCCTAATAGAAGTCCATCACCCCCTCAAATTCAACCTGTCAGAATCAAGCCTATTCGGCCGGGCGCGGTGGCTCACACCTGTAATCCCAGCACTTCGGGAGGCCAAGGCGGCCAATCACGAGGTCAGGAGATCGAGACCATCCTGGCTAACACGGTGAAACCCAGTCTCTACTAAAAATACAAAAAAAATTAGCCAAGCGTGGTGGCGGGTGCCTGTAGTCCCAGCTGCTCAGGAGGCTGAGGCAGGAGAATGGCGTGGACCCAAGAGGCGGAGCTTGCAGTGAGCCGAGATCACGCCACTGCACTCCAGCCTGGGTGACAGAGCAAGACTCTGTCCCCCCCCAAAAAAAAAGAAAAGAAAAAAGAATCAAGCCTATTAATCCCACCGCTATGGACCAAATGTCTTTTCCTCCCCCCCGCTCCCCACTCTGCTGTATCAATGGAACAGCATCTCTCCCCAGCTGTCATTCACTACCCTCACCGCTAATTACTGCTCCTGCTAATCCTCTGCCTCAAAGCCTATCAAAGCTGTCCCACTCTCTGCCATCCCCACACACCCTGTCCTAGTCCTTGTCCTTGGCCAGTGTGGCTCCTGCAGCCCTGGCTGCTCGCCTGCTTCTGGTCTCTCGCTTCTGTCTCCCCACTGGCAGGCGGACCTTCCTCAAACACAAGTCTCATCACATCACACCCTTAGTTCCATGCCAGTAAGCAACACTGTTGTTTTAACTTGGGCTCCTGGCTGTCATTCCAGCCTCTCGACCAGTCACCAGCCTCCCCACCAGTCACCACCAACCTCCCAACCAATCACCAGCCTCCCCCATCCTCATCTTCTTCTTCTTCTTCTTCTTTTTTTTGGAGACAGTCCCACTCTGTCGCTCAGGCTGGAGTGCAGTAGCACAATCTCACTCTCGGCTCACTACAGCCTCCACCTCCTGGGCTCAAGCAATTCTCCTGCCTCGGCCCCTTAATACTCTTAAAAATGACTGAGGACACCAAAGAGTTTCTGCTTATGTGGGTTATATCTATCAATACTTACTATATTCAAAATTACAACAAAATGTTCCAAAACTTTCATTTTTAAATTACACAGTAAGATGAAACAGATTACATGTTTTTATGAAAAATGGTTTTCCAGAAAAATTTTGGTGAGAAAAAGTGGCATTGTTTTTACATTGTCACCAATCTCTCCAAGTTCTGGCTTTGTAGAGGATAGCTTCTACACTGAATCTGTTGAGATATTTTGTTCTGCTTGAAAAATGAGGCAGGCCGGGCATGGTGGCTCACATCTGTAATGAATGCTAGCACTTTGGGAAGCCAAAGCAGGTGGACTGCTTGAGCCCTGGAGTTCAAGACCAGGCTGGGGCAACATGGTGAAACCACCTTTCTACTAAAAATACAAAACTTAGCTGGCTGGCTGGAAGTGGTAGCTCACGCCTGTAATCCTAGCACTTTGGGAGGCCAAGGCGGGCAGATCACTTGAGGTCAGAAGTTTGAGACCAGCCTGGCCAACATGGCAAAACTCTGTCTCTGGTAAATACACAAAAATTAGCCGGGCGTGGTGGCAGGCACCTGTAATCCCAACTACTCGGGAGGCTGAGGCGGGAGAATCGTTTGAACCCGGGAGGCGGAGGTTGCAGTGAGCCCAGATCACGCCACTATATTCCAGCCTGGGCAACAGAGTGAGACTCCATCTCAAAAAAAAAAAAAAAGAAAGAAAAAAAATTAGCTGGGTGTGATGGCATACACCTGTAGTCCCAGCTAATCAGGAGGCTGAGGTGAGAGGATCACCTAAGCCTGGGGAAGTCAAGGCTGCAGTGACCTGTGGCCATGATCGTGCCACTGCACTCCAACCTGGGCAACAGAGTAAGACCCCGTCTCAAAAAAAAAAAAAAAAAAACAGAAAATCAGGCCTCACGCTGATAAGGAGTTGGAAAAGCCTTTTCAGATTAACTGTAGGTATTCATTTTGGATACTACCCAAAATTCAACAAGAGGTAGGTTTTTTTTCTTTTCATTATGCTACCTTGTCCAAGAAGGAAGTAGTTTCTCACAGGCTAGTTAGAACCTTCAATCTGAAATAGTATCAGTGAATATTTCTTTCTCTGCTACATTAAAATCCCCTGTTCTATCTTTCCCTTTCAATGGACCTTGATTGTGTCTCACACAATATCAAAATGTATTCATCAGCATCACTGCCTATCTGACCAAGAAAGTCTTTACTTAATGGGAAGCTGTCAAGCTCACATTAGTACAAGTTTTCCAAAATTTTAATTTCCTTTTTTTTTTTTGACAGGTTATCTCTCTGTTGCCCAGGTTGGAGTGCAGTGGTGCCATCAAGGCTCACTCCCACCTCCACCTCCCAGGCTCAAGCCATCCTCCCACCTTAGCCTCCTGAGTAGCCGGGACTACAAGCATGTGCCACCACCCCCAGCTAATTTTTGTATTTTTTTGTACAGACAGGTTTCACCACATTGCCCAGGTTGGTCTCAAATTCCTGGGCTCAAGCAATCCACCCACCTTCACCTCCCAAAGTGTTGGGATTACAGGCATGAGCCACTGTGCTGGCCCAAAATTTTAATTTTCACTGGAAAGTTCTACTTCATCACTGGCAACAAATACCGACAGCTTACACTGAAGTAACAGGTTCTCAGTTCATTTTCAAGATGTCTGCCAAATACCCAAGTATGAACAATCACTGTTTGTCAATCATTCAAGTAAAAATAACATCCCATGGAAAAAAGCTGTTAGTTCAGCTCACTCAATCACATGCATACTCTTGCTCAAGACAACTAATGCAGGCCTGTAATCCCAGAACTTTGAGAGGTCGAAGCGGGTGGATCACTTGAGGTCAGGAGTTCAAGACCAGCAAACATGGTGAAACCCCATCTCTACTAAAAATACAAAAATTAGCCAGGCATAGCGGCACGCACCTGTAATCCCAGCAACTCGGGAGGCTGAGGCAGGAGAATCGCTTGAACCCGGGAGGTGGAGGTTGCAGTGAGCTGAGATCGCCCCACTGCACTCCAGCCTGGGCGACAGAGCAAGATTCTGTGTCAAAAAAAAGATGTACAGTGAAGATTCCAATTTAATCGAATTTAAATGTTTTACTCTTTCATCAAGAACCATTGACGGAACTGGCTTTTTTTTGTTTTGTTTTTTGTTTTTTGAGACGGAGTCTTGCTCTGTCGCCAGGCGGGAGTGCAGGAGTGTGATCTCAGCTGACTACAACCTCTGCCTCCTGGGTTCAAGCAATTCTCCTGTCTCAGCTGGGACTACAGGCGCGCACCACCATGCTTGGCTAACTTTTGTATTTTTAGTAGAGACGGGGTTTCACAATTTTGGCCAGGATGATCTCAATCTCTTGATCTCAATCTCTTGATCGTCTCGGCCTCCCAAAGTGCTGGGATTACAAGTGTGAGCCACTGCACCCAGCTGGCTTTTTTTTTTTTTTTTTTTTAACTCTTTGCTGTCACTGCCTTGATGTTTGGTAAAGCATCAACAGTTTTACCCATCATTGCTATGGCACCATCAGTGGAAATGGCAATAATACGTAAACATTACCACAAAAACTAATTTTAGCCTCAGAGACCCCTATGGTCTGTGGACATCCTGAGAAACAGGACTCTAACCAAACTAGAATATGCGAAAAGCACACGTTATGTCCACAACTCCAAGCTGTTCATGTCACTTGTGTCCAGGGAATTCCCACTGATATTTCCAAGTCTAGCTAAGTGTCACTTTCCAGTGGGTCCCTGACACATGAACTCCAGCACCGCTCCCCTCTTTTAGAGATCTGTTCCCTCAATGCTTACCCTCTTTATAACTTCCATTATATACACTCATTTACAGAATACATCCATGGCCATTCTGATTCCCCATGCCAAGCCCACACTGTAACACCCTAAGGTCAATAACCACATCTTATAACCAATTAATCCAATCAGCACTGCCCTATGAACTCTGAGATTTTAGGCAAAACAGTGACAAGAAACCTAATCATGTATTGTCAGGGAAATAATCTGACAACCTCTCCAGTCAGATCAACTCTATATTATTATTTTTCTGAAGCAATCTTCCTAAACTATAATTTACAACCTGGGCAACAGAGCAAGACCCTGTCTCTACAAAAAATAATTTTAGACCAGGCACTGGCTCACGCCTGTAATCCCAGCACTTTGGGAGGTCAAGCTGGGCGGATCACCTAAAGTCTAGAGTTCCAAACCAGCCTGGCCAACATGGTGAAACCCCGTCTCTATTAAAAATACAAAAATTAGACGGGCGTGGTGGTGGGTGCCTGTAATCCCAGCTACTCAGGAGGCTGAGGCAGGAGAATTACTTGAACCCCAGAGGCGGAGGTTGCAGTGAGCCAAGATTGTGCCACTGCACTCCAGCCTGGGCAACAGAACAAGACTCTGTCTCTAAATAATAATAATAATAATTTCTAAAAGTTAGCTGGGCGTGATGGCCTCCCCCTGTAGTCCCAACTTCTCAGGAGGCTGAGGCGGGAGGATCGGTTGAGCCCAGGAGGTGGAGGCTGCTATGACTGAATCAATGCCCTCCAGCCAGGGCAGCAGAACAAGACCCCATCTCAACAACAAAGCTAAAAAAAGCAAAAAAGCACGCTTTTCGTGCATGTATAAACAGTGCTTCTTCATACTCAAACTCTTAGCTCTATAGCTCTGATCTGCAGAGAATTTCAAAAACCAAGCCACAGCTAGTTATTTGGCCAACAGCAAATAGGCTGAACCACAGGAAACGGTCCAGTAAGCAATTTCATAGGGTTCACCCTCATAAAAATTACAAGGGGGGAAAAGAAAAGCGACGCGGGTGGAGTGAAACGGTATGAAACGAGGACAAGATGAAGTTAAAAACGGCTCACCTGTCATTCCAATCGTCCCCTCGACGTCTTTCATCTCTCTCGCGGGAACGATCGTAGTCGCTGCGCTCTCTTCTGAACTTGTCCCTGCGCCTTCGATCGTACTCGTCATCACTGTCACCCATGGCACGGTCTGAGGGGGCCTGGGGACCGGGGAGGGGCGGTCGGAGTGGTGTAAAAGGACGAGCTGAGGAAGGGACCGTCCCTCGTGGGCACCTCGCCCGCTTCCCTCCCGCCAAGGCCAGCCCTCCGCGGCGCCCACCATCCTGGGCCTGAGGACGCGGCTCCAACGCCTCCACTCGCCCCGAGATTCTCCGCGCCCGCCCCCGTGGACCCCGGTTCCTCTCCTGCCCCAGCAGGGTCCCCCAGGCTCCTCCCCTCCCCCACCTTGGAGCGGCCGCGGCCGTTGGACTCGCGCTTGGACGGGCTGGATTTCAGGGCGACCTGCGTCGCGGGCGCGCGACGAGAACTTCGAGGAGGGCGAGACGGAGACGGAGCTCTTGGGTAGAGGGCCGAAGAGAGGGGAACAAAAGTGGGACAACCTAGGATGGGCGGTAGCGCGCGCGGCTCGCGCTGCGCCTGCGTCACCCACGCCTCCGAGGCACAAAGCTCCACCCTCGCGGCCGGAAGTGGAACTAATAAACAGAGCCCGAGGGTGGGGAGAACAGGGCGTGATGGGAAAGGGGCGGGGATCTCGCAAGTCTCGCGCGGTTTTTCGAGACGATAACGGCTCGAGCGTTAGGAACTACGGGACCTCGGCTGAGCCAAGCGCGGCCTCGGGGGGGCGAACGAGCCCTGTGGGCGGGAAGGGAGAGCGGCAGTCGAGGGTCGGGCGACCCCACATGTGTCGGGGTTCTAAGCCAGTTCTCATCCAGCCGTGTTCCCCCCGCGGGCCTCCTGACCTCACCGGGGGTGATTTCGTACTCTCTTCGGGCAGGGCGTGGGCTTGGGAAGCGCAGGCGTTTAGGGGATGGAAGATGGAAGCAACCATTTTAAAGCATCGTATCCCACCATTTTCTGCTCCAAATACCCAGCCAAAATTGGGTGCCACAGTGCGCACTAAATGCACAGTCCGCCGTTCCTGCTTTTCCTTGACAAAGACGCCCCATCTTTAAGTAAAATTGGTAGATCTCAGTTTTAACCCCGCTCAGTACTTTGATGAAATAGGCTGTAAGTTAACGCCCTCAACAGTATGGACCGCCCAGATTCAATGGATTACCACCCCCCCCCCAACCCGAGTAACACCAAGGCCCCTCTCGGTGAATTGAGTGTGAGCCTTAATAGGAAGGCCAGCTGAGGTGGCTCACGCCTGCAATCTCAGCGCTTTGGGAGGCCGACGTGGGAGGATCACTTGAGCCCAGGAGTTGGAGACCTGCCTGGGCAACATACCAAGACCCCTTTACAGAATATTTAGGGCCAGGCACATTGGCTCACACCTGTGATCCCAGCACTTGGGAAGGTCGAGGAGGGAGGACTTGAGCCCAAGAGTTCAGGACTAGCCTGGGCAACATAGCAAGATCCCATCTACACACAAAAAAATAATAACTGGGCTTGGTGGGATGCCCCTGTGGTCCTAGCTACTGGGGAGGCGAAGCCAGGAGGACTGTTTGAGCCCAGGAGTTCAGGGCTGCAGTGAGCCTTGATTGCACCACTGTACTCTAGCCTGGGGAACAGAGTGAGGCCCTGTCTCAAAATAGATACATAGAGGAAATCTTGCCTCCTCCCTGAGGCATGCTTGCTCCCAGCACTCAGAGGAGGGTAGTGACAGATTACAAGAGTTGTCAAAAAAAACTGGACCTGAGTCAAAAAGACTCAGGTTCCACCATTTAAGAACCATGCAATCTGGGGGAGTCACCTCTCAGCTCTGACATCCTCACATGTAAAACTGCAGACAGTGGCCAGGGGCGGTGGCTCACGCCTGTAATCCCAACACTTTGGTTGGGTGAAGCGAGCAGATCACTTGAGGTCAGGAGTTCAAGACCAGCCTGACCAACATGGTGAAATCTCGTCTCTACTAAAAATACAAAAATTAGCTGGGCGTGGTGGCAGGCGCCTGTAATCCCAGCTACTCAGGAGGCTGAGGCAAGAGAATCACTTGAACCCAGGAGGCAGAGGTTGCAGTGAGCTGAGATGGCGCCACTGCATTCCAGCCTGGGTGACAGAGCCAGACTCTGTCTCAAAAAAAAAACAAAAAAAAAAATGCAGGCAGTAACAACGACTGGGCTTGTAATGGGCTACTAGGAGAATCAGATCAGACAACAGACTTGGAAGTGTTCTGTAAACTCGAGGGATTATTATTTCTTGATTGGAGAAAGAGGAGACAGCATTTGGTGACGAAGTCATACAGGTGGATATCAGGGAGAGTGATCAATCGAAGGATGGGAACTGGAACTGAGAACCCAGCAGGTACTTCTAGGAAGACTCAGCAGTCAGTGGTGACGGTGGCTGAGAGCTCCTGGATGCGCCAGGCGCTGCAGGCCTTGCACAAGATGTGCCCATCCAGCGGGTAACAGCCCTGACACTCGCCCTCAGAGGAGAGCAGCAGCCCACACTCCTGTTGAAAAGAAGCAACAATTGGCCGGGCGCCATGGCTCATGCTTGTAATCCCAGCACTTTGAGAAGCCGAGGCAGGCGGATCACAAGGTCACGAGTTCAAGACCAGCCTGGCCAATATGGTGAAACCCCGTCTCTACTAAAAATACAAAACTTAGACAGGCATGGTGGCCAGCATCTGTAATCCCAGCTACTCAGGAGGCTGAGGCAGGAGAATCACTTGAACCCGGGAGGTGGAGGTTGCAGTGAGCCAAGATCGTGCCACTGCACTCCAGCCTGGGCAACAGAGCAAGACTCTGTCTCAAAAAAAAAAGAAGCAACAGATTTCCATCAACCCCAGACCTCTGTGTTCCCCCCTCTCATGCTCTACCCAGCACCCTAGACACTGCCAGCCCCTTGCACGTGCTGGGGGCCCCTGACCTCGCACTTGTAACAGCCAATGTGAAAACTTCGATCCAAAGCAACAATTCTCACAGTCTCCTCCTGACCTGGCTCAGGCATTATGGCCCCACCGCACACTGAGCATCTTGGGGCAAACTTCCTGCGGGGGAAAAGAACCAAGAAGGCCGTCAAGCCTTGGGGTTGCAGGGCACCAACGATGGAACCCAGAGAAGGTGGGGCACAGGAGGGAATCAGAGAGGCCAGAGGTATGGCCTTAGGTCTTGGGGAAGGGATGATGTCAAAGAGAATGAGAGAGGCTAGGTGCAGTGGCTCTAGCCTGTAATCCCCCCACTTTGGGAGGCCAAGGCAGGAGGATCACTTGAGGCCAGGCGTTCAAGACCAGCCTGGGCAACACAGCAAGACGCTGTCTTTATTAAAATACAAAGAAGAAGACTGGGTGCAGTGGCTCACACCTGCTATCCCTGCACTTTGGGCGGCTGAGGCAGGTGGATCGCTTGAGCTCAGGAGTTTGAGACCAGCCTGGCCAACATGATAAAAGCCTGTCTCTACTAAAAATACAAAAAAAAAAAAAAAAAAAACTAGCCAGGTGTGGTGGCACACGCCTGTAATCCCAGCTACTCGGGAGGCTGAGGCAGGTGAATCACTTGAACCCAGGTGGCGGAGGTTGCAGTGAGCTGAAATCCTGCCACTGCACTCCAGCCTGGGTGACAGGGTGAGACTCCATCTCAAAAAAAAAAAAAAACAAAGAAGAAAACTAGCCAGGCATGGTGGCGTGTGCACCTGTAGTACCAGCTACTCAGGAGGCTGAGGCGGGAGGATCACTTGAGCCCAGAAGTTGGAGGCTGCGGTGAGCTATGATCATGCCATTGCACTCCAGCCTGGGCAACAGAGTGAAATTCCGTCTCTAAAAAATAACAATAACAAAGAACGAAGGAGAGCCAGAGTTGGAAACAGGAAGAGACAGTCCTGGGGCATGAAGAGATGAGAGAGACAGGAAAGGTCAGACATCGTGAGACAAGGTGGAGGCCCGGCCTGACCTGTGAAAGTCCTCAATGCAGTGGATCTGGCTCGTAGCATCCACCGTGAAGGGGATGCCATCGAGGCCGCGGTGACACACCACACAGGTGAAGCAGCCAGGGTGGTAGGCCTTCCCCATAGCCCGCAGGATCCGGTCCAGGATGGGCTGGGAGCACGTGGCACATTTCTCCAGGGTGGCCTGTTGGGAAGGAAGGCAGGAAGATCTGGGAGCGGGCAGGAGCCATGGCAGCTCAACAGGAACCCCAGCAACTCAGCCATCTAATTTCTGCAGCCCCCTGCATATGATTCGGTGAAAGGCAGACTTGAGCAGATCTGAGTTCAGGTCCCAGCACTATACACGGTATTTAAACACTATGAGAAAAACAGGAATCAGGCTGGGTGCCGTGGCTCACGCCTGTAATGCCAGCACTTTGGAAGGCCAGAGTGGGCGGACTGCTTGAGGCCAGGAGTTTCAGAACAGCCTGGCCAACATGGCGAAACCCTGTCTCTACTAAAAATACAAAAATTAGCTGGGTGTGATGGTGGGCACCTGTAATCCCAACTGCTCGGGAGGCTGAGGCATGAGAATCGCTTGAACCAGGGCAGGCTGAGGTTGCAGAGATCACGCCACTGCACTCCAGTCTGGGCAACAAGGCGAGACTCTGTCTCAAAAAAAAAAAAAAAAAAAAGAAAAAGAAAAAGAAAAACAGGATCAGTAGTAATACCTGCCTCACAGGGGTGTCGTGGGAATCTAATACATTCTCTTTAACTGTAAGACGCTCCACACTTGTAAGAGCTGCGTCCTTCCCTTCAGCCACCAGTGTTAAGCTACTTGCTTGATACTTGCAGAATTCCTCCCTGTTTGTACATCACTTTCAGTCACCTGGCTTTTAGCACCGTTCCTCCTTTGGGCTGGGACACTCTAGTTCCCACCTTGGATGGAAGAGCCCTGCATCCAGCCACTGACTCCCTCCCCCCAGCCCCAGCCACTCACCACGTAGCAGCCCTCGCAATACGCCCTCCTCTCCACGGCGTAGAAATGCTGGCCGCGAAGCTGGGCCCGGCATGTAGAACACACAAAGCAGCCCACGTGAAAGACGCGATCAAGGGCCACAACCCCAGCCCCATCCCCAACCACATCTTCTCCACAGCCACCACACTGGCCTGAGGACAGGGAGAAACAGCATCAGTCTTCACAGACCCAGGAAGCCACTGTTCCCTTTGTCTCCCAGCCTCCCTTCCCACGTCCCACCAGCCCCACAGCCTCAGCTCACCAAAGTACTCCCCGCTGGGCGGGTGGTTCATGTCGTGAACCAGCTTCTTCGTCAGCCTGTCCAGCTCATCCTCTGGAGGCTGGCTCAGGGGCACCTGGAAAGTGGGAATCGGTCTCAGTCCTACTCTAGCTCCTGATGCTGTAATACCAGGGTCCTCAACCCCCAGGCCGTGGCCTCTTAGGAACTGGGCTGCACAGCAGGAGGTGAGCAGTGGGCAAGCAAAGCTTCATCTGTATTTACAGCCACTCCCCATCACTTGCCTGAGCTCCGCCTCCCGTCAGATCAGCAGCGGCATTAGATTTTCATAGGAGCGTCAACCCTATTGTGAACTGTGCGTTCGAGGGATGTAGGCTGCGAGCTCCTTATGAGAATCTAATGCCTGATGATCTGTCACTGTCTCCCATCACCCCCAGATGGGACTGTCTAGTTGCAGGAAAATAAGCTCAGGGCTCCCACTGATCCTACATGATGGTGAGTTGTATAATTGTTTCGGTATATACACCAAAACAATTATATATATATTATATATATTATATATTCTATTATTATTATAACAGAAATAAAGTGCACAATGAATGTAATGTGCTTGATCATCCTGAAACCATCCCCCTCCCACCCCCTCCCATCCCCTCCCATCCCCCTTCCACCCCCTCCCATCCCCCTCCCCAGTCCATGGAAAAATTGTTTTCCCCAAAACTGGTCCCTGGTGCCAAAAAGATTGGGGACTGCTATAATGTCTCTGAAGGTGGCCAGGCAGTTCCAGCTAGAAAGCTCATCTGAAAACATAGCCCAGGGGCCCATAGGCAGTTCTTTTTTTTTTTTTTTTGTGACAGAGTTTTGCTCTTGTTGCCTAGGCCAGAGTGCAGTGGCGCGATCTCGGCTCACCACAACCTCCACCTCCCAGGTTGAAGTGATTCTCCTGCTTCAACCTCCGGAGTAGCTGGGATTACAGGCATGCCCCACCATGCCTGGCTAATTTTGTATTTTTAGTAGAGACAAGGTTACTCCATGTTGGTCAGGCTGGTCTTGAACTCGCGACCTCCGGTTATCCACCCACCTCAGCCTCCCAAAGTGCTGGGATTACAGGCGTGAACCACCGTGCTCGGCCCCAGTGGGCAGTTCTATCCTGCTCTCCTGCACGGCCCTGCCCTGACCCCGCACTGCCCTGCCCTTACCTATTCCACATCCCAGATCTCTGACTCTGCTCCAAAACCAGCCCCTTGGCCAGGCGTGGTGGCTCACGCCTGCAATTCCAGCACTTTGGGAGGCTGAGGTGGGAGGATCACCTGAAATCGGGAGTTTGAGACCAGCCTGGCCAACAAACTGGGGTTTTAGTGAAACCCCGTCTATACTAAAAATACAAAAATTAGCCAAGCGTGGCAGCGCATGCCTGTAATTCCAGCTATTCGGGAGGCTGAGGCAGGAGAATCACCTGAACCCGGGAGGCAGAGGTTGCAGTGAGCCAAGATGGCACCACTGCACCCCAGCCTGGGTAAACAAGAGCAAAACTCTGTCTCAAAAAAAAAAAAAAGCCCCCTAAAACACCACCAGCCACCCCACCCAATCAGTGTCCCATTGTCTGTAGGGCCTGAAATCCCAGTTCCCCAGGGCTTACCTGGAGCCCGTGCTCGCCTCCTCTTCCTCTTCCTGCAGGGCCAGAGACCCCAGCAGCTTCCTCTTTGGCCCCTGGCCCTGGCTCTCTCTGGCTCCTATAGCCAGGCCCCCAGACTTCACCTCGGCCTGGGAGAGGAAAGTGGGGGCCCGGGAGGGGCCCAGAGGCCTGAGAGGCTCCCCGCCTGGGTGGGCCGCAGCCCCTCACTGGCTGTGCCACCTTCACTTGCACGGGGAAGGCCGGGCCAGCCGGGGTGCTGGCGGTAGCGTAAGAGGCTGGAGTGGGGCCCCCATAGGAAGACGCTGGGAGCGGCGAGGCTGGGTTCGGCTTCAGGGAGCCCGTGCGGTAGGCAGGAGGTGGCAGGGGCTCGTATGCCTGAGGAGAAACGCAGGCCAGAATTCCTAAGCAAGGACCCCACTCCAGGACCCACATTTGTGGAAATGACCCTGGGTGTGGGGAAGTACAGGCTTTTGCATTTGACAAGGTCCCGTCCTCAAGTGGCTGACATGTTGGTACTTGCAGCCACGCTTCCTCCATGCTGGGGTGCACATTACACACATGGGGGGATCGGGCTGGGTCTAAGAGTCCAGAGAAGGGAGCAGGGTGCTGATGGGGAGGAGGGGCAGAGTCACCTGTCGGTCTGGTCGCCGTGGAGCATGACCCCGACCCCCATTCAGCTCGGCCAGCGTGCTGCTCAGCAAGTCTATCTCGGCGTCCAGGCTTCCGGGGCGAAGGCCCCCCCTGTCTGCAGGGAGCCCCTGAGGATGGAGCCAGAGCAGGAAGAATGCAAATTACCATACGCCTTCTCCTGTCCTGGGTCCCTCAGACTCGGTTCTAGGGGACCCCTCACGTCCCACCCCACAATCCCAGTTCTCACCTGCGTGCGCTGGAGTACTCCATGGGACCCCACCCAGGCCGGCCCCCGATCCTCCGGTCCCCCTGGGGCCTGGTAACACTGCTCAGATGGGAGGGGGCAAAAATTGACCCTGGGGTGGGGCTGGAGTGCTGGGTTGAGGGAAGAGAGATCAAAGGTGGGGTGGCGGAGGACAGGAGGGGTGTACATTTGGGGAGCCGCCCTTTCCGCCCCTCGTTACCTCCTCCCCCAAATCTAGGGTCCCAAGAGAGCGCAGGCGGCTGTTCCCACCGGCTTGGGGAAGGGGCAGGAGGAAGCAGGCAGGGCGGGAGACTGGAGCCGGAGGACAGAGGTGAGCGCCACAGCTGGGTGGCTCTTCTGTCTCAAGAGGGCTGCCTTACCTGCTCCCTGGGCCGGTGGTGGCCCCGGGGTGCCTCGGGGGATCGCCCTTCCCTGAGAGGTTCTGGCGGGCTCCGGCTGCTTCGGGGGCAGCCAGGTGGGCCCCGACATGGCCTGGAACGGGGGACTCCAGACAGCGGTCTTGAAGCCCCGAGCCTCTGGCCTTCACCCCCTCTTCCGTCCGGCACCTCGTTTGGGACTCCAAAAAAGAAAACTTTTTCTGCCTTTTTTTTTTCCTCTTCCTCCCTAATTTTGGGGACGACCACGCCCCCGATGACGTCATCACATTCCTGGGGGAGGGTCACGTGGCCCCCTAGGCCCTAAACTGCCATTTCTCCCCGAGTCGGCCCCCTCCTGCCGAGAAGGGAGGGCTGTCCGGGGGAGCCCGAGTCACTGGGGGTTGCGGGCAGCTGGGGATGGGAGGTGCGGGCCCGAGCCAGCCTCCAAGTCCACGGATGCGCCCGGGCCCCGCGCCCCGGCCCTGCACGTGGCAGCCTCGCTGCAGGAGGCTGAAGGCTCCGATCTCCACCCCTCTACAGAGCTCTCCCTTCCCACCCCCTCCCTCTCAGCTACCCACCAGCACTGCTCAGCCAGCCTGTAGTGTTTTGGTCTTTTATTCATGGTCAGCAGAGTTAGAAAAATAAAACAGAACGAAAACATCACCACCCCAGTGGGTGAGTGAGTCTGGCCAAAGTGGGGAAACTGAGGTAGCCCAGAGTCACGGAGGAGGCCTGGCCCCTAGCGTCAAGGCACCAGTGAAGGGAGGCTGCGGACTCCCTCCCCTGCACGGTGGGGACAGCCGCCCAGAGTTAGTGCTGGGGTCCCTCTGCCAAAGGAGGTGGGCGTGATGCCCAAGCCCAGGATCCCCTTCAAACCTCCCCTGGGCTCCATGTCCCAAGGGCAGGGCCAAGGGACACAGTGCTTCCCTCCTCCTCTTCCTCCTCCTCCAAGGATCAGGATAGGCCGCCTGCCTGGGCCCTCTCTACCTAGCCCTGGAGGCAGGGGCATCAGAGATCAGTGCAGGTGACTGGAGTGACCCCATGAACCAGCAGCGTGGGGCCCAGTTCTCGGGTTAGAGTCTCCAGTAGCGCCAGGTAGCGGGGGTATCGGGCAGGATCGGCGGGCGGCCGAGGCAAGTACAGGAAGGTGAGGGCTGTGGTGGGGCCCTCAGCATCCCCACCCTCCGGCCCACCCGGCCCTCCTCCTGTGCCGCGCCCCTGCTGGGCCCGAACCAGGGCGTTGGCACTGCGTGCCAGGGCCTCTGCCTCCGCGTCTCCCCGCCCACTGTTCACAAAGTCCCCTTCCTCCTCTGCCTCGGGTTCCCCGGTCCCGGCCCCCTCGCCCCACACTACCTCCTGCACCTCAGCCCGGATCCTCAGTTGGCTCAGCAGTACCCGCAGCCGCCCCTCGGCCGCCCCAGGCGCCTCCCGAGGCCCCAGGCACAGGAAGATCCGGAGCCGGGCGCTATGCCAAGCAGGCACCATGCCCAAGATGGTTGCCATCTGCAGCAGGAAGAGGCCACAGACATCCACGTAGCCTGGCCCACCCCGGGGCCGCAGCAGGTTGAGGGGCCACACGTCCACGTGGTGCAGCTGAGAGGTGCCCCCAGACCCCCGGCTCAGCCGCTCAGGGGGCAAGGCCCCGCTGGCCCGGGCCAGCACCACATTCTTGTTCATCTTGAGGGCATCGGCCACCGTGGCCACGTAGTCCTGGGGACTGAGAGCCCGGGGGCTGCCAGGAGCCCGGGGAGGAGGGAACAGGGTGCTCAGAGCTGGGGAACTGCCCTCCCTGGTGCTGTCCGCAGGCTCAGAGAAAGCCGGGTCTGTCAGAAAATGGTCCTGCGGGGGAGCATCATCGTAGAAACCCAGGACCAACGTGTTGGGCTTCATGCCGCCTGGGGGCAGAGCGGGGAAGGCAAGAACAGACAGGAGTCAGGCTCACAGGCTAAGTTTACACCACGCTCCCACACACTGACAGCAAGGTGTGTCAGCCATAGGTATGACATTCCCACTGTGTACGGGCTCGTACAGCAACATTCTGCACATTTGCATAATGACTTTTCATTTTTCCTAAACACTTTCACATGCACTTATTTTATTATCTCAGTGACTAATCTCCACTTAAACAGGCAAAGTTCGCATTAGGATTCTTGCCACTAATGAGCACTCCAATTCTATGGAGAGTAGGATGCTGTCCACTCCCGGCTTCTAGCAGGGCATCTGTTTCATGGTAGGGGATGCGAGTTTGACTCCGCTGTGCAAATCAGACACCCTGATCAGCCAAGCTCATGACCTGAATCCCCAGGGTAATAGCGTCCCAGACTCTGCTATGGGAAGATGAGAAAATGGACCAGGCAGGGCGCAGTGGCTCACACCTGTAATCGCAGCATCTTGGGAAGCTGAGGCACATCGATCACCTGAGGTCAGGAGTTTGAGACCAGCCTGGCCAATACAGTGAAATGCTCTCTCTACTAAAAATACAAAAATTAGCCGAGCATTGTGGTGGGCGCCTATAATCCCAGCTACTCAGGAGGCTGAGACATGAGAATTGCCTGAACCCGGAAGGTGGTGGTTGTAGTAAGCTGAGATCACGCCACTGCACTCCAGCCTGGGCAACAGAGCGAGACTCCATCTCAAAAAGAAAAAAGAAACAGGGCTACCCCAGGATGTTTACTGCAGTAAACACTAACCCTAGTAGGTTTTACCAAAACCCTAATCATGGTGGTTCATTGCATGGTATCCGCTTACCAGGGGCTATGTCCTGTAGAAAGCACTTTGTATTTTAACTTATTTGAACCTTGAAGTAATGCTATGAGGTAGGTAATATTTAGTCTCCTCTTTTTACTGATAAGGAGCCCAAAGCACCAAGCAATGAAGTCACTCGCCCACAGGCTCACATCTGGTAGGTACTGGGGCAGGTAGGTCAACGCAATCCACCTCCACCCAGCATGAGAGGCCACACTCTGAGCCACCGAGCTGGGCACGTGCCAACCACAATGCTCCAAGTCCCTGCTGACAAGCTCTTGGTTCTTAATTTTTGAACAACCCTTGTGGAATCAGATAATTGCTCCCTTGAACCAGGCTGAGTTTACAGGGAGACGTGGAGACCTCTTCCAAGACCCCTTCTCATGAAACAAACATTGCTCAACCCATAAATCAAATTTTCTATGACAGGAGAATCCACCATTTAAAGGAAATACTTTTCCTCTTATTGGAATAGGTTGGTGCAAAAGTAATTGCGGGTTTTTTTTCCCACTAAAATGGCATCCCAGCACTTTGGGAGGCTGAGGCGGGCGGATCACCTGAGGTTGGAAGTTCGAGATTAGCCTGGGCAATGTGGTGAAACCCCGTCTCTATCAAAAATATACAAAAATTAGTTGGACATGCTGGCATGTATCTGCAGTCCCAGCTACTTGGAAGGCTGAGATAGGAGAATCGCTTGAACCCAGGAGGCAGAGGTTGCAGTGAGCCGACATCGTGCCACTGCACTCCAGCCTGGGCAACAGAGTGAGACCCTGTCCAAAAAAAAAAAAAAAGCAAAAACCGCAATTGCTTTTGCACCAACCTGATATCTTCCACAGGAAACATTTCATGAGCATTGTGGTCTCTGCACAAAAAGCGAAGACCAGGCTCTCAGATGCTCAGATGCTCTGTGGGTCAATGATGCTTGATGACACCCCAAAACATCTCGGCAGGTGTGAACTCCAGCTGATCTTGCAAAATAAACTAGTCACGCCCCCTCCTGAGTATTTCTCAGGGTTCTGATTTACACTGAACTGGGCAATGTCCAACACTGTTGAACTTTAGCCAGACTCTGAATAGAGAAGGAAGCATGCACTTTGGTGACGGGCACTGGTCCAGGATTAAGGGAGAAGGCAGTGACTGAGCATAGATAACCCTGGTGGCCTCAGCGCTAAAAGCTGAGAATTCACTGCTCCATCCACAAACTTCCGCCCCACACAGCCTCCGGCATCCTTTGTGGCTTTGGGTGGCGGGGGCAGGGGAGACATGTTATATCTCCTACATCCCAACCCCTTTCAAAGTCTGGCTGAATTACCATCTCTCTGCAAAACCTTTGCTGGCCACATCAGTGTATAGTGGCTGGCCTGCCTTCCTCTGAACACTGGTAGTTAAAAACCATCTGATTTGATGAGGCAGCTGCAGATTCAAATAATGCTCCATTGTCCCCAAAAATACACTCTTCAGTGCCCACGCCCCAATTTTTGGATCAGAAAAAAAAAAAGAAGGAAAGGCCAGGCACAGTGGCACATGCCTGTAATCCCAGCACTTTGGGAGGCCGAGGTGGGTGGATCACCTGAGGTCAGGAGCTCGACACTGGCCTGGGCAACATGGTGAAACCCCCATCTCTACTAAAAATACAAAAATTAGCCAGGCATGGTAGCATGTGCCTATAGTCCCAGCTCCTTGGAAGGCTGAGACAGGAGAATCACTTGAACCTGGGAGGTGGAGGCTGCAGTGAGCCAAGATCGTGCCACTGTACTCCAGCCTGGGCAAGACAGAACAAGACTCCGTCTCAAAAAAAAAAAAAAAAAAAAAGAAGAAGGAAAAAAAACCGCAACAGCATCACCCACCCCATCGCTAGTCCCTAGCATCTCCTATTAGACCTTATCACACACTGTCTGGGGCTATTATCTTTGAGCACTGTCTTATCTGCTCTCGACTATAAGGTCCTTTTGCAGTTTGCAATCTGTGGCTGACTCTCTAGGGGAGGGCAGCGGAGATTTGAAGTGGCCACAGAGGAGGGCCGAGGGCATCCAGGGAAAAGCAGCTCACCGAGGCCGGAGATTCGCAGCAGATGCTGAGCCCCCTGGCGCACGGAGGGTGAGAGGGTTAGATCCACAAAAGCCTTCACCTGGGCACGGTCCACCAGACTGAGCCATGCCCCGTACTGTGGCTGTACAGGGTCCGAGGGCAGGGAGTCTACAGAGAAGATGAGGAAAGGAAGGTAGCCAGTGTTGGCCAAACTCAATGTCTCCTAGAGTCCAAATCACAGATGGGCCTGGGCAGGGCTATGGCTGCTTGGAGGGGTCATGGGAAAGGAGATAAAAGGGGCAGAGGGGCTGGTGTCGTGGCTCATGCCTGTAATCCCTGCCCTTTGGGAGGCCAAGGTGGGAGGGTTGCTTGAGTCAGGAGTTCTAGACCAGCCTGGGAAACAAAAAGAGACCTCATCTCTACAAATTAGCCAGGCCTGGTGGCACACACCTGTAGTCCTAGCTACTCAGGAGGCCAAGGCAGGAGGATTACTTGAGCCCAAGAGGTTGAGGCTGCAGTGAACTCTGATGGCACCACTGCCCTCCAGCCTGGGTGACAGAGCAAGACCTTGTCTCAAAAAAAAAGGAGGGGAGGGGTTCTGGCCGTGGTGGCTCACACCTACAATCCCAGCACTTTGGGAGGCCAAGATGGGCGGAGCATTTGAGGTCAGGAGTTCGAAACTAGCTTAGCCAACATGGTGAAACCCCTTCTCTACTAAAAATACAAAAACTAGCCAGGCATGGTGGTGTGTGCCTGTAATCCCAGCTCAGGAGGCTAAGGCAGGAGAATCACTTGAACCTGGGAGGTGGAGGTTGCAGTGAGCCAAGATCATCCCACTGCCCTCCAGCCTGGGCAACAGAACGAAGCTCCATCTCAAAAAAAAAAGGGTAGGGGGAGAGAAGAATGGGAGTGAGTGAGTGAGTGGGAGGGCAGCTCACCAAGGTCTCCCAGGGTGACATGGCCCAGCACGTAGAGCCCCCCCTTCTTAAGCTGGTTGGCCAACCGCAGCAGAGGCAGGGCGCCCCGGGGGTTCCCCACCAGGAGCAGCAGCTGGGGCCGCCAGAACTTCACGTGATCCTTCCGGACGTCCAGCCGGAGCAGATACTTACGCACCTGGGTATAGGGGTGAGGCGGTGGGGAAGTGGCAGGATCAAATACACAGCCCCGTTCAGCGCCTCCTGGATGGGAGCACCAACTCCAGCCAAAGAGAGGGGTTCTTTGACCACCTCCCGTCTCCCCACCGCCCCACCAGCTCCCCGTACCTGGTGGAAAAGCAAGGCCTGGCTGACATAGCCCCAGCTACTGGGGCCTCCTCGCGCGGTGAGCAGGGCAGCCAGCAGACCCATGAGGAGCAGGGAGCCACCGGCCGCGCCAGGACTGATGAGGAACATCATGAGCAGGCAGGAGGCCACCCCCAGCAGGCAGGTGTGCCAGGAGAACAGGCTGAAGGTGGGGCTGCAGGCATGGAGGGGAGGAGGGACGGAAACTCAGGGCTGGCCGTACACGAGGCTGCAGTCCCCAGCCCCACGCCTGAGCCCGAGTCCTCCCTGTTTTCCCATTCCTCCCTTCTTCTCTCTGGGGACACAGGTCTCTGAGTCTCTCACCGGAAGTTGGGAGCCGAGGCCCACTCCAGGCTCAGGCAGGACAGGTCCACGGCAGCATAGGCCACCAGGTAGAAGACAGTGACCACAGCGGCCAGCGTGTTTAGCTTCCCGGCCAGGAGAACCAGCTGGGCAAGGGCCAAGAGGCGTGCCGTTGATCCAAGGTGCCAGTGTACCCCCAAAATGCCAGTGAACACCAAAGAATGCCAGTGTACCCCCAAAGTGTCAATGAGCCCCAGAAAGTGCCAGTGAACCCTGCAAAGGCCAGTGCACCCCCAAGTGTCAATGAACCCCCAAATGCTATTAAACCCCAAAAGTGCCAGTGTATCCCCAGTGTCAGTGAACCCCAGAAAGTGCCAGTGTACCCCCAAAGTGTCAGTGAACCCTGGAAAGTACCCGTGAACCATGCAAAGTGCCAGCGCATCCCCAAAGTGTCAATGAACCCCAGAGAGTGCCAGTGCACCCCAAAGTGTCAGTGAACCCTGAAAAGTGCCCGTGAGCCCTGCAAAGTGCAAGTGTACCCCCAGTGTCAATGAACCCCAGAAAGGGCCAATGCACCTCCACAGAGTGCCACCAAACCTCCAAAGGATCAGTGAACCCCCACAAAGTGTTGGTACATCCCACAGAGTGCCAGTGAATCCCTCAAAGTGCTGGGGCACCCCACAAAGTGCCAGTGAACCCTGAAAAATACTAGTATACCCATAAAGTGTCAGTGAACCCTGCAAAATGCCCGTGTACCCTGAAAAGTGCCAGTGAACCCCCCAGGGTGCCAATGAACCCTGCAAAGCACTGGGGCAACCTGCAAAGTGCTGGTGAACCCCATAAAGTGCCAGTGAACACTGCAGAGTGCCAGTGCACCCCCAAGTGCATACGCATTTGTCTTTGCATTTGTCTCCCAACCTGCATCTAACTGCACCCCCATCCTATCAGCTGGTGGGGTGAGGGAAAGGGCCCCTTGAAGGAGAAGGCTCACCTGCACCAGGCCCCAAGAATACAGTACAGCCGCCCAGGGGTTTCCCCCTCGGGACACAACCTTGGCCGGCGCCAAGATCACTCCTAGAAAAACAGAATCCACAGCAGACACATCAGCCAGGGCTCAGCGGGGACAGAGAGACAGACAAGGGAAGGCGTGCTCTGACCCAGCAAGGAGGCAGAGAACCCACCAAAGAGGTCATCCCGGGCCAGGGCATGGAGGATGCGGGAGGCACCAATGAGCGAGCTCATGGATGCTGAGAGCGCCGTGGCATAGATTCCGATCAACACCAGTGGGGGCCACAGGCTGATGGCGCGGAAGAACCCATAGTCTTCCTGCAGCAGGGTCCTAGGAAGGAGGAAAAGGAGGACATGGATGATCATGCATCATGGGGTAAGAAAATCTCTAGCCGTGATCTTAAGGATCAGACTCAGATATCAAACGTGCTAAAGGGATACGCCTGGTATTCACTGGGCGGCCTTGGATTTAATCACTCAGTGGTTTTTTAAGAGACAAGGTCTCACTCCAACCCCCAGGCTAAAGTGTAGTGCTGTAATCATAGCTCACTGCAGCCTCGACTTCTTGGACTCAAGCAATCCTCCCACCACAGCCTCCCAAGTAGCCAGGACTACAAGCATTTGCCATCACACCTAGCTAATTTTTGTATTTGGCAGGAGGCTCTTGCTCTGTTGCCCAGGCTGGTCTGGAACTCCTGGGCTCCAGCGATCCTCCTGCCTCAGCCTCCCAAAGTGCTGGGATTACAGGTGTGAGCCACCTCACCCGGCTGTCATACCTAATGGTATATGCACAAGAGGCCAAATATTTGTGGAAATGCAAACTGGGTAGAAAGCCACTACCCACCCTCACTCCCAAGCTGAGTGCCTGCAACAGTACTGGGTCCACGGCAGCTGCTGGCTATCAATCGCCGGTAGCCACCGTCCACCCCAACAAGCTGGGTTTCTGCTCCCCAGCCCCCCAGCCTGTGTTTCCCTTGGTGACCCAGGTGCACCAATCTTGTTCGACACTCCACCCCCATCCCTCCCCAGACACCTGTCACAAGTGAAGCTGGAGAGAAAGAAAAGCAGGACATAGACGAAGAAGGTGTAGGCAACGGCGACGATCGTGCCCAGAGGGATCGCCCGGCTGGGGTCCTTCAGCTCCCCTGGAGAGGGGGGAGCAAAGGGAGTGAGGTCAGCCCTCCAGCCATCCCCCTGGGTCCCTCACGGTGGCAGCCCCAAACCCCCAGGAGGCAGCAGGCAGGGACTCTCACCTGACATGTTGGCCCCAGCCATGATGCCTGTACAGCCGTTAAAGAGGACAGCAAAGACGCTGGCAAAATTCATCATGGCTCCCGTGGTGTAGTCCTCAGCATAGCCAGCTAGGAGGATCCTCCCAGGGAGGAGAGTGCATCAGCATCCCTCTCAGGGATCCAGGCCTCTTAGCCACCCTCTCCACACATTCCCACGGTCCTCTCGCCTCCCCTGCACTGCCCTCACTAAGACCCCAGCCTGTTCCTGCACTGGCCCTGGGCCAGCCAGACACATTGCCACGTCCCCCCAATGCGCCGATATTCCTCCCTCCAGACCTTAATCCATGCTCTTTTATTTATTTACTTATTTTTTAGAGACAGGGTCTTGCTCTGTCATCCAGGCTGGAGTGCAGTGGCACCATCGTAGCTCACTGCAACCTCTACCTCCTGGGCTAGAGCGATCCTCCTGCCTCAGTCTGCCAAGTAGCTGGGACTACAGGTGTGCACCACCATGCCCATCTAACTTTTTAATTTTATTTATTTATTTATTTTGAGACGGAGTCTCACTGTGTCACCCAGGCCAGAGTGCAGTGGTTGGATCTCAGCTCACTGCAACCTCTGCCTCCCAGGTTCAAGCAATTCCCCTGCCTCAGCCTCTCAGGTAGCTGGGATTACAGGTGCCCGCCACCACGCCTGGCTAATTTTTGTATTTTTAGTAGAGATGGGGTTTCACCATGCTGGCCAGGCTGATCTTGAACTCCTGGCCTCAGGTGGTCCACCCGCCTCGACCTCCGAAAGTACTGGGATTACAGGCGGGAGCCACTGCACCCAGCCTACTTATCTTTTTGAGACGGAGTCTCGTTCTGAAGCCCAGGCTGGAGGGCAGTGGTGGCGATCTTAGCTCACTGCAGCCTCTGCCTCCCGGGTTCAAGAGATTCTCATGCCTCAGCCTCCTGAGTAGCTGGGACTACAGGCGCACACCACCGCCCCTGGATAATTTTTGTATTTTTATTTTATGGTTTTTTTTTTTTTTTTTTTTTGGAGACGGAACCTCACTCTGTTGCCCAGGCTGGAGTGCAGTGGTGCAATCTCAGCTCACTGAAACCTCCTCCTCCTGGGTTCAAGCAATTCTCCCTCAGCTTCCCGAGTATCTGGCACTACAGGTGCAAGCCAGCGTGCCCAGCTAATTTTTGTGTTTTTAGTAGAGACAGGGAGAGGGTTTCACCATGTTGGCCAGACTGGTCTCAAACTCCTGACCTCAGGTGATCCTCCTGCCTCAGCCTCCCAGAATGCTGGGATTACAGGCGTGAGCCACTGCACCTGGTCTCAAGCTCTTTCCTGAGACGCCTTCCCTCTCTGCTTCCGGCTCCTGGCTGAATCCCCCACCTGTCTATCTCAGGCCACCTCCAGCTCCCTGGCTCCTGCCCTCCCCAGCCCATAGTCAGGCCTCCCTTCTCTCCACTCCTGGGAGATCCTGATCTGTTTAAGTCATGCTGGGCCTTACTGTGCTATTTAACTAATTCTTGAATGCACGTCTCTCCTCAGCTAGAACACAAGTTCCTCTAAAGCAGGGACTGTTTTGTGGGCTTCCTCCTGTGCCGCCAGCCAAACACACGCTAGACAGGCTTGAATTAAACTGCACTGCTCTGCAGTCCAGACCTCCTGCCTTCCATTCCCTCTGACACCTGTGCTCATCCAGAGATTTTTAAGGGCCCAGCCCCGACGCTTGCCCACCCCTCACCCCGAGATCCCTGCCACAGCAGTGCCCAGCTCACCACCCAAGTTGTCCTTCAGGGTACTGCTGTTGAAGCCGGTGAAGTGGCCAAGCCGGGGCGGCAGGGAGGAGCCATTGGGGCCAGGCCGAGGGGTCAAGGGGATGTCCCTCGGCCCCACAGCCACAAAGCTGATGAGCACGGAGGCCAGGGAGCCGGAGACCAGCAAGAATGTGAGGAATGAGGCCCGGGCGTAGAGGCCGGCTCCCAGGGTACAGACCCCACCCACAAGGCCCAGCAGCAGGGAGCCATACAGCAGGTTCCAGCCGTAGCCCTGGGGCAGGACCCGGAGCCCACTGGGCCCTGTGGCATCTGGAGAGAGGTAGGGACAGAGTTAGAAGGCCCGATCCTAACGCACCCCACCGGCTGGGCATGGTGGGCGGCTCATGCCTATAATTCCAGCACTTTGGGAGGCCGAGGTGGGAGGATCGCTTCAGTCCAGGAGTTTAAAACTAGCCTGGGCAACATTGTGAAATCCCAGCTCCACAAAAACTGCAAAAATTAGCCAGGCATGGGGAGGCATGCCTGTAGTCCCAGCTACTGGGAGGCTGAAGTGGGAGAATCGCGTGAGCCCGGGAGGCAGAAGTTGCATTGAGCCGAGATGGTACCACTGCACTCCAGCCTGGGTGACAGAGTGAGACCTTGTCTCAAGAAAAAAAAAAAAAAAAAAGAAGGGGCGGGGCGCTGGGGCTCACGCCTGTAATCCCAACACTTCGGGAAGCTGAGGCAGGTGGATCACTTGAGGTCAGGAGTTCGAGACTAGCCTGGCCAACACGGTGAAACCCCGTCTCTACTAAAAATACAAACATTAGCCAGGCGTGGTAGTGAGTGCCTGTAATCCCAGCTACTCAAGAGGCTGAGGCAAAAGAATCGTTTGAACCAGGGAGGCAAAGGTTGCAGTGAGCAGAGATCACACCACTGCACTCCAGCCTGGGCAACAAAGCAAGACTCCATCTCAAAATAAATAAATAAATAAGAAGGGACCCAGCCTTAACCATGACCCAAAGCAAGACAAGCCCTCCTCTGCCCACCTGCTATCAGAGAGACCACCTTCCCCACTTCCCTCTTAGCTCCATCCTAGCATCTTAGCTCTCCCTGGTGGTCTCTGTCAATTTTAAGAATCTTAGCCCAGTCTCTCCAATTAGATGGCTAGCTCCCTGCAGGCAAGGACAATCTCAGGGATGTCCACATCTCCTGCACGATGCTGGCCACACAGCAGAAGCTCCAGAAAGCCAAGGTAATGGCTCAGTCTGCCCCTCTCCTGGAGAGGACCTTCTCCCTCACGATCCCACACTCCCAGACCCTGCAAACCCGCAGCACTGTCCAGATCGGACAGAGCACAGACCGGCCCCGAAGACATCAAGCACAGACTCCACCAGCCCCAGGAGGGAGACAGCACAGCCACAGACGTTAGCCAGGTAGAACATGAGCCCAATGCTGCCCCCGACCTCGGGCCCCAGTGTGCGGCTGATCATGACTGAAAGTGGAAGCAGGGGTGAGCATTAAGGGAAAAGACTGAAATCGACGTGAGGAAGTTGCCATAGCTCCAAGCACTGAACCCGAGTGCAGCCAGGCCCCAGCCATGTGGCTTTGCCCAAGTCACTCATATCCTCTGAGTGCCAGTTTCTGCATCTGTAAAACAATCACTGCCTAACAGATGAGACTGTTGGATTAGAAATTGGCATCAACGTGCAGGACAACGTTGATCTCCTTCACTACACCAGCCTGCTTGCTGCACATTTATTAAAACTTGCCCTGCCAGGCCAGGCACAGTGGCTGACGCCTGTAATCCCAGCATTTTGGGAGGCTGAGGCAGGAGGATCACTTGAGGCCAGGAATTCAAGACCAGCCTGGGAAACATAGCAAGATTCCATCTCTACAAAATATTTAAAAATTAAACAGGGGTGGTGGTACATGCCTATAGTGCCGGCTACTCAGGAGGTTGAAGCATGAGGATCACTTGAGCCCGGGAAGTCGAGATCGCAGTGAGCTATGATGGCGCCACTGCACTGCAGCCTGGGTGTCAGAGTCTTGCTCTGTTGCCCAGGTTGGAGTGCAGTGATATGATCTTGGCACGCTGCAACCTCCATCTCCCAGGTTCAAGTGATTCTCATGCCTCAGCCTCCTGAGTAGCTGGAATCACAGGCGGGTGCCACCATGCCCAGCTAATTTTTGTATTTTTAGTGGAGACGGGCTTTCACCATGTTGGCCAGGCTGGTCTCAAACTCCTGGCCTCAAGTGATCCACCCACCTCAGCCTCCCAAAGTGCTGGGATTACAGGCGTGAGCCACCGCACCCAGCCTAAAAAAATTTTAAGAATGAAAAAAAACACTTGTCTTGCCCCTGAGCCAACAAAGGTAATGGCCCCTTCCACACCCTCCCTAGCAGGCAGAACAGCCCAGACCCCAGTCCATCGATGTTGGAGGATACAGTAGGCTCCGCCCCCCTGCACGGCTCCATTGGTGGCGATGGCACAGACAGAGAGGACGGTGAGTGCCAGGATGAAGTAGGCAACCAGCAGCATGGCCAGGGCCTGCAGCAGCCCAGCATGACCCACCACGAACCCTGAGGCAGGAGCAGCAAATCAGGTCACAGGGGACTCACACCCCATATCCCCAACCCCCTGGTTCTGCAGAGCTCCAGGGTGGAGCTAAATGCAAGCCCACAGGGAGCCCCTTCCCAAACCCTTCAGCCAACCACTTCTCTTGGGTCCCCTTCCTAATCTTATCCCAGTCCCATCTCCACCCCTCCCCATCATGTCCTCCCATACTACAGTCAGTCCACACCAGCCCCAGGACCCACTCACCAATCCTCAGAAAAACAACTATGCTGAACATGGACAGGACAGTGGGCACCACCACACCCAGGAAGGTGGACAGCTTCCGGGCAGACGCCCCTCCAGGACCCCCGGCCCCATTGGCAGGGAGGGCAGCCCCCTCCTCCCCCAGGAGCCGGTAGGCCAGCAGAGGTGAGCTCTCACTGGCCATAGCTCAGCACAGGTAGAGGAAGCCACAAATGGGTAAGGTGACCTGCAAAGGAGATTATGTTGCATCAAAAGCACCCCCACAGAGCCCGCCCACCCCCAAAGACCACTAATCAAATACCCCGAAGCCTCCCCAAAATACAGAGCTGCTCTCTACTAAAAATACAAAAATTGGCCGGGCTCGGTGGTTCATGCCTGTAATCCCAGCACTTTGGGAGGACGAGGCGGGTGGATCACCTGAGGTCAGGAGTTCGAGACCACCCTGGTCAACACGGTGAAACCCCGTCTCTACTAAAAATACAAAAATTAGCTGGGCATGGTGGCTCATGCCCGTAGTCCCAGCTACTTGGGAGGCTGAGGCAGGAGAATCCCTTGAACCCAGGAGGCAGAGGTTGCAGTGAGCCGACATCGCGCCACTGCACTCCAGCCTGGACGACACAGTGAGACTCCGTCTCACAAGAAAAAAAAAAATTAGCCAAGCGTGAAGGTGCATGCCTGTAATCACAGCTACTTGGGAGGCTGAGACACGAGAATCGCTTGAGTCCTGGAGGCGTAGGGCTGCAGCGAGCCGAGATCATGCCACTGCACTCCAGCCTGGGTGACAGCGAGACCCTGTGTCAATAAAAAAAAAAAAAAAAAAAAAAAAAAGAGAGAGACAACCGCAAGGAAACAGGAACGCACGCACCCACACCCTGCTTACCGGCAACTCAAAAAAGCCCGTGGGCTGCAAATGGTACCAGCCACTGCCCCACAAAAGTTGGTACCCCAAACCCGTCAGCAGGGGTTTCAAGGTCTCTCCCAGCTCCTGGGGGCCACACCTTCCCTTATGTTCCTGAGACTAGGGATGGCACCGGTTCTGGAAAAGGGCAAATGTTCTCTGACGGCACAGGCTTCTCCAGCCTCTCCTTCCTTAACTAGCAATGCAAGAGGAAGCAAATCTCCCAAAAGGGAAGTAAGTTACGGGCAGGAGAGCCTTCCCCATCCTCTCCTTCGGTGTCCTGAGCTGCCCCTACCAAGCCCCCCAATGCAATCACCCCACCCACAGGCAACAAGAAACTTCCAACTCTTTCAAAACCCCACCCTCCGTCAATCCTCTCCCTCGACCCATCTCAGACCCCCTCCTCCTCGCCTTAGCCTCCCCAGATTCCTCCCATCCACACGAGGCACCCTCCCTACAAACTCTACCAACCCAAACACACTCTAGCAAAACAGAAACACAGACCGGCTCCCACCGAGCGACACAAGGTCCCCGGGTCCTCCTCCTCCCCCAACCCGGGCTCCTGCCCCTTTGCGCCCGCTGGGGTGCAAGGAGCCAAGATATCCTTCTTCCCGGCCAGGTGCACCCCACAGCTCAGGGACCGCGGGGCGCTCACTCACCCACCCGCAGGACGCAGCGCTCGGGGGCGATCCCTGCGAGCCGGGGGGCTCCGCCTCAGGCGGAGAGCGCACTGGGGCCGGAAAAGACAGCTGCGGCTACCGGGATGCCAGGCCCGGAGCCTGTCCCCACCCCCACCAGCACGCGCGCGCTATTGGTCCCCGTCCTCTGCCCCGCCCTGTGGGCGAGCCCGGGGAAGCCCGACCCTCTCTGCGCTCCCCTAGCATGCTCTGCTCCAGCTCCACGTGCGCCCGGGGATGCAATGCAGCCCTGCAGACAAGCGTCTCCGGCAGGACGTGGGCCGCGGGTCTCGCAGCCTCCTTCACTTAGGTGCAAACAATCGTCGCCGCAGGGGCCGGACCCCAGTCCGAGCTCCGAGGCGCCGTGAGCAGCCACCCCCCTAAAGGGGGCGTGTGAAGACGGCGGAAGGCGGCAGGGAGGTGGGCGGGGCTGCAACACCTGGTCCAGGTGCATCACCGGGAACTCCGGCCCACTTCGTTCGGGGACTTCTGGAGTTCTAGTCCTTCAACCTTTCAAAGCCCTAGAACCTCCACCGGGTCCCAGCCTCGCCCCTCACCGGCTGCGGGGATCCTCCCTTCGCGCCCGATCCAGCTGCGCTCTTTGCTTCCGCCACCGGAGGGAGCCATTGGCCGCCGGTCTGGGCCCAGGGTCGCTTTGCACCGTCTGATGCTCGCTTTCTTGCCTCCCTGCAGTGTTCACACCTCCAGCAGAAATCCTAGAGCCTGTGAACTCTACTGAGAGCTGAGACTCCTTCTTCACTCTTTACAGATCCCATGAACAGCAGTACCGCCTACCAACGCGTCCTCATGTGTAAAATGGGCATAAACTTGAACCTCCCTCCGAAGGCTGTGAGTTCAGTGAGCATTTAATAGGCACTTTAGAACAACGCCTAAAGGTTCGATAAATTATCCCTTGCAAATAGCACTGCATTAAATTAGCCACTCTGTGAGGTAGGTACCGCTATTTCAATTTTTCAGATTAAGAAATTGAAGCTTGGAAAGTTTCAGATACATTTCCTTTTTTTTTTTTTCCTTTTTTTTTGGATCCAGGAACTATTATTACACAGGCTGGAGTGCAGTGGCGCGATCTCGTGTCACTACAACCTCAGCCTTTCCGGCTCAAGCATCCTTCTGCCTCAGCCTCCCAAGTGCCTGGAACTACACAGGCATACACCACCATGCCTGGCTAATTTTTAAATATTTTGTACAGACCGGGTTTCGCCATGTTGCCCAGGCTTCTCTGGAACTCCTGAACTCAAGCGTGCGCCTGCAGTCCCAGCTACTTAGGAGGCTGAGGCAGGAGGATCGCTTGAACCTGGGAGGCAGAGGTTGCAGTGAGCTGAGATCGCACCACCGCACTCCAGCCAGGGCGACAGAACGAGACTCTGTCTCAAAAAAAAAAAAAACTTTTTCAGAGTCAGTTATAAGCACTCCCTTGGTATACCCTGGCCTGTCCATCACTGAACTCTGCTTCCGTAAATCTCAACCTCCACCTTACCCTGTTACTCTGTGGTTTTGCCTTGGACCTTGTCTTCATCAATGACTGCAGCCCCTCCCCTTCAGTTCACCTTTTCTACTGCGCTTATTGAAGAAAAAACTCTGACTCTTGTTTAAACAGTAAGTCAGGCTTTATTCAGGACTATTTTGATTGGCACAAAGAAGGTGGCGAGGAGCTGGGGGTGGTGGGTCACGCCTGTAATCTCAGCACTTTGGAAGGCTGAGGCAGGAGGATCACTTGAGCCCAAGAGCTCCAGACCAGCCTGGGAAATAAAGTGGGACCTCATCTCTACAAAATTTTTTTTTAAAAGTGGGCCAGGCACGGTGGCTCACGCCTGTAATCCCAGCACTTTGGGAGGCCGAGGTGGGCGGATCACGAGGTCAGGAGATTGTGACCATTGTGGCCAACATGGTGATACCCCATCACTACTAAAAATACAAAAATTAGTTGGGCGTGGTGGCGTGCACCTGTAATCCCAGGTACGCGGGAGGCTGAGGCAGGAGAATCGCTTGAACACGGGAGGTGGAGGTTGCGGTGAGCTGAGATCTCGCATTGCACTCCAGCCTGGGTAACAAGAGCAAAACTTCAACTCAAAAAAAAAAAGAAGAAAAGAAAACAACCATGCGTGGTGGTGCACGCCTGTTGTCTCAGCTACTCAGGAGGCTGAAACTGGAAGATCCCTTGAGCCCAGGAAGTTGAGTGGGCTATGATAGTGCCACTGCACTCCAGCTGTCTCAAACAACATAAAAGACTGTGGCAAGGTGTAGTAACTTGCACCTGTAATCCCTGTACTTTGGGAGGTTAAGGCAGAAGGGTCATTTGAGGCCAGGAGTTCGAGACCAGCCTGGGCAACACAGAAGACACTGTCTCTAATTTTTTTTTTTAATCAGCTGGGCATAGTGGCGCACACCTGTAGTCCCAGCTACTCAGGAGGCTGAGGTGGGAGGATGGAGGCTGGGGTGAGCTATGATCCTATGGCTGCACACCCGTCTGGGTGATAGAGCAAGACCTTATCTCAATTAAAAAAAAAAAAAAAGGGAAGGAAGGCAGGAAAGAAGGGAGGGAGGGACGGAGGGAAGGAAAGAAGGGAGGGAGGGAAAAGAAGGAGGCTGGGCATTGTGGCTCACGCCTGTAATCCCAGCACTTTGGGAGGCCAAGGCAGACGGATCACTTAAGGTCAGGAGTTCAAGACCAGTCTGGCCAAAATGGGGAAACCCTGTCTCTACTAAAAATACAAAAATTAGCCAGGCATGGTGGCAGGCGCCTATAGTCCCAGCTACTCGGGAGGCTGACGTGGGAGAATCACTTGAACCTGGGATGCAGAGGTTGCAGTAAGCCAAGATCACACCATTGTACTCCAGCCTGGGTGACAGAGCGAGACTCTGTCTCAAAAAAAAAAAAAAAAGGAAGGGAAGATGCTGGGGAGGGAGAGAAGGGGCACAGTAGAAAGAGGGTAGGATGGATGAACTGGGGATCCAGTGAGTAGAGAACTGTTGGGCTCAGGCCTGACAGACTTTCTCCTTGACTAAATTTTACTCTCCTCTGGGTCCTCTTCTTTTTTTTCTTTTTAGACAGTCTCCCTCTGTTGCCCAAGGCTGTAGTACAGTGGTGCAATCTCAGCTCACTGCAACCTCCGCATCCCAGGTTCAACTGATTCTCCTGCCTCAGCCTTGGAGTAGCTGGGATGACAGGCGTCTGCCACCATGCCTGGCTACTTTTCGCATTTTTAGCAGAGACAGGGTTTCACCATGTTCTCCAGGCTGGTCTCAAACTCCTGACCTCAGTTGATCCACCCACCTTGGCCTCCCAAAGTGCTGGGATTACAGGCGTGAGCCACTGTGCCCGCCCTGGGTCCTCTTCTTGACTGGGTCTCAATGTTGTGTTCCACTCCCTCCACATCCCACTGCCTTGCCAGGCCTGCCTAGCCCAGTTTAGAGTGAATCTGGGAGGTTGAGGCTGCAGTGAGCTGTGATCGCACCACTGCACTCCAACCTGGATGACACAGCAAGACCCCACTTATAAAAGACATTTAAGCTAGGTAAGAAGGGAAGTGAAGGCTGGGCACGGTGGCTCACGCCTGTAATCCCAGCACTTTGGGAGGCCGAAGCAGGAGGATCACTTGAGGTCAGGAGTTCAAGACCAGCCTGGCCATCATTGTGAAACCCTGTCTCTACCAAAAATACAAAAATTGGCTGGGCCTGTTGGTACACGCCTGTAATTCCAGCTACTCGGGAGGCTGAGGCACTCCAACCTAGGCGACACAGCAAGAGTCCATCTCAAAAAAAAAAATCTAACCAAACAAAAAACTCTCCTTATATTAGTTGTCTATCCTAGCTCTTTCTTTCTTTCTTTCCTTTTTTTTGAGACGGAGTCTTGCCCTGTCACCCAGGCTGGAGTGCAGTGGTGTGATCTTGGCTCACTGCAAGCTCTGCCTCCTGGGTTGAAGCAATTCTCCTGCCTCAGCCTCCCGAGTAGCTGGGACTACAGGTGCCCGCCACCACGCCCAGCTAATTTTTTGTATTTTTAGTGGAGACGGGGTTTCACCGTGTTAGCCAGGATGGTCTCCATCTCCTGACTTCGTGATCCGCCTTGGCCTCCCAAAGTGCTGGGATTACAGGTGTGATCCACTGCGCCCAACCTCTTGTCAACATTTATACCCACTCCCTTCACGATCTCATCCAGTCTCATAGTTCTATTTTTTCCGTATTTATTTATTATTTATTTATTTTTGAGACTTGGTCTCACTCTGTCACCTAGGCTGGAGTACAGTGGCACCATCATAGCTCACAGCAACCTCCATCTCCCAGGCTCAAGCAATCCTCCTGCCTCAGCCTCCTGAGTAGCTACAAGCACATGCACCCATGCCCGGCTAATTTTTTATATTTTGTAGAGACAGGTTCTCACTATGTTGCCCAGGCTGGTCTTGAACTGTTGGGCTCAAGTAATCCTCCCACCTCAGCCTCCTAAAATGCTGGGATTACAGACATGAGCCACCGCACCCAGCCCAATCTGTTTTAATACCATCTATATAATAGTGCCTCCAAGGGTGTACTTCTAGCCCAGACCTCTACTCTGAACTTCAGACTGTATAGCCAACAATCTACTACCATCTTGTTTTGTTTTTTGTTTCTTGTTTTTGTTTTTTTTTTTTGAAATGGAGTTACTCTGTCACCCAGGCTGGAGTGCAGTGGTGAGATCTCTGCTCACTGCAACCTCCACCTCCCGGGTTCAAGCGATTCTCCTGCCTCAGCCTCACGAGTAGCTGGGATTACAGGTGCATGCCACCACGCCTGGCTAATTTTTGTATTTTTAGTAGAGATGGGTTTTCGCCATGTTGGCCAGGCTGGTCTTGAACTCCTGACTTCATGTGATCCGCCCACCTCAGCCTCTAACAGTGTTGGGATTACAGGCGTGAGCCATGGCACCCGGCTCTACTACCATCTCTGCTTGGACATCAAATGGGCAACTCAAACTTGGTATGTTCAAAACTAAATACTCAGACTCCCACCACCTGCTCCTCCTGTGGTCCTCTCAGGCTGGAAACCTGGGGTTACACTGGAATACTCTCACATCCAACATCCACACCATAGACAATTCCTTTGGCCTCCACTTTCAAGTTATGACCAGTCTGCAACCACATTTTACTACCCAAGTCCATGCCACCATCACCTCTTCTGCTTTTTTTTTTTTTGAGACAGAGTCTTGCTCTGTTGCCCAGGCTGGAGTGCTGTGGTGTGAGCTCGGCTCACTGCAAGCTCCGCCTCCCGGGTTCACGCCATTCTCCTGCCTCAGCCTCCGAGTAGCTGGGACTACAGGCACCCGCCACCACGCCTGGCTAATTTTTTGTATTTTTGGTAGAGACGGGGTTTCACCATGTTAGCCAGGATGGTCTCGATCTCCTGACCTCGTGATCCGCCTGCCTCGGCCTCCCAAAGTGCTGGGATTACAGGCGTGAGCCACCACGCCTGGCCTACCTCTTCCGCTTTCACAATAGCCTCCTAACTGGTTTTCCCACTTCTGCACTTGTCCCAAAATCTATTCTCAACTGAGCAGCCAGAGGGATGCTGTTTAGGTAAATATCCATTCCCGATGGGTGCCACCTTTCATAATTCTCCAATGACATGCCTTTCTCCTCAAAGTAAAAGCCAAAGGCCGCATCTGTAAGTATGATGGCCTGACTCACCAACTACAGTCCTGCTGTATGCCTGATGCCTTGACTTCAATATTAACAGCATCTCCCAGCTGGGCACCGTGGCTCATGCCTGTACTCTCACCATTTTGGGAGGCCAAGGTGGGCGGATCACTTGAGGTCAGGCATTTAGGACCAGCCTGGCCAACATTGTATTTCTATTACTGTAGCAGGACGAGCCGCAGACAAAACTCCTCAGACACTGAGTTAAAGAAGGAAGGGGGTTTATTCGGCCAGGGGCATCGGCAAGACTCTTGTCTCAAGAGCCGAGCTCCTCGAGTGAGCAATTCATGTCTCTTTTAAGGGCTCACAACTCTAAGGGGGTGCGTGTGAGAGTGTCATGATCGATTGAGCAAGCAGGGGGTACGTGGCTGGGGGCTGCATGCACCGGTAATTAGGTCGGAAGAAAACAGGACAGGGATTTTCACAGTGCTTTTCTATACAATGTCTGTAATCTATAGATAACATAACCGATTAGGTCAGGGGTCTATCTTTAACTACTAGGCCTAAGGTGTGGCGCTGGGCTGTCTGCTTGTGGATTTTATTTCTGCCTTTTAGTTTTTACATTTTCTTTCTTTGGAGGCAGAAACTGGTCATAAGACAATATGAGGGGTGGTCTCCTCCTTTATTCCCCCACTTTGGGACTCTCACTCAATAGTGGAAGTTCTCACTTTCATTCTCACTACCCATGTCTTCTTGCAAGACAGATCGATAGTGATTCATATAGTACACTTGTGCTGAAGCATTTTGGTGAACTAAGGTAGCAATGAAGCTTTTTTATTATTATTATTTTATTTATTTTTTTTTTTTTTGAAACAGAGTCTTGCTCTGTCGCCCAGGCTAGAGTGCAGTGGCACCATCTCGGCTCACTGCCAGCTCCGCCTCCTGGGTTCACGCCAATTCTCCTGCCTCAACCTCCCAAGTAGCTGGGACTACAGGCACCCGCCACCATGCCCGGCTAATTTTTTTGTATTTTTAGTAGAGATGGGGTTTCACCATGTTGGCCAGGATGGTCTCGATCTCCTGACCTCGTGATCCACCCGCCTCGGCCTCCCAAAGTGCTGGGATTACAGGCGTGAGCCACCGTGCCCAGCCTGCGATGAAGCTTTTTATCATTTGAAGAAGTACAGGTAGCAAACAAGGGAGCAGTAAGCAGGTTCCTATTGCTATTATAACTCTTATTATAAGACTTTTAAATTCTCTTAGCGCTGGGAACCATTTTCTAAACATGGCCTCAGGATCAAATCCATGCCACACTGGCACGGGCACATGTGCCAGTTTTGTCCTATCTCTAACTATGTCTTCAACTACTTGCCTTTGATTATCTATGTGTAGGCAGCAATTAGTAAGGTTAAATTTCTTACAGACCTCTCCTTCAGCTGCTAGCAAGTAGTCCAGAGCTAATCTATTTTGATAGCATTTCTCATCTGAGTTTCTTGTCGGCCTAGAATAGTCAAGGCTCTGCCGGTATTATTAGTGATTATTTTTAAGACAGCTTGTAACCGTATGATTCAGTTGATTATGTAAATTGGGGTCCGGTATCTTCACGAGCCATCTTGTGCCTAAGTAGCAGGCCTATAATGTTGTATGATTCTCTTAGAGGGCCATTTATGATTTTTTCAATTTCCTATAGCTATGCTTCTCTTTTCGCGGGAAGCATAGAAAGGGAAGCCTAGGAGTTTGCCTGTTTTTATGGGCAGTAGGAAGAAAGATGGTTTAATAGTGCCAATAGGCCGAGTGCGGTGGCCCATGCCTGTAATCCCAGCACTTTGGGAGGCTGAGGCGGGTGGATCACGAGGTCAGGAGATCGAGACCATCCTGGCTAACATGGTGAAACCCCATCTCTACTAAAAATACAAAAAATTAGCTGGGCGTGGTGGCAGGCGCCTGTAGTCCCAGCTACTCGGGAGGCTGAGGCAGGAGAATGGCGTGAACCCAGGAGGTGGGGCTTGCAGTGAGCCAAGATTGCGCCACTGCACTCCAGCCTGGGCGACAGAGCGAGACTCCGTCTCAAAAAAAAAAAAAAAAGTGCCAATAACACAACTACTTGTCTGCTGGTCAGGCAGCCTAGCGTAGGCTCTATGTCTACATATCTAATATAACCTAGTGGGGGCTGTCCAGTCCTGGTGGGATTCTGGGTGGGCCTAAACGGTCTGCAACTTCGGAAATTTACTGAATGGATTTTTCTCTATGTGGTTTGAACTCCACCATGTAGTCTTCCTGCAGGAAGGGTGAAGTCCTTCTCCACTTTTGCTATACAGTATTGTCTAATGATTGAGGCTTTTAGGACCTGGAAGTGATCAGAGTGATTATTTTGGGCTGGGAATCCATCAGGAACTGGGTCTGTAGGTACCAATTCTCGGGCTTTCTATGGCCATCGATCTCTTACTACGGTTCCTCCACATATATAACACGAAGTGACATTGAAAGACTGGGCTACATGCTCGGCTAATTGCAAAAACAAATTTCTTGTTTTTCCTGGAATTTCTGGTACTGGCATTTTTAGTTTATCATAGAAGTTTTGAAATACTGGCTCAGGAGAATATTTATAAACTTCTCCTCGAACTAAGATATTTACTCGAGGATCCAGTCCGGCCCTGTCGATTCCTAAGGTCACATGCTCCTCTTTTTTCTAGCGAGGATCAAGGGGGTTGGTTATTACTAGCTCTAAGGGGTTACATTGTCCTTTAGTACAGGAAGGGCCATTTTTTCCTTTCTGAAGGGAGACTGGGTCTTTTTTTTTTTTTTAATTTAAGTGGCTTAAATGACACAAGACCAGTATTTACATTTATTTCCACACACTCCTAATTTATGACAGATGTACTTATTTTCTGCCATATAGCCTCTTTTCTAATTAAAAGAACCACACCTTATTCCTAACTTATTACTATTAATGACAGCACAGGCATCAAATTTTAAGGTGACTTGTTTGGGCACCTCTTCTTCTTCTGTTTTGGCTGACACTCATATCGTTTATAAGCCCCCACCAGTCTTCAGTTCTTAATCTTATTTTAAAAACTGTGGTTATGGGAGGCTCAGGTGGGTCATAACACACATTAGGTTGGTTATTTCCTGGGCTACATACCTTGTATAGAATAACATTATACAAACAAGATTTTTTTAGAGTTCTAGTACACTTATAATAACTGTAAAATAATAGGACCGTAGCAACCTTTTGTCCTACCTCAGTGACTTGATGTATACACTGGGTACAGTCCTCAGGCTGAGGAAGGTCAGTTGAAGTCCTTACTGTAAAAGTCCAAATTTTAAGGAAAATGGGTCCTGCGATTAGTTTTCTCATGCTTCGGCCACGCGTGGCCCAGACAGCTTCTGGGCGTGACCGGAGCAGGGCCTGTCGTCTTCTTCAGAGTCACTTTGCAGGGGTTGGCAAAGCTGCTCCCATCCACATACCGCTTACAGTCTACTGATGCTTACGGATGGTTTCAGAGGTGGGGCCTGCTAGAATAAACTGAGTCTAACACCTCTATACAGTTATGTTCAACTGGGCTTTCTGATACCGGGAGCAAGGTGGTGGGGTTTAGGGTGTTGCAAACTTCAGTGGTTATGTGGGGATTTTCACATAGCAAGCTTTGGTACTAGGTTAATCTAGCATTTGTTAACCAGTGATGTCCTTTGGTAGTCATTAAAGTTACCACAGCATGGGGGGCTTTATATTCAGGTTTTGCCTAAGGGTTAGTTTATCTGCTTCTTGTGCTAACAGGGCCGTTGCTGCTAGGGCCCTTAGACCTGGGGGCCAGCCTTTGGAAACCTCGTCTCGTTGTTTTGAGAGACAGGCCACTGGCCTTGGCCAGGGCTCTGCAGTCTGGGTTACAACCCTGCCATTTTTTCTCTTTCTGACACATCAAGTGTAAAGAGTTTTGTCAGGTCATGTAGCCTCAGGGCTGGGGCCAACATGAGTTTTTCTTTTAACTCATGAAAAGCTCATTGCTGTTGGTTGTAATAGATGTAGTTTATCTAATCTACATTTTTATTAACTGTCACTCACCAAAATATTGACTCAAATCCTGCAGCTATTTAATTTCAAGCTTTAAATTGATCTGGTATTCCTCGTGGGACTCCAATTGCGTCTAAATAGACATGAGAGTCGAAAGACCCATAAGGGGCTTCTCTTGCTTTACAATATCTTATTTTTTTTCCTTCTGGTTGATGAAATGCCAGGGTGAAAGGGATAGCCAATTGGACTAAAGTACAAGTGCCACTCCAGTTATTCGGCAGAGTGCCTAGTAAAGGTCCACCAAAATACCACCACACATCTGCTCAGGGATGAACAAGGGCTGATTAATAAGCTCTTGAAGGCCGGGCGCGGTGGCTCAAGCCTGTAATCCCAGCACTTTGGGAGGCCGAGGGGGGCGGATCACGAGGTCAGGAGATCGAGACCATCCTGGCTAACACAGTGAAAAAACCCGTCTCTACTAAAAATACAAAAAATTAGCCGGGTGTGTTGGCGGGCGCCTGTAGTCCCAGCTACTCGGGAGGCTGAGGCAGGAGAATGGCGTGAACCGGGGAGGTGGAGCTTGCAGTGAGCCGAGATCGCGCCATTGCACTCCAGCCTGGGGCACAGAGCAAGACTCCGTCTCAAAAAAAAAATAAAAAATAAAAATAAGCTCTTGAAAATTCTTAAGTTCATTGCATCCCTTCAGGTCTCCAAGGAATGCTAAGTTTCCTCCCAGTAGTGAGAGACACAAAGTGAACTTAGTGTTAGGAGACGGAAGCTAGATGGCCCTTGGGGGCTGACCCGCAGGGTGCCAGACTTAGGGATACAGCAGAGAGAGCTTGGCATGACTTATTACTCCAGGCTGTAGAATCCTGGAAAAGAGCTACCATGCAACCTACGCCTGGTCGACTGGAGGACCACCTTAGTGGAAGGGGGACAATCTGGGCCTCTGGCCTGCCACGTGCACAAGCATAACAATTGCTTTTGTTTAACGTGCAGATGGAATATTTGATCCATTTTAACTAGGCATTTGCATCTTGGTATCCTGTCTTAATTGCTAAAGTTTGTTTTAAGTCTTTAACTTCCATGATCCTCTAATAAAATGAATGTATGGTTTTAGGAAATTACAAAAACCAGTTGGGGCAGTCCATCCTTGCTCTTTAGTGGTCCACAGAACGTTGGACCAACTATGGCATGAAACCTCTACATCGGGGGGCAAGACTCCTGGTTGGCACTGGGGTCTTTATCGAAATCTCCCTGGATTAAATGGTCCTGGTTTACTAATGCCCAGTCTGAGGAGAGTCAGGAGGGACAGAAGTACTTTACTGAAGTAGAGAGCTGTCTTTGACTTGGCAAGTCCTCACAGGGTTTAACAAAGCAATCATTAAATGCAACAGTTTGAGGAGAAATTGACTTGGTTATGTTAATAACTAGATGGTCAGCAATAGAATGAGGAAAGAAGAAAGAGTAATAGAATAGATGAAAAGAGTTAAGTTTTTCTTAGCTTTAGTTTGGTAGGGTTTTCCTTTGGGACTATGGCCTACGACTCTGGAGGGGGTGGCACTTTCTTGACTCTGGTGTGATGAGTCCATTCCTTTTTTTTTTTTTTTTTTTTTTCTGTATGAACAGCAGTCTTGGTGGTTAGCAGCACAAGGTAGGGTCCTTCCCGGGCTGGCTTGAGTTTTTCTTCTACCGTTTGATGAGAACATGATGTTCAGGCTGGTGCTAGTTTACCAGAAATTCTAGGGGTGGTACATGTGCTAAAAGACTTTTAGTTTTTGAGAGAAAGGAAAGTGGAAGATAAACCAAGTATATGATTTTTAAGAAACTGACTTTTTGTTTTAAATGTGGGGACCTTGGCAGTGGACTTAATAGTCCTTAACGCCTTTTTACCGAGAAATTTCCTTTAGCACCTATTTTTATTAGTTTTTAAACTAAAGAAAGCCAAATATTTTTTTACATTTAACAACGCCTCTCATATGATTTTTATATCAGATAAGCTAAATTTTATCTTTATATTAGTGTGTTATGAATGTTAAACCTAATTTTAGTAAAACTTTGTAGACATATTTATCTAATTTTTAATGTTTGACCATAAGGTAAGACTTTATAGATTCTTTTTAACTTTTTATAATTTTTGCTAAAGAGCTGGTTGGTGCTTTAAGAAAAACCTGTCATGCTTTTACTTTAATGTCCAGTTCACAGAAAAACTGGGTGATACTTCTTTAACTTTAGCTAATATGTTTACATACAGAATTTTCTTTAAAAATAACATTTTAAAACTTGCTCAAACTTTTAAAACAATAATTTTTTTTGACTTTTTAATGTAGGTAAAAATGTACATTCTTATGCCTCCTTATAATCCTTTTACCAAACGTATATTTTACTTTTCTTATACACCTTGCACATAAACTGTTTTTTTTTTTTAAATCGTTTTACATTCAGGAGGCCTAGTTACTTTTAAATTATACTACATTTTTGCATAAATTCTTTTTTATAACTTTTTTTCTTTCATGGCTTTCGCAGACAGTTCTTTGACATTCTTCAACTTTTTGACTTATTACAAATATTTCTTTCTTTAAACCAGTTAATTTATTTCAGGACAAGAGTTTACTATATAATACTCTTTTTATATAAATTCCACCCCCCCCCCTTTTTTTTCCTTAGGGTACTTCTGAACTGGTGAGGTGTGCTCACAATGAGGTTTCCTCTAAAAATTTTTTTTTTTTTTTTACTTTTTTTTGTTAGCAAAGCAGTTGCCGCTACAGATTGAATGCATCTGGGCCATCAGCGGGTCACTGGGTTAAGGATTTTTGATAGGAAGGCCTCACTGTTTTGGGATACACCTTTGTTTACACTGACAACAAAGTGGTATTGGAGTGTTATAAGGTTACGGAGAATACCTTCAATTATCAATTATAGGTTTTAAATTTACCTTGGCTTTTAAACGAATACTGTACACCTTTTTTTTTCTTAACTACTTATAGATATCTCTCTCTTTCTCTCTTTGACTTTCTCTCTTTCTTTGACTTTCTTTTTGCCTCCGTTTCTTCTCTGTCTCTGCCTCTTTCTCTCTCTCCTTGACTCCCTCTTTGTCTGTCTTTTCCTCTCTGTCTCTTCCTCTCTCTCTTTGCCTCTTTTCCTCTCTGTCTCTTTCCTTTCTTTCTGCTGGTCTTTCTTTGCCTCTGCCAGCCGCTTATGCTGCTGTTCTCTCAACCACTGTGTATTGGGGGCAGGGGGGCCTAAAACTAGCTGTAACCAAGTGTCTATGTACAGGAACTGGTCTGGGTTCCCTGGCTTACAGGTTACTTTGTGCCATACCTTTGAAACAAGGGACCTGTCCAGGCTTCTTTCTAATGGCCAACCTACCTCTAATGCTGGCCAGTCTCTTACACAAAGTTTTAAGTTTTCCTAGTGTCAAGTACTCTATAGTCTCCTTTAAATTCTTTTTTGAAAATTTTCAACATAGTTCCTAGCAGGGCGGGCTTATTTGTGCCTGACCTATGCTTCTTCGACACAAAACACTGCACTCACACCACACGCACGCCACAAAACAAAGAACAGGTAAAAAGGGCACACACACACTTTCACAGTTTGCACCAAACTAAAATCAAAACTAAAATCAGAGTATCTAGAAATCTAAGGTCAAAACCAAAACCAAAGTATTAAGCAATCTAAGTCAAGTCAAAAACAAAAACTAAAGTGCCGGTACAGGCACACCGTGGGTGATCAGGCCACGCTTCCACTTAAATGGAGTAGGCAAGTTCCTAAGACTGGTCCTGTCAAGCAGTTCAAACCAAGTCAAAACTAAAACCAAAGTGCTGATAAAGCCACGCCATGGGTGATGAGGCCACGCTTCCACTTAAATGGAGTGGGCAATTTTCTGTTTTGTTTTTTTTTTTTTGAGACGTTGTCTCGCTCTATCGCCCAGGTTGGAGTGCGGTGGCGCGATCTCGGCTCACTGCAAGCTCCGCCTCCTGGGTTCACACCATTCTCTTGCCTCAGCCTCCCGAGTAGCTGGGACTACAAGCACCCACCACCACGCCCGGCTAATGTTTTTGTATTTTTGGTAGAGACGGCGTTTCACCATGTTAGCCAGGATGGTCTCGATCTCCTGACCTCGTGATCAGCCCACCTTGGCCTCCCAAAGTGCTGGGATTACAGGCGTGAGCCACCACGTCCGGCCTGGAGTGGGCAAGTTTCAAAGACTGGTCTTACCAAGTTTTAGATGTCCAGACTCTAAGTGCCCGTTCCTTCCTGGTGTTCAGCCACTGCGTTGATCCTCCACGGGGGCCTGCCACACACTGCTCTGGCAAGGCGTCCTACCAGGGCAAATGCCTACCCGGGAGCGCTCTCAGGATCCGCGTCACTCAGGCTGGTTGGAGTCTCCTGCAGGGATGTTCCACAGGGCAGGCTTAAGCTGCCTAAGGAGCTGCCTCGACCATCCGCCATTCACCTCGCTTCCCCGTCAGGGAACCAAGAAATGTAGCAGGACGAGGCGCAGACAAAACTCCTCAGACACTGAGTTAAAGAAGGAAGGGGTTTATTCGGCTGGGGGCATCAGCAAGACTCCTGTCTCAAGAGCCGAGCTCCCTGAGTGAGCAATTCCTGTCTTTCTTGTTTTTTGTTTTTTTTTTTTGAGACAGAGTCTCACTCTGTCGCCCAGGCTGGAGTGCAGTGTCATGATCTCGGCTCACTGCAGCTCCGCCTCCTAGGTTCACACCATTCTCCTGCCTCAGCCTCCCAAGTAGCTGGGACTATAGGCACCTGCCACCACGCCCAGCTAATTTTTTTGTATTTTTAGTAGAGACAGGGTTTCACTGTGTTAGCCAGGATGGTCTCGATCTCCTGACCTCGTGATCTGCCCACCTCGGCCTCCCAAAGTGCTGGGATTACAGGTGTGAGCCACCGCGCCCGGCAATTCCTGTCTTTTTTTAAGGGCTCACAACTCTAAGGGGGTGCATGTGAGAGGGTCGTGATCGATTGAGCAAGAAAGGGGTACGTGACTGGGGGCTGCATGCACCAGTAATTAGATCAGAACAAAATGGGATAAGGATTTTCACAGTGCTTTTCTATACAATGTCTGTAATTTACAGATAACACGACCGATTAGGTCAGAGGTCGATCTTTAACTACTAGGCCTAAGGTATGGCACCGGGCTGTCTGCTTTTATTTCTGCCTTTTAGTTTTTACTTTTTCTTTTTTAGAGGCAGAAATTAGGCATAAGACAATATGAAAGGTAGTCTCCTCCTTTACTAAAAATGCAAAAAAATTAGCTGGTATGGTGCTGCACACCTGTAATCCTAGGTACTGGGGACGGTGAGGTGGGCAGATCGCTTGAGCCCAGGAGGCCAGGTCGCAGTGAGCCAAGATTGCGTCACTGTACGCCAGCCTTGGTGACAGAGTGAGACTCTGTCTCAAAATAAATAAATAAATAAATAATAGTATCTCCTGGCTCAGAAGTGTCTCAGAATGCTAGGCATGGTGGCCCATGCATGTACTGTGGCCTCTCCATCCCCACATCTCTCTTCTCACCTCCTGCACGTGCCCCACTAGGGCCTCTGGGCTGTTCCTCAGACAACTCCAGAACCTCTTTTAGGTCTTCTGGGCTCAAATATTATCTTCCTAGTGAAATCTTCCCTGCCAATCCCATTTAAAATTGAACCACATGGCTGGGCGCTATAATCCCAATGCTTTGAAAGGTGGAGGCAGGAGATCACTTGAGCCCGGGAGTGTGAGACCAGCCTGGGCAACATAGCAAGCCTGTCTCCACAAAAAAATTTTAAAAATTGAAACAGCCAGGCGCGGTGGCTCACGCCTGTAATCTCAGCACTTTGGGAGGCTGAGGCGGGCAGATCACGAGGTCAGGAGATCGAGACCATCCTCGCTAACATGGTGAAACCCCGTCTCTACTAAAAATACAAAAAATTAGCCGGGCGTGGTGGCGGGCGCCTGTAGTCCCAGCTACTCGGGAGGCTGAGGCAGGAGAATGGCGTGAACCCGGGAAGTGGAGCTTGCAGTGAGCGAAGATGGCGCCACTGCACTGCAGCCTGGGCGATAGAGCGAGACTGTCTCAAAAAAAAAAAAAAACAAAAAACAAAACTGAAATAAATTTTTAAAAAATAAATAGATGAAATAAAATTGGCTCAGGCCTATAATCCCAACACTTTGGGAGGCCAACTGTGGAGGATCACTTGAGATCAAGACTTCGAGGCTGCAATGAGGTATAACCTTGCCCATGCCCTCAGCCTAAGCAACAGAGATCCTGTCTCAAAAAAGAAAGAAAGTTAAGCTCCACGAAACAGGAGTTTCAGTTTTCTTCGCTGCTATGCTGCGCCTGGAATAACCAAACATTCACGGTGGCTGCAGGAACCCTCCGGAATCCGCCCCACTGCACGCCAGCAGTCGGAGGCCTGGGGCGTGCTGCCCACGTGACTGACGGCAGGAAAGGAAAGATGGCGGCGACCATGATGGCTTCAGAGAGAGGGCAACCAACGAGAGGACGCCGGCCCGCCAGAGCGTCCACACCGCCGCCTTTTCTGCGGTTGCGTCCTGGGAAGGCGCGAATTGTGTGGCTACGTGCGGGTCGTCCTCTCCACCATTTTTTAATGGAAAAAATAGTAATTCTCAAAGACGGTTTGGTCTGACCTGCCTCCCCACCTCTTGGCATCCGCAGGATCCCAGGCGTGTAAAAGACGGGATTGTGGGACTGGGCCCAGTGACTCATGCCTGTAATCCCAGCGCTTTGCGGGGCCAAGGCGAGAGTATCTCTTGAGCCCAGGTGTTCGAGACCAGCCTGGGCAACATAGCGAGCCCCCATCTCTATTTTTAAAAATGGTGTATAGATATAGAGGAGATTGTGGGATTCAGTGTCTGAGATTTTCTACCTTGGTGTCAACGCCCCTGTCAACCTATTAGGTGACCTCAGAGTGTTCCCCCAGCCCTCACTACTAGGGATCCCAGATCCTGGAACACAGACATGCCCCGTCTGCCCCTTCGGGAGAAGGAGATCTAATGGCACTCTCAGAGTTAGGCCTTAAATGCTAATTTCCTGGAGATCCACCCACCTCACCCCCACCCTCCCCCACCCCATTCCTGCTTTAAACTCCCCCGGATTAAGTCTGGTGAATCTGCGCCCCCCTCCCCCAGGTCCCAGGGGCAGATGAGCCCTTGGCCACCGCCCCTCCAATTTCCTGCAGACCCAGCAAACAAAAGACTCTCGGGAAGAGAGGCGAGCTGAGCAGGGCGCCCTTCCTGCAAGAACAGCTGATGGGGCAAAACGGCCCAGGAGTGAGCAGAGGGGAGGGATGAAATTCCAGGGTTCCTGGAGGGCAGCAGTGCGAGGCCAGACCCCTGGATCCTGGGGAGGGAGGGTATCCAGACAGCAGCTGGATGTGGAGGGCTCTGGCCAGACAGGTTGGTGGGCTGTGGCGCATGGGGTGATGTCAGCCTTAGGGAATGGAGCGGGTGGGGGGGGTTCTCTGAGGTTCAGGTGAGCTCTCTGGTCCCCAGGCTAGAACAGTGGGGGCTGGGAGAGGCCTGAGGCCCTGCGTCATCTCCTCTGGGGCCCGGCCTACCTTCCCCTGGCCCGACCTGCTACCCTCGGTGCCGGCCCCACCCGGCCTGGCTTCCTGCTCCTCCCCACACACATCTTTCTGTGCCAAGCTCCCCTAACCAGCCCGAGAGCTTCTTGTCCCTTCCAGACCCTGGTATCCTAGCCTCCAGCCACAAATAGTACTTCTTACTTTCCCTCCTAGAGCCAGCCTCCTGCCTGCCCCTGCCCCCATTCCCAGCCAGGACACAATAGTCAGGGAAGGGCCACAGTGCAGTCCAGTGGGTGCTGGGATGCTGCTGGCATGGGGGGGCTTGGCCTCATATCCTGCCAGGCTGTCAGGGGAAGAGAGGAAACAAAAGACTTCCCCCTGCTGGGACAATGAGCCTCCCACTACCTCTCCCCAATCCTCCCACTACCCCGTACCTTTCCACTCCCCTCCCTGAGCAGTCCTTAGCTCTGGCCCCAGCCCCTTAGCCTCTCTCTCCTCCACCTCCATGCCCTCTGGCATCCCTGGCCTCTGCTACAAGCTCTGCCCTTCTCTCATTCTTATCAGCTCACTGATGCTCACTGCCATTTCTAGCTATTTCTCTCAGCCTCTTGCTATTCCAACAGCACTCAAGAGGCCTTCCTCTATCCCCAGCACTAGGGAGGGGAGCAGGATGGGAAAGTCTGCATGAAATGTTAAAGGGTCAATCACACTCTTTTGTGTGTGTGTGTTTTTGGTTTTTTGTGTGTTTTTTTTTTGTTTTTTTTTTTTGAGACAGAGTCTTGCTCTGTCACCTAGGCTGGAGTGCAGTGGTGCAATCTAGGCTCACTGCAACCTCTGCTTCCTGGTTCAAGTGATTCTCCTGCCTCAGCCTCCCGAGTAGCTGGGACTACAGGTGTGTACCACCACACCCAGCTAATTTTTGTATTTTTAGTAGAAACGGGGTTTCACCATGTTGGCCAGGATGGTCTTGATCTCTTGACCTCGGGATCTGCCCGCCTCGGCTTCCCAAAGTGCTGGGATTACAGGTGTGAGCGACCACGCCTGGTTTTTTTTTTTTTTTTTAAAGACGGAGCCTCGCTTTGTTGCCCCGGCTGTAGTGCAGTGGAACCATCTCAGCTCACTGCAACCTCTACCACCCAGGTTCAAGCGATTCTCCTGCCTCAGCCTCCCAAGTAGCTGGATTACAGGCACGCGCCACCATGCCCAGCTAATTTTTGTATTTTTAGTGGAGAGTGGGTTTCACCATGTTGGCCAGGCCGGTCTCAAACTCCTGACCTCAGGTGATCCGCTTGCCTTGACCTCCCAAAGTTCTGGGATTACAAGCGTGAGCCACCGTGCCCGGCCAATCACACTCTTTTGTTTATTTATTTTAATTTTTTTTTTTTTTGAAACTGGGTCTCACTCTGTCGCCCAGGCTGGAATGCAGTGGTGATCACGGCGGCTCACTGCAGCCTCCACCTCCTGGGGTCAAGCAATCCTCCTGTCTCAGCCTCCTGTATAGTTGGGATTACAGGCATGAGCCACCGTGCCCAGCCCATTATTTTTATTTTTGAGACAGGGTCTTGCTCTGTTGCCCAGGCTGGAGTGCAGTGGTGCAATCTCACTACAACCTCTGCCTCCTGGGCTCAGGTGATCCTCTCACCTCAGCCCCCCGAACAGCTGAGACCACAGGTGTGCTTCACCACGCCTGGCTAATTTTTGTAGAGATGAGGATTCATCATGTTGCCCAGGCTGGTCTTGTACTCCTGGTCTCAAGTGATCTGCCAGCTGCAGCCTCCCAAGTGCTGGGATTATAGGTGTGAGCCACCGCACCCAACCCTTAACATCTCCTGAATCCTCCCCGGCTCCATACATGCGTGCACCGTTCCCCCCAACACATACACACATACACGCCTATCTGGGTTCAAACCCACATAGTCACTTGGATACTGCACTGGTTTCCCCGCCTTCAGTCTTGATTCCTTTCAGTCTATTCTCCAAAGTTGTACAAGTGGGATCTTTCTCTACAAACCATACAATGTTGCTTCTTGGCCTAAAACCCTTCACTAGCTCCCCAGGGCAGTCCTGCAAAAACCCCGTAATGACCTGAGGCTGGCCCTCACTCACCTCTCCAGTTCACCCATGGTCACTGTCTTTGCCCTCTCTGACCTGGCATCCTGAACTCTGGCAGCTCTCTGAATGGGGCGACCTCACAACTCTGCCTTTAAACTCCTTTCCTGCCAGTCTCCTCTAGGACTCATTCAGACATCATTACCTTCTGCAGAAAGCTCACCTGAAACCTGCATCAGCTGTGCTTCCTGCGTGATCCTGTAGGGTCCTCTGTGCACCACGACTTAGGCTATGCACTTAGCCACCTGGATGCTGGTGAGGCCCTGTGGCTGTTTCTACCCTTGACTTGTCTAATCCTGGAAGGTAGAAAATGACTTGGTGTCCTCCATTTTCAATTCTTCTTTTTTTTTTTTTTTTTTTCTGAGACGGAGTCTCACTGTCGCCCAGGCTGGAGTGCAGTGGCATGATCTCGGCTCACTGCAAGCTCCGCCTCCCGGGTTCACGGCATTCTTCTGCCTCAGCCTCTCCGAGTAGCTGGGACTACAGGCGCCCGCCACCACGCCCGGCTAATTTTTTGTATTTTTAGTAGAGACGGGGTTTCACCGTGGTCTCGATCTCCTGACCTCGTGATCTGCCCGCCTCGGCCTCCCAAAGTGCTGGGATTATAAGCGTGAGCCCCGTGCCCGGCCAGCCTGGCTAAGTTTTTAAGGTTTCATTATTGTTTATAAAAATTTATTTGAGCTTTACAACTCTATTGGTAATATTGAAAACTCTATCAAATCCTTTTGTAACAGAGCTGTAAGATTTCAGGTCATTTCAAGTGTTGTCCTGCTGAAACTCACCTTCAAAACTGTTTAAATTATGGCACTTATTAACCAGGGCCGTGGAAGAAGCCAGGCAGGTGAGAGGTGCTGAAGCTTAAACTTCATGAACTTTGGGGTAAACCTGAACTTTGGACCTGACACAGTTAGGTGGCCCAGAAGAAGGGAGACTGAGATGTGGAAAGAGTAATGAGAAGTTCAACAATTTACAGAGAAAGGGATGATTTGTTGCTTGTTATTTCTTACAATAGGAAAAGCTCTAACTCCAGGATTACTCAAAACAACTGTCACGATCTGGACAAGAAAAAGTAAACTCATTAGCCAGGCATGGTCCCCGCATGGGGTCCCAGCTCCTCAGGAGGCTGAGGAAAGATTGCTTGAGCCCAGGTCAAGGCTGCAGTGAGCCATGACCGTGCCACTGCACTCCAGCCTGGGCAACAGAGTAAGACTCTATGTCTAAAAAAAAGAAAGCCGCGTGCAGTGGCTCACGCCTGTAATCCCAGCACTTTGGGAGGCCGAAGCAGGTGGATCACCTTAGCTCGGGAGTTCGAGACCAGCCTGACCAACATGGAGAAACCCCACCTCTACTAAAAATACAAAATTAGCCCGGTGTGGTGGCACATGCCTGTAATCCCAGCTACTTGGGAGGCTGAGGCAGGAGAATCACTTGAACCTGGGAGGCAGAAGTTGTGGTGAGCCAAGATCGCGCCCTTGCACTCCAGCCTGGGCAACAAGAGTGAAACTCCATCTCCAAAAATAAAATAAAATAAAAAAGAGAAGAAAAAGAAAACTCCAGTAGCTGTTGGTGGGTGCTATGCCCAAGTACCGACAATGCACCATGTGATAGCAGTATATTGCTCTGGGCTGGGAACAAAGGTGACAGCCTAATATTTTGGGTAAGGAACAGCAAAGCACTCTAATAATGAGGAAGGGAGGGCTGAGTTTTGTCTGGTTTGCAGAATAGGCATGGATTCAGGTAGTAACATGAATGCTCACCCACATTCTGTAATTCAGTGGCTACTGAATTTGCTTGCCTGGAAAGTGGTTCTGGGTGGTCTTGGGTGGAGGACATGACTTCACACACAGGATAGACCGAGGGTGGTTCCTGAGAATTGAAGTGAAAGTCTCAGATGCCATCTCCACGTAAAGGGGAAATCATGGGATTTTTTTTTTTTTACCATGTTACAATTCACCAGATGACATAAAACTATATTAATTTTTGCCAGATTCTCTTTGAGGCCAGGAACCATGTTTTACAAATCTTGAAAACTAGCAATGTGATCACTTGGCACATAGTAGATGCTCAAGAAAGATTTCATTTATTCATTCTTTGACTGTCATACACTAGATGGTAGGAAATAGATTACTGCCTGGTGTGGGGTGTGGGCTGATGACCTGACATGGAATAGAATGTTTTTTCTTTCTTTCTTTCTTTCTTTCTTTCTTTCTTTCTTTCTTTCTTTCTTCCTCTCTCTCTCTCTCTCTTTCTTTCTTTTCTTTTTTTGTAGACAGGGTCTCGCTATGTTGTTCAGGCTGGCCTCAAACTCCTGGACTCAAACGATCCTCCCATCTCAGCCTCCCAAAGTGCTAGCATTACAGGTGTGAGTCACTGTGCCCCACTGAGATGAGTGTTTTCTATTGTTTAATTAATTTATTTATTTTGAGACAGAGTTTTGCTCTGTTGCCCAGGCTGGAGTGCAGTGGCACGATTTCAGCTCATTGCAACCTCTGCCTCCCAGGGTTCAAGCAATTCTCCTGTCTCAGCCTCCCAAGTAGCTGGGACTACAGGCCTGCACCACCATGCCCGGCTAATTTTTGTATTTTCAGTAGAGATGGGGTTTCACTATGTTGGCCAGGCTGGTCTCGAACTCCTGACCTCAGGTGATCTGCCCGCCTCAGCCTCCCAAAGTGCTGGGATTACAGGTGTGAGCCACCGAGCCCAGCCTATTTATTTATTTACTTATTTATTTACTTTATATATTTTTTCGAGACAGAGGGTTGCTCTGTTGCCCAGGCTGGAGTACAGTGGTGCAATCTCTGCTCATTGCAACCTCTACTTCCTGGGTTCAAGCGATTCTCGTGCCTCAGCCTCCCTAGTAGCTGGGACTACAGGTATGTGCCATTATGCCCAGCTGATTTTTGTATTTTTAGTAGAGAAGGGGTTTCACCATGTTGGCTAGGCTGGTCTCGAAGTCTTGGGCTCAAGTGATCCACCCGCCTCGGCCTCCCAAAATGCTGAGATTATAGAACTGAGCTACTGTCCCCAGCCAGAAGACATAACTTTTAGAGGCTACAGGATCTGGGTACAGAGTGAGAGTGGCAAAAGGCAGGGCAGGGGTTTGGGAGAGGGTTGCAGAGAACCCCAAGGGAGAAGCTGAATAAAAGAAGGGGAGACTGGGCCTGCATCGGGGAGGGAGGAGGGAATTCCCAGCTCCAGCCTGGTCTGCCTGGCTCCAGCGAAGCCGGCTGTTTCCTGCCCTCGGTGACCCCCTCCCCCCCAACCCGGGTGCAGGACCCAGGCAGAACAGCGAGGAAGGGCAGGGGTGTGGGGAACACCTCTTGCAGCAGGAAGATAAGTAAGCCGGGACAAGAGGTTATCACAGGCCCGTCTGTCCTTTCTGGGACGTAAGGGCGCTTGGCAGCCCCCCAAGCATCCTGGACTCCGTCTCTCTTGCTGGGCTCCAACGTCTCTCTTGCTGGGTTCCTCAAGATTTTGTCCTCCGGCTGGGCGCGGTGGCTAACGTCTGTAATCCCAGCACTTTAGGAGGCCAAGGTGGGTGGATCACTTTAGGTCAGGAGTTCAAGACCAGCCTGGCCAACATGGCGAAACCCTGTCTCTACTAAAAATACGAAAACTAGCCGGGGATGGTGCCCTGCGCCTGTAATCCCAGCTATTCGGGAGGCTGAGGCAGGAGAATCGCTTGAACCTGGGAGGCGGAGGTTGCAGTGAGCCAAGATCAGGACACTGCACTCCAGCCTGGGAAATAGAAGGAGACTGCCTCAAAAAAAAAAAATTCTGTCCCCGCTAATTACTGTGGGAGTCTAAGTCCTTTCCTTCTGCCCCTTGCAGGGGCTGACTCCTGGAGCAGCACCCCCTCCAATCCATCCATCCAGTAACCCATACTGTTAAGTTCCCTGAAGTAGAAGGGGGTTGGTGGGAGGAGCACGGCTGTGCTGGACCCTCCCCGCTAACTGATGGGAGGGTGAGGGGAGTTGGCAATGAGAGGAAGGGCCCCTCCCAGCCATCCCGAGGGCCCCCAGGAGCCAGACAGGAAACAGCTCAGGAAAGACAGCAGCCGCAGCCGCAGCCCCAGCCTCAGGGGTCATGGCTGCGGGCGGCGGGGAAGCCCCCGCAAAACACGAGAGTGAGAGTGAGAAGGGCGATTTGGAGATCTTAGCCGGACCCCTCACCCTCTCGGACACACCCACTTTTTTTTTTTTTTTTTTTTTGATATTTCGTCTCACTCTGTAGCCCAGGCTGGAGTAAAGTGGCGCGATCTCAGCTCTCAGCTCACTGCAGCCTCCGCCTCCCAGGTCCCGGTTCAAGCAATTCTCCTACCTCAGCCTCCCGAGTAGCTAGGATTACAGGCGCGCGCCACCAGGCCCAGCTAATTTTTGTATTTTTAGTAGAGACGGGGTTTCATCATGTTGGCCAGGCTGGTCTTGAACTCCTGACCTCAAATGATCCGCCTGCCTCGGCCTCCCAAACTGCTGGGATTACAGGCGTGAGCCACCGCGCCCGGCCACACCCACCTTTTCTTTACCGTTGTTTCCTCGATTTTTCTCTACTCCCCAGCGCAGCTTAGTGCGCGCCCCTTCTGGACATTTTTCAGGGCTTGGTTGCGCGCACAGTAGGTCCCCAACACTGAACGTTTATGGGGTGACTGTGTGAACGTTCGCTGCAAGGTTATCCAAGCTGGAATTGCTCCTTGAGGCCCCCTGGGCGGCCCTCCATTCTCCAAAGCTTCTACTCCCTTTTCCTTCCTTTTCCCCCAAAAACGCAGTCCCTGCGCCCACTAGAGGGTGGTGGGCGCATCCAAGAGCGGCATCTAGAGTCCGCAGCAAGGTCAGAGCGGGCTTTGTGTGCGCGGTGAACATTTACGTGCACGCCTGGGCGGCCCTCCGTGTTACTGCTGGGTGTGTGTTTTCTCTGCTCCCTGGTGCCAGCCGGGTTCGGGCCTGTCCCGGGGGTCCCTGGGCCCCAGCCCCGACATGCTCGGTCCTGGACAGCGCGCACCGCCACGGCGCACATCTGGGCGGTCCCGGGGTTCCTCACCCGCCGCCCCTCCCCCTTCTCCAAACTTTCTCTCAACTTCCCGACCTGCTCCACTCGGTGCCCCTCTCCGCTTCCCTCATGAATTATTCAGTAGCGTGAGCTCCAATCTGCGCGCCCCGGGCTCCCTCGCGGAGCCCCCGCGTTGGGAGAGCTGCCCCCGCCCCCCGCGGGCCCCTCCCTCCCGGGCCCGGCGCCGCCCGCCCCAGTCCCAGCGCAGCTCAGCCCCGGCCCGGCCAGCCCGGCTCCGCGCCGCAGTCTCCCTCCCTCCCGCTGCGTCCCCTCTCGGGCTCCCACCATCCCCGCCCGCGAGGAGAGCACTCGGCCCGGCGGCGCGAGCAGAGCCACTCCAGGGAGGGGGGGAGACCGCGAGCGGCCGGCTCAGCCCCCGCCACCCGGGGCGAGACCCCGAGGCCCCGGAGGGACCCCAACTCCAGCCACGTCCTGCTCCGCGCCCGCCGGGCGCGGCCACTGCCAGCACGCTCCGGGCCCGCCGTCCGCGCGCGCGGCACAGACGCGGGGCCACACTTGGCGCCGCCGCCCGGTGCCCCGCACGCTTGCATGGGCCCGCGCTGAGGGCCCCGACGGAGAGTCCAGCGCGGAGAATCGGCGTCCACCCGCCCAGGGAGAGTCAGACCTGGGGGGGCGAGGGCCCCCCAAACTCGGTTCGGATCCTACCCGAGTGAGGCGGCGCCATGGAGCTCCGGGCGCTGCTCTGCTGGGCTTCGTTGGCCGCAGCTTTGGAAGGTGAGTTTCCTTGGGGGGGTGCACCCCGTCACTCCTGGGACCTCCTCCCCCACATCTGGGCCTCGGAGTGGAGGGGGCCTCTGTCTACCCCTACCCGGGCACTCCAATCCCAAACACTTCGGACCGATAGTGCTGGAACGGGAGGGGGGCGGGGAAGAGGCGCCCGGCGGGTAGTGGAGTTTTCTTTTGTTTGGGAAAGAGATGGAGTCTGGCTACAACCCGGGACATTCCCCTGCCCGGGCTCCCCAAACTCTCACTGCTGATTACATACGCCCCTGGCTGCCTTTCCTTTCCTCCCTACCCCACTATTCAAAACTATCTGCAAAGTTTCTGTCCCAGTCCCACCTCCTGCCCTACATGAGGGAAGGTTTCTGGAAAAGCAACAGCAGACAAGGCACAACTTTTCGTGCTAGGCCCTAAAACGACCCCCACCGCCAATTCCTTAGCGATCACACCTTGATCCTCCAATTCCACACTCCTGCAACAGGATGGCCTCCTTTGCATTCACACAGCAAACCCCCAAACCACTCTCCCGCCCACTGCTCCTGCCCCTGCTATAGAGTGGCTCCTTGGTTTCTACAGGCTGCACCCCATCCCTTTAAATGCGGTCTAGACCCCGGCCCCAGGTGAGTCCCGGGCTTCCCTTGAGACCTAGGAGCGGGTAGAAACTGACCTACACAGCCCCCAGGTAGAAACTGACCTACACGGCCCCCACATCGCCCGAACTAACCCAGCCTATCTCCCGCCTCCTGGTCTCTCCAAGCGTTTCTTTGGCCATGGATCTCTGTCCCTCCTGGTCCCCTAGAGGGGGAGCCAAGAGCCCTAGAAACTCTCCTTCTGTGTCCCTAATCTCCTTTCAGTGAGCTGCCAACACCCCCCTTTCTCTGTCTGGTATGAAAGTGGTCTATGGGGGGGTAGGCTATGAGGGACTCCCGAAGGGAAGAATTCAGCGGCGTTAGAAAAACCCTCTCCGCGGGGCTGGGCAGGATTGCCCTGGGCTGGGGATCGAAGGCTAGGTGTGGGGTTGGGAGTGAGGGGAGGCTTGCCCAGCTCAGAGAAAGGAGAAGGGGGAAAAAAAATCCATGAACAAGGGGAAGAGGAAGGCCAAAGAGGTGGAAAAACCACGAGGACGAGGTGTGGTGAGAAGGAAAGACGCAAAGAGGAAATGGTGATTGGGACGCTTATTACCTGAGTGTTTCCAAGCACCAGGCCTGTGCTGAGCGCCTTACAAATGTTAATTTCGCCCATCCAGCAACGCTGAGGGTGGGTGCTATCATTGCCCCCATTTTTCAGATGAGGAGGCTGGGGCTTAGTTAAGGTTTAGTAGTTTATCCAAGGCCCCGTGCCGCGAGGAACGCGAGAAGTGGAGGCCGAAAGCGAAGGAGATAGTGACTGTCAGAAAGAGAAATGGAGGTGGACAGAGAGTGGAGGAGAGAGAGGTGAGAGACACGCGAACTGACAGATCAAAGCGTGCTGCAGCCGAGCTGGGACGCAGAAAGGGAGCCGGCGAGCCCGAGGCAGAGACAGTGTGTAAATTGGAGACAGGAAAACACTATCCCGGCTGGAACAATGGAGGGTGGAGACGGCAGCCTCTATCCACCCCCTTCCCAGAACCCGGGCATCCTGTCCCCAGCGAGCAGGGCTGTCTCTTGCCACCCATGGGGACCCTGCGCCTCTCACCTCAGGCTGGCTGGCTTCCCACCTGACCCCTGGCTGGAGGGCATCATTTGGTCCCCAGGAAGAGGCTGCCTCACCAACCCTCTTTCCCTGCTCTCCTGAAGCTCCCATGGGGTGAGAGCCAGGTGTTCTGGCTCCCCTCTCCACCCTTCCCAGCGCCTGCTGCCCCCCACATTGCCAGCCCCCGAGGGGATTCCCCCACCCTCCCTCCTCCACTCTCCACTGCCAGGGGCTGTGCAGTTTTTCCTAATCCCCCCCTTCCTCCAGTGCCTGTCCCCTCCCCCGATGATTCGAGCCAAGCCAGGTGTGTTCACCCTTCCCATTCATACCGCCCCCCAGAATCTCCTCCCCTCTGCCTTCCCGTAACCAAATCCAGATGTGAGGCCTCGGCGGGAGCCTGGGAACCCTAGCATCCCGACCTCCAGCGCTTCCTGATCAGGGCACTCATGGGGAGGGAGGTGCTGGGATGGGGGCCAGGGCTATGCCCCAGGCACGGAGCACTCCCTTCAAGGAGGGAAGGACGGGGTGTTTGGTCTGAAAGCAGGGAGGGGTCTTGGACAGGGAATGAAGTTGAGGGGTAGAGAGGCTGATTCTGGGACTTAGGGGAGGAAACATGGAGGCTGAGACAAGAGGTTCCCCTCCCACACCAGCAGCCTCTGCTCGTGGGGGTCAGGACCAGGGTACGGCTCGCTCTCATTTTAACCCTTTCTGAGCTGCCGCCCCTTCTCCCCGTCCATTTTGATCTCCCTTCCTCTTCCAGGGAGGCCTAGATCTGGGGTATCCCAAGGGAGCCCCATGCCTACCAGATGTTGGGGGTGGGGTTGGCACTTAGCAAAAGAGGCCAGAAATCAGAGGCGGGTGCAGAGGGCAGGGCTTGCTCCCCTCTTGGCCCCCCAACTCCTCTAGCTCAGAGCTAAGAGGATCCACCTGCCTCGGTTCCCAGGGATCTGGTCTTCCTGACCTCCCTCCTCCACCCCAAGCGCTGACTCTGTCTCTCTGTCTGTCTCAGAGACCCTGCTGAACACAAAATTGGAAACTGCGGATCTGAAGTGGGTGACGTTCCCTCAGGTGGACGGGCAGGTGAGAGCTGCACCCAGGAGCTGAAGCTCTGGAGGGAAACTGAGGGAGGAGAGGGCGCCTGTGCCACTCCTCACCCCTGTACCCCCAGATGACAGCAGCCCCAGCAGTGTCGTCTGAGCCCTTCTCAGAGGCGCCCTCCTCGCAGTACCAGCGGCCCCCCTTTCTCAGTCCCTCTCACTTTATAGGATTCACCCTATGCAGCCCTCTCCTTGGCGGCTCCCCAGCCCCCTAGCTGACCTCCTTCTCTGCACAGTGGGAGGAACTGAGCGGCCTGGATGAGGAACAGCACAGCGTGCGCACCTATGAGGTGTGTGACGTGCAGCGCGCCCCGGGCCAGGCTCACTGGCTTCGCACAGGTTGGGTCCCGCGGCGGGGCGCCGTCCACGTGTACGCCACGCTGCGCTTCACCATGCTCGAGTGCCTGTCCCTGCCTCGGGCTGGGCGCTCCTGCAAGGAGACCTTCACCGTCTTCTACTATGAAAGCGATGCGGACACGGCCACGGCCCTCACGCCAGCCTGGATGGAGAACCCCTACGTCAAGGTACCTGGGTGCCCCAGGGGCTCAGCCACAGCCAGGGTGGGATTCCAGCCAGCAGGCCCGTGGCCTAGAGGGCAGCCGATGTAGTTCTGGGGCCAGTCGATGTAGTTGTGAGGCCTCTGGCCCGCACGCTGGGGGCTGGAAGCAGGAGGCTTAGGTCTGGGGAGGGAAGGGGGTGATCTCCTGGGCGGAGCAGCAGAATATATGGGGGCTGCCTGGCCGGCCCCCAGGGAAGCCCAGGGGTCAGGCTACTCATCCAGTCACCTCAACCACCCTACCCCACTGCGCTCCAGCCACACTGAGTTTCTCCCGTTCCCTGACTGCACCTGGCTGGTTTCCAGCTCGAGACTTTGCAGCGGTGATGTGTCCACCTGGGGGCCTCTCTGCCTTTCACACCCCTACTTGTCTTCCAAGTTCCAGCTCCAAGATCTTGCCTGTGCCGCCTCGGCTGACTCTCTCCTCCCTACAATCCTGCATACCTCTGTCCACCTGCCTGTCTCGGCACTCATTTTACTTTATTTTTCTTTTATATCTATATTTTTAAAACGGGGTCTTCTGTGTTACCCAGGCTGGTCTCTAACTCCAGGGCTCAAGAGATTCTCCCACCTCGGCCTCCTGAAGTGCTGGGATTACAGGCATGAGGCACTATGCCCGGCCTCATGGTACTTTATAACTTCCCTAGGATTCATTCATCGCTGTCTCCTTGACTCTGAGGTCAGGGCCTGGCATGGCGTCAGTGTCAGTAAATGTTTGTAGAACGAGTGAATAAAAAGGGCAGAGGTGCAGGCCAGAGGCTGGGCACATCACAGGAGCTTTGCAAGGATGAATGGACAGTGTGGGGGCCTGCAGAAGGTGTGCCCTGGGGAAGGTGGAGGGAAGGTTCTGGAATGGGAAACAAAGAGGTCCGGGAGGGTGAGCTGGGAAAATCACAACAGTCCACTGGGTCCTCAGGGAGTGGGGACAGCAGTGGTGTGCCTCCCCCGCCCCGGCAGGTGGACACGGTGGCCGCGGAGCATCTCACCCGGAAGCGCCCTGGGGCCGAGGCCACCGGGAAGGTGAATGTCAAGACGCTGCGTCTGGGACCACTCAGCAAGGCTGGCTTCTACCTGGCCTTCCAGGACCAGGGTGCCTGCATGGCCCTGCTGTCCCTGCACCTCTTCTACAAAAAGTGTGCCCAGCTGACTGTGAACCTGACCCGCTTCCCGGAGACAGTGCCTCGGGAGCTAGTCGTGCCCGTGGCCGGTAGCTGCGTGGTGGATGCCGTCCCCGCCCCTGGCCCCAGCCCCAGCCTCTACTGCCGTGAGGATGGCCAGTGGGCTGAACAGCCGGTCACGGGCTGCAGCTGTGCTCCGGGGTTCGAGGCAGCCGAGGGGAACACCAAGTGCCGAGGTGAGAGCTGGAGCTTCCCCTGCGACTGCTGCTCATCCAGGGGGAGAGTCCTGAACTCCACTCAGGACCCACTTCTTAAGTTTCCATTTTGTATTGTTAGATGTTGAATTGGAGGCTTGCTGTGTCACCCAGGCTGGAGTGCAGTGGCACAATCTCTGCTCACTGCAACCTTTACCTCCCGGGTCCCTGTTCAAGCAGTTCTCCTGCCTCAGCCTCCTGAGTAGCTGGGACTACAGGCACACGCCACCACACCCGGCTAATTTTTGTATTTTTAGTAGAGACAGGATTTCACCGTGTTGGCCAGGCTGGTCTCGAACTCTTGACCTCGTGATCCGCCCACCTCAGCCTGCCAAAGTGTTGGGGTTACAGGTGTGAGCCACGGCACCCAGCCAAGTTTCCATTTCAAATGCTCTTCCCTCTCCTGAGGACTCAGTTACTAGAGGGTCTGTTTTCTGAGCCTTTCTCATTTCCAGACTTCTCTTTAACCTTGGCCAACTTCCCTGCTTTCCGAACATGGGAGGCTGGCTTGGGCTGCAGGACCGTTCTGTGGGGTGGACCTTGGTGGTGTCAGGACAAAGCCTTTAGGTCTCCACACTTGTTCATTGTGTCTCTACTGATACTGAATTCTCAGCCTTCTCTCTGGAGCAGGGCTTCTTACCCTCTGGTTTTCTAGAGAATCCGTGAGCTTTTTTTTTTTTTTTTTTTAAGACTGAGTCTCACTCTGTTGCCCAGGCTGGAGTGCAGTGGCGCGATCTCAGCTCACCACAAGCTCCGCCTCCCGGGTTCACGCCATTCTCCTGCCCCAGCCTCCTGAGTAGCAGGGACTACAGGCACCCACCACTGTGCCCGGCTAATTTTTTGTATTTTTAGTAGAGACGGGGTTTCACCGTGTTAGCCAGGATGATCTCGATCTCCTGACCTCGTGATATGCCCGCCTCGGCTTCCCAAAGTGCTGGGATTACAGGCGTGAGCCACCGCGCCCGGTGAGAATCTGTGAGCTTTGATGGAGGAAAATAAATGACTTTATTTTTTTTCTGAGACAGAGTCTTGCTCTGTCACCCAGGCTAGTGTGCAGTGGCGCAACCTTGGCTCACTGCAACCTGCACTTCCTGGAATCAAGCAGTTCTCATGCCTCAGCCTCCAGAGTAGCTGGGACTACAGGCATGCACCACCACAGTTGGCTAATTTTTGTATTTTTTTGTTTGTTTGTTTGTTTTTTTGAGACGGAGTCTTGCTCTGTCGCCCAGGCTGGAGTGCTGTGGCGCAATCTTGGCTCACTGCAAGCTCCGCCTCCCAGGTTCATGCCATTCTCCTGCCTCAGCCTCTCCGAGTAGCTGGGACTACAGGCGCCTGCCACCACGCCTGGCTCATTTTTTGTATTTTTAGTACAGACGGGGTTTCACTGTGTTCTCGATCTCCTGACCTCGTGATCCGCCCGCCTCGGCCTCCCAAACTGCTGGGATTACAAGCGTGAGCCACCGCGCCCGGCCAATTTTTGTATTTTTAGTAGAGACGGGGTTTCGCTATGTTGGCCAGGCTGGTCTCGAACTCCTGACCTCAAGTGATTTGCCCGCCTCGGCCTCCCAAAGTGCTGGGATTACAGGTGTGCATCAGCACACCCAGCTGGGGAAAAAAATACTTTATTTTCACCTGAAATTCATTAATTTCCACTTGAAATTCCACCTGCAGTTGTAGCAGGACCTGAGACTTGGGCCCCATGGAAATCACAGGTATTGCCTGACACAGTGGTTCATGCCTGTAGTGCCAGCACTTTGAGATGTCAAGGTGGGAGGATTACTTGAGCCCAGGAGCTCAAGATCAGCCTGGGCCACAGAGCAAGACCCTGTCTCTACAAAAAAAATTTTTTTTTTTTTTGAGACGGAGTCTTGCTCTGTCGCCCAGGCTGGAGTGCAGTGGTGTGATCTCAGCTCACTGCAAGCTCCGCCTCCCAAGTTAACGCCATTCTCCTGCGTCAGCCCCCCAAGTAGCTGGGACTACAGGCGCCCGCCACCTCGCCCAGCTAATTGTTTGTATTTTTAGTAGAGGTGGGGTTTCACCGTGTTAGCCAGGATGGTCTCGATCTCCAGGATGGTCTCGACCTCATGATCCTCCCGCCTCGGCCTCCCAAAGTGCTGGGATTACAGGTGTGAGCCACTGCGCCCAGCCTACAAAAAATTTTTTAAATAATTATCTGTGCGACCTGCCTGACCAACATGGAGAAACCCTGTCTCTACTAAAAATACAAAATTAGCCAGACATGGTGGCGCATGCCTGTAATCCCAGCTACTTGGGAGGCTGAGGCAGGAGAATCGCTTGAACCTGGGAAGCGGAGGTTGTGGTAAGCCGAGATCATGCCACTGCACTCCAGCCTGGGAGTGCATTCAAACAAGAAGGAGTTTCGCTCTTTTTGCCCAGGCTGGAGTGCAGTGACGGGATCTCAGCTCACCGCAACCTCCACCTCCCGGGTTCAAGCGATTCTCCTGCCTCAGCCTCTCAAGTAGTAGCTGGGATTACAGGCATGCATCACCACACCCGGCTACTTTTGTATTTTTAGTAGAGACGGGTTTCCACCATGTTGGCCAGGCTGGTCTTGAACTCCTGACCTCAAGTGATCTGCCCGCCTTGGCCTCCTTCTTAGGAAAAAAAAAAAAAAAATCACAGGTACTTACAGGCCATTCCAAGTGCCAAAACATTGTTTTTGCTCATGATGACTTCAGTATTACAGAGATTAGGAGACTTGCTGCTACATCTTAAGAAAGAAACACAAATGTTGCTGTAGCCCAAACTGTTTTCCTCACGTTTCAGTCATTGCATTTCACCTTAATTGGTTTCTCTGGTATTCCTATGTATTTTGTGGTGTGCATTTAAAATCATAAGTTGGAGTAGAGGTCTTTCTGTGGGCTTCACCAGACTGCCGAGATCAGGGTCAAAACAGGTTAGGACCCCTTCTCTGGAGACAGTCTCCTTTCTCCTCTAAGAGGAGAGGTTTTGAGAGCTTTTGTCCATTTTCCCACCTTAGCACTTCATCAGCCTTAAAAGCAACTGGAATTGTTTTCTTTTTTTGGAGATGGGATCTCAGTATGTTGCCCAGGCTGGTCTTGAACCCCTTGGCTCAAGCGATCCTCCAGCCTCAGCCTCCCAAAGTGCTGGGATTCGAGGCATGAGCCACCGGACCCACCGTGCAGATGGATGTTTTTGTGCATGCTTTTGATGAATGCTTTCTTTTTTTCAGCCTGTGCCCAGGGCACCTTCAAGCCCCTGTCAGGAGAAGGGTCCTGCCAGCCATGCCCAGCGAATAGTCATTCTAACACCATTGGATCAGCCGTCTGCCAGTGCCGTATCGGGTACTTCCGGGCACGCACAGACCCCCGGGGTGCACCCTGCACCAGTAAGTGACCAGCACCCAGGTGCAGTTCATTGGGGAGGGGTCACAGACCCCTGAGGTGGACCCTGACATGGCCCCCATCCTCCCTGGTCTTCTTCACTTTGTCCCTGGCATGCTGGTCCGCAGCCCGGGGGAACAGGTGGAGCCCGCTGTCTCCAAGGCAAGAGTCCAGCGTGGCTGCTGGTTCCTCCACTGCCTTCTCCCCACTGCCGCAGAGCAGGTCAGCCTCTGCCTGACTCCCTGGTCTTCTGCAGCCCCTCCTTCGGCTCCGCGGAGCGTGGTTTCCCGCCTGAATGGCTCCTCCCTGCACCTGGAATGGAGTGCCCCCCTGGAGTCCGGTGGCCGAGAGGACCTCACCTACGCCCTCCGCTGCCGGGAGTGCCGACCCGGAGGCTCTTGCGCACCCTGCGGGGGAGACCTGACCTTTGACCCCGGCCCCCGGGACCTGGTGGAGCCCTGGGTGGTGGTTCGAGGGCTACGTCCTGACTTCACCTATACCTTTGAGGTCACTGCATTGAACGGAGTATCCTCCTTAGCCACGGGGCCCGTCCCATTTGAGCCTGTCAATGTCACCACCGACCGAGAGGGTGAGACTTGGGGGCTGGGGCGGCTGGTGGTCTGGTGGGAGAGATGTCACTGAGGGCCTGAAGGGGAGAGGCAGGGGCTGTGAAGTTGGGTCCCCAGGAAGTGTGAGGGGCCAAGGCTTTGGGGGCAAGAGGCAGAAAGAGGCAATGGCTGGGCACAGTGGCTCACTCCTGTAATCCCAGCAATTTCGGAGGCTGAGACAGGCAGATCACTTGAGCCCTGGAGTTCAAGACCAGCCTGGGTAACATAGGAAGATCTTGTTTCAACAAAAAATAAAAATATTAGCCGGGCAAGGCAGTGCGTGCCTGTGGTCCCAGCTACCCAAGGGGCTGAAGCAGGAGGATCGCTTGAGCCCAGGAGTCAGAGGCTGCAGTGAGCTATGATCGCACCGCTGCACTCCAGCCTGGGTGACAGAGCAGAGTGAGATCATCTCAAAATAAATGAATAAGAAAGAGAGGGTGAGGAGCTCGTAAAGCTCAGCTGGAGAGTTAAGTACCGGAAGGCTCCCAGTGGGACTGGGGCAGAGAGAATCAGAAGGAATTCTCGAAACAGCCAGGGGGAAACTGAGACAAGTGTAGCCAGCAGAGGAAGTGTTGGAAAAGATAAGGGACATGGCCAGGCTGTTCACAAGGTCAGGAGTTCAAGACTAGCCTGGCCAACATGTGGTGAAACCCCGTCTCTACTAAAAATAAAAAAATAAGCCAGGCATGGTGGTGGGCACCTGTAATCCACTTGGGAAGCTGAACCAGAATTGCTTGAACCCAGGAGGCGGAGGTTGCAGTAAGCCGAGACTGCACCACTGCACTCCAGCCTGGGAAGACAGAGCAAGACTCTGTCTCGAAAAAAAAACTTTTTAAAGTTAAGGGACAGACCTACCATGCACAAGGGTTCCCTGTGTCTCTGCCTCTCACAGTACCTCCCGCAGTGTCTGACATCCGGGTGACACGGTCCTCACCCAGCAGCTTGAGCCTGGCCTGGGCTGTTCCCCGGGCACCCAGTGGGGCTGTGCTGGACTACGAGGTCAAATACCATGAGAAGGTGAGGCCATCCCCCAGCCCTGGGGGGGGTGGGCAATGGGTTATGCTCCCCTGGTTGGTTGGGACACCTGGGTTGCAGGCATCTGGCAGGCATTTGAATTCCAGCTCTGCCATGGATTCCCTGGGCAGCCTTGGGTAAGCCCCTTGGCCTGTCTGAGCCTCAGACTCTTCATCTATAAAATAGTTACTGTAATAGTTACCAGCGGCTGGACACAGTGGCTCAGGTTGGGCACAGTGGCTCACACCTGTAATAGCCAGCACTTTGGGAGGCCGAGGTGGGCAGAATGCTTGAGCCTAGGAGTTTGAGACCAGCCTGGGCAACATGGTGAAACTTCATCTCTATAAAAAACTTAAAATGAAAAAAATGAGACTGGGCACAGTGGCTCATGCCTGTAATCCCAGCACTTTGGGAGGCCAAGGTGGGTAGAACACCTAGGGTGAAGAGTTCGAGACCAGCCTGGCCAACATGGTGAAATCCCCGTCTCTACTACAAATACCAAAATCAGCTGGGCTTGTTGGTGAGCCCCTGTAATACCAGCTACTCAGGAGGCTAAGGCAGGAGAATCACTTGAACCCAAGTGATTCTCGACTTGAGGTCGAGGCTGCAGTGAGTCGTGTTTGCACCATTGCATTCCAGCCTGAGAGAGTGAGACCTTATCTTAAAAAAAAGGAATGACATTATGAATACAGCACATGGCTTGCATATGTAAGTTCTCCCAAAGGCCTCACCAGTTGCAAGGCAGGCTAGTGATGGGAGTGGAGGGCGAGGGGAGGAGGCAGGAAGAGCAACAGGAACTTGGGGCCCCGGGTGACGGCCACCCCCCTACCTCCCGGACAGGGCGCCGAGGGTCCCAGCAGTGTGCGGTTCCTGAAGACGTCAGAAAACCGGGCAGAGCTGCGGGGGCTGAAGCGGGGAGCCAGCTACCTGGTGCAGGTACGGGCGCGCTCTGAGGCCGGCTACGGGCCCTTCGGCCAGGAACATCACAGCCAGACCCAACTGGATGGTGAGCCTGGGGAAGGGGGTGAGGGTGGAGGTTGGAAAGACCCCAGGTCCCCGAAGTCCCATCTTCTTTTTTTTTTTTTTTTTTGAGATGGAGTCTTGCTCTGTCCCTCAGGCTGAAGTACAGTGGCGCCATCTCGGCTCACTGCAACCTCCGCCTCCCGGGTTCAAGCCATTCTCCTGCCTCAGCCACCCAAGTAGCTGGGATTACAGGCGCCTGCCACCGCGCCTGGCCGATTTTTTGTATTTTTAGTAGAGACGGGGTTTCACCATGTTGGCCAGGCTGGTCTTGAACTCCTGACCTTGTGATTCACCCGCCTCGGCCTCCCAAAGTGCTGGGATTACAGACGTGAGCCACTGCACCCGGCCAAAGTCCTATCTTCATGTCCTTCTTCCTGTGGATCACATGGCATGCCCTAGAGAGAAGAGAATGTAGAATGTCGAAACCAAAACCAACAGCTGAGTTTCGTGAAGTCCGGCCTGCTTCACTCTGTACCTCCAGGCTGGAGTGCAGTTGCTCGATCAAAGATCACTGCACAGCCAGGCACAGTGGCTCATCCTGTAATCCCAGCACTTTGGGAGGCTGAAGCAGGAGGATCACTTGAGGTCAGGAGTTCGAGGCCAGTCTGGCCAGCATGGTGAAACCGCATCTCTACTAAAAATATAGAAGTTAGCTGAGCGTGGTGGTGCACACCTGTAGTCCCAGCTACTCGGGAGGCTGAGGCAGGAGAATTGCTTGAACCTGGGAGGTGGAGGTTGCAGTGAGCTGAGATTGTGCCAGTGCACTCCAGCCTGGGCAACAGAGCAAGACTCTGTCTCAAAAAAAAAAAAGCTCACCTCAGACTTGACGTTTAGCAGCAACCTGACCCCTGAGCTCCCCATTCCCCATCCAACAAAATGGGAATATCATGAAGCTTCCTGCAGGGCTTTGAGGATTGGAGGTAACAGGTTATTTTTAATATGCTAGGCCAGTGGCTTTCTTTTTTCTTTAACTTTTTTTTTTTTGTGAGACGGAGTCTCGCTCTGTCCCCAGGCTGGAGTGCGGTGGTGCGATCTCGGCTCACCGCAAGCTCCACCTCCTGGTCTCGATCTCCTGACCTCCTGATCCACCCGCCTCGGCCTCCTGAAGTGCTGGGACTACTGGTGTGAGCCACCACGCCCGGCCTAACTTTTTTCTTTTTTTTTAAGAGACAGGGTCTTTTTATCACCCAGGCTGGAGTGCGGTGGCACCATCATAGCTCACTGCAGCCTGCAACTCCCAAGCTCAACCAATCCTTCCACCTCAGCCTCCCAAGTAGCTGGGGCTACAGGCATGTGCCACCATGCTCAACTAAATTTTTTTTTATGTTTTGTTGAGACAGTTTCCCTATGTTGCCCAGGCTGGTCTCAAATTCCTGGCCTCAAGCAGTCCTCCCGCATCAGCCTCCCAAAATACTGGGATTACAGGCATGAGCTGCCACACCCAGCCTTGGACCAGTGGCTTTCTAACTAAACCTTGCAATTTTCTGTAATAGCTTTACTGAAATACAGTTCCCCTGCCATACAACTTGCCTGTTCAAAGTGTACAATCGATGACTTTTGATACATTCACAGAATTGTGCAGTCACCACCACAAGTAATTTTGGGACATTTTCAGCATCCTCGAAAGAGACCCTATAGCCCTTAGCCATCACCCCCAACCCAGATCCTTCTGTTGCATTAGCCCCTGGCAAGCACTAATCCACTTTCTGTCTTGAAATCTTCCAGTGTGGTTTTTTGTGACTGTTCACCGAGCAGAATGTTTTCAAGGTTTATGCATGTTGTAGTATATATCCATGGGTTTTTTTCGTTGTGGTTTGTTTTTTGTTTGTTTCGGAGACAGGGTCTCGCTCTGTCACCCAGGCTGGAGTGCAGTGGTTCAATTACAGCTCACTGCAGCCTCAACCTCCCAGGCTCAAGTGATCCTCCCACCTCAGCCTCCCAAGTAACTGGGACTGCAGGCATGAGCTCCCCCATGCCCGGCTACTTTTTTTTGGTATTTTTTGTAAAGACAGGGTTTCCACCATCTTTCTCAGGCTGGTCTCGAACTCCTGTGCTCAGGCAATCCGCACACCTCAGCCTCCCAAAGTGCTGTGATTACAGACATCAGCCACTGGACCTTGCCTGTTTTTTGTTTTTGTTTTAGACACACGATTTTGCTCTGTCACCCAGGCTGGAATGTAATGGTCTGATTATAGTGCATTGCAGCCTTAAAATCCTGGGCTCAAGCAATCCTCCCACCTCAGCCTCCTGAGTATCTGGGACCACATGTGCTCACCACCATGCCCGGCTAATTATTATTTTTTGGTAGAGATGGGGTCTTGCTATGTTTCCCAGGCTGGTCTTGGACACCTGGCCTCAAACAATCCTCCCACCTCAGCATCTTAAAGTGCTGGGATTACAGGCGTGAGCCACTACTCCTGGCCAATATTTCGTTTCTTTTTATGGAGACGTAATAATCAGTTGTATGGAAATAGCTGATTTTGTTTATTATTGTATCTTTTGGTGAACATTTCAATTGTTTCCACTTTTTGGATAAAAACCTGAAAATGTTTCACCTTTAGAACGTTTCGTTGAATGGAGACTTTTGTGGACTCTGGTATTTATGCTAGAACCAAATCAAAACCACTCTGGCAGTTGGGCATGCTGGCTTATGCCCAGGCTGGTTTGAGACCAGCCTGGCCAACCTGGTGAAACCCCATCTCTACTAAAAATACATAAATTAGCCGAGCATGGTGGTACACATCTGTAATCCCAGCTACTCAGGAGGCTGAGGCAGGAGAATTGCAGAACCCGGGAGGCAGAGCTTGCAGTGAGCTGAGATTGCGCCACTGCACTCCAGCCTGGGCGACAGAGTGAGACTGTGTCTCAAAAAAACAAACAAAAAACTACTCTAGCAGTAAAAAGATTGCGAAACTTCCTCCCTTGCCCTGAGGGACTTCAGAGGAGCCTGCTGGCCCCTGGGGGACAGTTTGAAACCCACTGTTTGTTCCCTGACCCTGCCTGCTTGTGTCCTCTCCCTCCACCTGTCCCCTGTACTGGGGACCTGTTCTCAGGAGATCACAGTTCATTGCTCAAAGCCGGGGCTGGGGCCTCCTGCAGGTCCATCAGTTTCTCCTGATCAGCAGCCTTTCCTTCCACAGAGAGCGAGGGCTGGCGGGAGCAGCTGGCCCTGATTGCGGGCACGGCAGTCGTGGGTGTGGTCCTGGTCCTGGTGGTCATTGTGGTCGCCGTGCTCTGCCTCAGGTAAGGGCTCTGACACCCGGAGGCCCCTGGAAGCCCTCAGTTGATGGCCACTTGCCTGGGTGCTACAGGGCAAGGCTTTCTGGGTGCCCCCAGCCTCTTTTTACTTGAAATCTTCTCCAATCCCTGCACCTCCCTTCGCTGTGTGCCTCATAAAGATGTGTGACTCAGTTTACCTTTTGCTCCTTTCCCATTGGCTACAGGAAGCAGAGCAACGGGAGAGAAGCAGAATATTCAGACAAACATGGACAGTATCTCATCGGGCATGGTGGGTTGCCCTAATTTGATGGAAATAGGGGCCTGGGGCCGGGTGCGGTGGCTCCTATCTATAATCCCAGCACTTTGGGAGGCAGAGGTGGGCAGATCACTTGAGGTCAGGAGTTTGAGACCAGCCTGGCCAACATGTTGAAACTCCATCTCTATAAAAAATACAACAGTTAGCCAGGCATGGTGGTGGGCACCTGTAATCCCAGCTACTCAGGCGGCCAAGGCAGGAGATTCACTTTAACCCGGGAGGCGGAGATTGCAGTGAGCCAAGATCGCACTACTGCACTCCAGGCCTGGGTGACAGAGCGAGACTCCATCTCAGGAAAAAAAAGAAAAACAAAACACGGAGATAGGGGCTTGGGGCCAAGAGCTATGAGCCGAGCCTCCGAGTCCAGTGGGAGTTAATTCCTGGCTGACAGGACCCTGCCTGATTTCTCAGGTACTAAGGTCTACATCGACCCCTTCACTTATGAAGACCCTAATGAGGCTGTGAGGGAATTTGCAAAAGAGATCGATGTCTCCTACGTCAAGATTGAAGAGGTGATTGGTGCAGGTGAGAGCGGAAGGCTGCCCGGGCACCTGGGAACAAAGCGGGGGGTGGGCAGGGCCACACCGGGGTGGGAGAGCTGATGACCTCCGCATCCTTGTTTGAAGGTGAGTTTGGCGAGGTGTGCCGGGGGCGGCTCAAGGCCCCGGGGAAGAAGGAGAGCTGTGTGGCAATCAAGACCCTGAAGGGTGGCTACACGGAGCGGCAGCGGCGCGAGTTCCTGAGCGAGGCCTCCATCATGGGCCAGTTCGAGCACCCCAATATCATCCGCCTGGAGGGCGTGGTCACCAACAGCATGCCCGTCATGATTCTCACAGAGTTCATGGAGAACGGCGCCCTGGACTCCTTCCTGCGGGTGAGCACCCTCCCTGGCTTCTGCGGCCACCCGGAGTTCCCACTTACACCCAGAGGCCACTTGGGTTAAGAAGCCAGGACAGACAGTGGGTCCCAGGTCACCTCCTCCAGCCTTTTCCTCTTGGGCTAAGCCCTGGTCCTCTGCCTTTTTTTTTTTTTAAGACGGAGCCTCGCTCTGTTGCCCAGGCTGGAGTGCAGTGGCACAATCTTGGCTCGTTGCCGTCTCCACCTCCAGGGTTCAAGCGATTCTCCTGCCTCAGTCTCCCAAGTAGCTGGTACTATAGGCATGCACCACCATGCCAACTAATTTTTGTATTTTTAGTAGACACAAGGTTTCACCATGTAGGCCAGGCTGGTATCAAACTCCTGACCTCAAGTGATCTCCCAACCTCAGCCTCCCAAAGTGCTGGTATTACAGGTGTGAGGCACCGCGCCCAGCCAGCCCTCTGCCTTTAATTTTCCCTCTGGGAAAGGCTGGGCTCCTGTGGGACCCTCCTTTCCCACTGCCCCATACAGCTGAAGGTTGTCATTCCTTCTTTTTTTTAATTTTAATTGAATTTTTTTTTTTTTTGAGATGGAGTTTCACTCTTGTTGCTCAGGCTGGAGTGCAATGGCACGATCTCGGCTCACCGCAACCTCCGCCTCCCAGGTTCAAGTGATTCTCCTGCCTCAGCCTCCCCAGTAGCTGGGATTATAGGCACGTGCCACCACGCCCGGCTAATTTTGTATTTTTAGTAGAGACGGGGTTTCTCCATGTTGGTCAGGCTGGTCTCGAACTCCCGACCTCGGGTGATCTGCCTGCCTCGGCCTCTCAAAGTGCTGGGATTACAGGCAGCCACCACGCCCGGCCAATTTTTTTTTTTTTTTAAGGCGGAGTTTCACTCTGTCACTCAGCTGTACTGTAGTGGCGTGATCTCGGCTCACTGCAACCTCCGCCTCCTGGGTTCAAGAGATTCTTCTGTCTCAGCCTCCCGAGTAGCTGGGACTACAGGCGAACGCCACCATGCCCAGCTAATTTTTGTATTTTTAGTAGAGACAGGGTTTCACCATATTGGCCAGGATGGTCTCGAACTTCTGACCTCGTGATCTGCCCACCACCTTGGCCTCCATGTGCAGAGCATGATGGCGCACATCTCTAGTCCTAGCTACTTGGGAGGCTAAGGGGGGAGGATCACTTAAGCCTGGGAGATCGAGGCTGTAGTGAACCATCATTGCACTACTGCATTTCAGTCTGGGCGATCCCATCTCTTAAAAAGAGAGAGAGATGGGAAGGCCAGCACAGGTGAACCTGGTGAACAGAGGATAGATGGTAGACCCTGCATTGGGCAGTGTGATGGGAATCCACTGGAGGGCTTTGGCAGGAGAGTAGTTTAAGAGGATCCCGGCTGGGCACGGTGGCTCACACCTGTAATCCCAGCACTTTGGGAGGCTGAGACAGGTGGATCACTTGAGGTCAGGAGTTCGAGACCAGCCTGGCCAACATGGTGAAACCCTGTCTCTACTAAAAATACAAAAATTAGCCAGGCATGGTGGTGCATCCCTGTAATCCCAGCTACTCAGGAGACTAAGACAGGAGAATCACTTGAACTCAGGAGGCGAAGGTTGCAGTGAGCTGAGATCACGCCACTTTACTCCAGCCTGGGCAGTAGAGCGAGACTCCATCTCAAAAAAATAAATAAATAAAAAGACCTCTTTGCAGGGTGCTGGGGAGCAAGAGCAGGAGCTGGGAGAGGCCTGCAGCAGAAGTCTGTTGCCAGCATCCAGGCCGTGGGGTGAAGGGAAGGGTTTGGATTTGGGACATGTCTTGGAAGCATCACCAGCAAGAACTTGCTGATGGATTGGAAGTGGCTGGTGAGGGAGAAAAGTGGGTCACAGGAAACTGAGGTCTACACCCTGACCATCTGGCAAGTGGTGGTGTTGCCACGAACTGAGCCGGGAGTAGGGCAGGTGCAGATCTGGAGGATGGATTCAAAATTCAGTTTTTGGACTCTATGTCCCTGGTTCTGTAGGGCTGCAGACGGTCTCCCAAATCTTAGCTAAACCCAGAAGATGGGATTTGTTTACTGTCTGTGACTTGTTGGTTTCCCTGGTGAGAACAAACTCTTTAAAGGTCAAGGTTGGGCTTCAGACCTTGGTTTTTGCACTGATCATTGGTCATACTGCAGTTCCTCACTGTTCTCTTGCAAATCCACACACAGCTAGTCCAAGAGGGCTGAACAATTCTGTGGTTGGATCAGCACCAATGTATCTCCACCTGTAGACAGGTTGCTCAGGTGACTCATGCCTGTAACCCCAGCACCTTGGGAGGCCAAGGTGGGAAGGTCGCTTGAGGCCAGGAGTTGGAGACAAGCCTGGGAAACACAGTGAGACCCCATCTCTACCAAAAAAACCCTTTGTTTTAATTAGCCAGGTGCAGTGGTGTACACCTGTAGTCCCAGCTACTAAGGAAGCTGAGGCAGAAAGATCGTTTGAGCCCAGGAGTTTAAGGCTGCAGTGAACCATGATCGTGCCACTGCACTCCAACCTGGGGGAAAGAAAGAGACCTTGTCTCTAAAAAACTAAAAAAACAGAAAAGCATTTGTTGAGTATTTCCTGGGTATAAAGCAGTGTACCAGGCTAAATGGAAGGGAAAGTTGAAATAATTTTTCAAATTATAATCTGATTGGGAGAGACTGAATGCTTACCATCGAAACAGGAACCATTGTAAGCAATGTGTTGTGATACTGTAGCCAGAGCTGAGAAAACTTGGGAAAAGAGAAAGGAGGAAGGCTCACCTGAGGGAGTTGGGGGGCTTGCCCTACAGGTGAGTTGTGAGGTGGGTCTGGAAGTGACAGATACAGTTTAGGAAGTGGACGGGAAGCTGGGTGCAGTGACTCAACACCTGTAATCCCAGTGCTTTGGGAGACCCAGGCTGAAAGATCGCTTCAGGCCAGGAGTGGGCAACATAATGGGAACCTATCTCTACTAAAAATTAAAAAATTATCCAGGCATAGTGGCACATGCCTATTGTTCCAGCTACTCGGGAGGCTCACCTGAGCCCCGGAGGTTGAGGCTGCAGTGAGCTATGATGGCACCACTACACTCCAGCCTGGGTGACAGAACAAGACCCTGTCTCTAAAAAAAAAGATGTGGATGGGAGGGGTAACAGTGGGTGGGCCTGTCCTCACCAAGCCCCCACCCCATCTGCTCTCCAGCTAAACGACGGACAGTTCACGGTCATCCAGCTTGTGGGCATGCTGCGGGGCATCGCCTCGGGCATGCGGTACCTTGCCGAGATGAGCTACGTCCACCGAGACCTGGCTGCTCGCAACATCCTAGTCAACAGCAACCTCGTCTGCAAAGTGTCTGACTTTGGCCTTTCCCGATTCCTGGAGGAGAACTCTTCCGATCCCACCTACACGAGCTCCCTGGTAATGCTGGGGACCAGGGGTGTGAGCTTCTTAGGGCCAGGTCGGGAGGGCAGGTTGGAAAGGCGGGAGGCTGAGGGTTTGGCAGCCCTGCTCCAGGGAGAGGATACAGGAGCAGGCTGTGGGTGGGGGGACAGTCAGCTCCAGGAAGCTGACTTCCAGATGTCTAGGAAAATAACAGTTGGATAACCTGGGCAACATAGCAAGACCCCATCTCTACAAAAAAATTAAAAGATTAGCCAGGCGCAGTGGCATGCATGTAGTCCCAGCTACTTGGGAGGTTGAGGCAGGAGGATTGCTTAAGCCCAGGAGTTGGAGGCTGCAGTGAGCTATGTATGTGCCACTGTACTGTGGCCTGGGTGACAGAGCAAGACCCTGTCTCGAAAGAAAGAACAGTGGCCAGGCGCAGTGGCTCACGCCTGTAAATCCAGCACTTTGGGAGACTGAGGCAGGAGGATCGCCTGAGGTCAGGAGCTCGAGACCAGTCTGGCCAACATAGGGAAACCTGTTTGTTGCTACTAAAAATACAAAATTAGCTGAGGGTGGTGGTACACACCTGTAATCCAAGCTACTCGGGAGGCTAAGGTAGGAGAATCAATTAAACCTGGGAGGCAGAGTTTGCATGAGCCAAGATCGTGCCACTACACTCCAACCTGGGCAGACAGTTGGAGAGTAGGAGGCTTGGGGCCTGAGCTAGGGGAAAAAAGCAGAGGTGGGTGGGGGACTTGGGGGCCGTGTGCTGGGTCTGGTGAGTCCCTCAGTGAGTCCCCCAGCTCACCTTTTCTCCTCCTTCTGCAGGGAGGCAAGATTCCCATCCGATGGACTGCCCCAGAGGCCATTGCCTTCCGGAAGTTCACTTCCGCCAGTGATGCCTGGAGTTATGGGATTGTGATGTGGGAGGTGATGTCATTTGGGGAGAGGCCGTACTGGGACATGAGCAATCAGGATGTAAGTGTCCCGTGGTCGTATCAAGCTTTCCTCGAGTGTTCTCTCACCTGGGATTTGGGGTGAAGGGTGGGTTCCCAGAGAGTCATCACTGCTGGGTTCTTGAGACCATAGAGATGACAAAAAGGAGAATTGATCTTTGTATCAAAGAGTTGAGATACAGGGCCAGGCCTGGTGGCTCACGCCTGTAATCCCAGCACTGTGGGAGGTTGAAGAGGGAGGATCACTTGAACTCAGGATCTCGAGACCAGCCTGGGCAACATAGCCGGATCCTACCTCTACAAAAAATTTTTAAAAAGAGTTGCAGGCCGGGCGCCATGTCTCACGCCTATAATCCTAGCACTTTGGGAGGCCAAGGTGGGCAGATCACCTGAGGTCAGGAGTTCAAGACCAGCCTGGCCAACATGGTGAAACCCCGTCTCTAAAAGAATACAAAAAATTAGCCAAGCATGATGGCGGGTGCCTGTAATCCCAGCTACTCGGGAGGCTGAGACAGGATAATCGCTTGAACCCAGGAACAGAGGTTGCAGTGAGCTGAGATCATGCCATTGCATTCCAGCCTGGGCAACTGAGCGAGACTGTCTTAATAAATAAATAAATAAATAAATAAAAGAGTTGGATACAGCATATTTGGGTCGCAGAAGGATACAGAGATGGAGGGCAGGGTTGGGAGGTAACATGTCTGTATCATAGCCAAGAGCTGCTGGGGCCTCCAGCCACAGAGAGCTTTAGCTCCGGCTAGGAGGATTCCTGGATCTGTTATTTTTGGGGGGGCTGTGGCTCCTATCCTACCATCTTCCAAGTCACCATTTCCTGGGCCTGTTAGCATCTTTGCTTTTCCTGGACAGCCTCACCCAGAGCTTCTTCCCCTCTTTCCAGGTGATCAATGCCATTGAACAGGACTACCGGCTGCCCCCGCCCCCAGACTGTCCCACCTCCCTCCACCAGCTCATGCTGGACTGTTGGCAGAAAGACCGGAATGCCCGGCCCCGCTTCCCCCAGGTGGTCAGCGCCTTGGACAAGATGATCCGGAACCCCGCCAGCCTCAAAATCGTGGCCCGGGAGAATGGCGGGTGAGGACTGCAGAGAATGGTCCCTCCTTCCCGCTCTCTGCCCCAACTCCTTGCCCAGAAGTGTCTGTTCATTGGTGTTGGGTCAGAGGGTCTCTGTCCGCCTCTCCAAGGCTGGGCTCCACCTCCTTGCCTGGACCCAGGCCTGGTACTCAGCATTCCTCCCCATCCTTGCCCCCTAGGGCCTCACATCCTCTCCTGGACCAGCGGCAGCCTCACTACTCAGCTTTTGGTTCTGTGGGCGAGTGGCTTCGGGCCATCAAGATGGGAAGATACGAAGAAAGTTTCGCAGCCGCTGGCTTTGGCTCCTTCGAGCTGGTCAGCCAGATCTCTGCCGAGTAAGTAGTGGCAGGAGCTGGAGTGGGGCGGGGAGAGCAGGGCAGCTGGAGTCAGGCCCACGGGGTCTGCAGGGGCTTTTGGGGTCAGCTTTGGGTGCCAGTGCTGTCTTCTCACACTGCGCTCATGCCATGCCTAGAAGGGCCCCAGAGGAGCAGTCACAGCCCCATGGAGCCGAGGACCCAAGGACTCTTTGGGGCCAGCCTGCCCGCCTCACCTCCTCCTGCCATCACGGCCCTGGGCCATGGTGCTTCCGCCTCTCACTCCCTAGCTATCTTTGTGCATCTATCTGCATTCCAGGCCCGGCTCTCACAGTAACAATGTGTCAACTCGGGTTCTCTTTTTCCACCCATAAAAGGAGAAGATTGGGCTAGGTTTTGGAGATCCTCTTCAGCTTTTACGTGAAATGGTTTTATGATTCCTCGCCTCCCAAAGGCTGCGTATCCCCACTTGGCCTTTGTCTGCTACTCCCCCTTTCTGCCTTCCCGTTTCTCTCCCAAGATCTCCTCTCACCCCAGGTTGAATAACAGAAATAGAAGGAATAGAAATCTGAAGGCCGGGCACGGTGGCTCATGCCTGTAATCCCAGCACTTTGGGAGGCCGAGGTGGGTGGATCACTTGAGGTCAGGAGTTCGAGACCATTGTGGACAACTTGGTGAAACCTCGTGTCTACTAAAAACACAAAAATTAGCTGGGCATGGTGGTGCGTGCCTGTAATACCAGCTGCTCAGGAGGCTGAAGCAGGAGAATCGCTTGAACCCGGGAGGTGGAGGCTGCAGTGAGCCGAGATTGTGCCACTGCACTCCATCGTGGATGACAGAAACTCTTATCTCAAAAAAAAAAAAAAAAAGAAATGTGAAGGCCGGGTGGTGGCTCATCCTGTAATCCCAGCACTTCGGGAGGCTGAGGTGGACCGATTGCTTGAGCCCAGGAGTTTGAGAGCAGCCTGGCCAACATAGCAAAATCCTATCTCTACAAAACAAAAACAAAAAAATTAGCTGGACATGGTGGTGCGTGCCTGTGGTCCCAGCTACTCAGGAGGCTAGAGCCAGAGGGTCTCAGGCCAGTCTGCCCCTGCCCCGCGGGGCCTGGGCACATCCCTCCCTAATTCTTCCCAGGTTCTCTCTGACCCAGGGGGCCTCCTCTCCCTTTTTTCCCCTTATCTCAGCCTCCAGCCATCAGCAACCTCCTCTTCCTCTCCACCCAGCTCTTCCTCTCCCACTTCGGCCTTTTCTTTCTCACATCTCCATTTCCCTCTACGGCAATCTGTGCGGCCTCTTCCCCAGTCTCAATTTTGCAGGCTTTTCTCTTTTTTCCTTCCTTCCCTGGCACCCAAGCCAAAGCCCCTGCCTCTGGCCTCCAGCCCTACTCCCTCCCTTCTGCGGCTGCACAGAAGGATGGCGGCCCGGGGCTCTTAAAACTGCCCGGCAACTGTTGACATCGGTTCTCCCTCCCCCGCTGGCTTTTCTGATTGGCTCACAATCCTGAGGCAGGATTGGCTCAAGAGCCAAGCGAGGAGAGCGGCTACAGGGACCCTAGGGTCTCACCGAGCTCTCCTTTCCTTCTGCAGGGACCTGCTCCGAATCGGAGTCACTCTGGCGGGACACCAGAAGAAAATCTTGGCCAGTGTCCAGCACATGAAGTCCCAGGCCAAGCCGGGAACCCCGGGTGGGACAGGAGGACCGGCCCCGCAGTACTGACCTGCAGGAACTCCCCGCCCCGGGGACACCGCCTCCCCATCTTTCTGGGGCAGAGTGGGGACTCACAGAGGCCCCCAGCCCTGCGCCCCGCTGGATTGCACTTTGAGCCCGTGGGGTGGGGAGTTGGCAATTTGGAGAGACAGGATTCGGGGGTTCTGCCATAATAGGAGAGGAAAATCACCCCCCAGCCCCCTCGGGGAACTCCAGACCAAGGGTGAGGGCGCCTTTCCCTCGGGACTGGGTGTGACCAGAGGAAAAGGAAGCGCCCATCATCTCCCGGCCTCCCCAGGTGCCCCCCCTTCACCTTGATGGGTGCGTTCCCGCAGACCAAAGAGAGTGTGACTCCCTTGCCAGCTCCGGAGTGGGGGGCTGTCCCAGGGGGCAAGAAGGGGTGTCAGGGCCCAGTGACAAAATCACTGGGGTTTGTAGTCCCAACTTGCTGCTGTCACCACCAAACTCAATCATTTTTTCCCTTGTAAATGCCCCTCCCCCAGCTGCTGCCTTCATATTGAAGGTTTTTGAGTTTTGTTTTTGGTCTTAATTTTTCTCCCCATTCCCTTTTTGTTTTTTCGTTTTGTTTTTCTACCGTCCTTGTCATAACTGTGTTGGGGGGAACCTGTTTTGCTATGGCCTCCTTTGCCCAAGTTGAAACAGGGGCCCATCATCGTGTCTGTTTCCACAACAGTGCCTTGGTCATCCCACATCCCCGGACCCCGCCTGGGACCCCTAAGCTGTGTCCCATGAAGGGGTGTGGGGTGAGGTAGTGAAAGGGGCGGTAGGTGGTGGTGGAACCCAGAAACGGACGCCGGTGCTTGGAGGGGTTCTTAAGTTATATTTAAAAAGTAACTTTTTGTATAAATAAAAGAAAATGGGACGTGTCCCAGCTCCAGGGGTGATGGGGGTGATGGACTAGATTTCTAAGGAGAGTGGGGCTGGGTAGGGAGGGCTTTGTGGCTGACCGAGAGGTGTCAGAGGTCTGGAGGCTGCAGGCCTGTAGGGGCTGGAACTTGGTTATCAGCCCCAGGGTGTGTTTGAGGTGGTGGGGTGGGGGCCGAGCGAGATGAATCATTTGCAGCTGCTTCTAACAGCTCCAGCTGGCTCTGCCAAGTGCCTGGGGCACCTCCGGGGTGGGGCTGTCCCCTCTCTCCCCTGTCCTGGTTCCTCAGTCCTGGCCACAGGCTGCTGCAGGAGGGAGGGCGGGAAGGCATTGAGCTCCCAGCCCTGCCCAACAGCCACTGGAGAGGGAGGCTGGGGCAGGAGCTGGAGCAGGGGGTCCGGTTGGATGGAGACAGATGGGGGCCAGATGTTGACAGCTAGGGTAGATTTAGAGGCAATGCAGGGAGAGTGTCTGCATTGGCTGTGGGGGAAGGGAAGAAGGGACCCCCCCCTACATGTGTACACAAGCTCACACTGGTGGCTGGGGCGAGGACAATTCTCCCATTCAAGATGCTGCCCAGGCAGGTTCTCCCAGCCTCTTGGAACGGGGAGAGGGAACCTCCTGTCTTCCCCCAACTTACCCCTCCAAAGTCCCCGCTTTCTTTCTTGCCATTTTCTGTGTCCTTTTCTCCAGGGATCTTTCTGGCCTTTCCCCGGACACCTGCAGGGGCAGGTCTTGACAAGGACCAGCCTGGCTTAGCCTGGTCCATTTATTTTTTTCTTTTTTTTTTTTTTTTGAGACAGGGTCTCGCTCTGTCGCTCAGGCTGGAGTGCAGTGGAATGATCATAGTTCACTGTAACCTTGAATTCCTGGGCTCAAGGGATCCTCCCACCTCAGCCTCCCGAGTAGCTGGGAATCCTCCAGGCGCACGCTACCTCGCCCAGCTGATTTTTTTTTTGTTTTTTGTAGAGACAGGTTGTGGGGGGGGTCTCACAATGTTGCCCAGGCTGACCTCAAACTCCTGGCCTCAAGCTATCCTCCCCTCTCAGCCTCCCAAGGCGCTAGGATTACAGGGGTGAGCCACCGCGCCCAACCCGCCTTTTCCATTTCTGCACTTGAGTCGCCCCCTGTTGACGTGTTTGGGTCAGTCCTGGACCCCCAGATCACAGCTTGGGCCCTTCCCGGTCCAGGGAGGCTTGTCCTCAATTTCCCACCTCTACAACCCTCTTCTGGAGTTCCTCAGGCTCTTCTCTGTCCCCTTTCCCTTGGTAACACATCACCCATGTTTTGTACCCCTGAGGAGGTGTGGGAGGGACTTGGGGGGGGGTCCATCCAGAGGATGTTGCCCAGGCCCACCCTCTTTCCCTGCCAACCAGACATCCAGGCTAGATAAGGTGTCCTAGAGAGCTGGTAGCTGGAGAAAGAAAGGTTAATGGGCATTGCAGAGGCACAGCAGAGGCCAAGAGTGAAGATCCAGTGTGGGGAGCTGGGGTCAGGGCAGGGGGCTGCAGAAGCCCCCTGAGGTCCAGCCCCAACAGCTCCAGGCTGCCCTGAGCCTTCCTGCCACATCCAGCTCCCCACCATGAATGCTCTTCCAGCTAGGGCAAGGGAGGGTTTCGCTGGGCAGGACCCTCCCTTCCCGGGGCCCTTTCCTTACCCATGTTGGGTGTTGCTTCCTTCCATGAAGGTGGCCTCAGGGCATGTCATCTCAGAGGATGAGCGCAGAGTATAACACATTTCTAGAACTCAGAATCCTCCCTGGTTGGTTGGTTGTTTCTTTAGAGACAGGGTCTCGTTCTGTTGCCCAGGCTGGAATGCAGTGGTGCAGTCATAGCTCACAGCAGCTTGGAACTCCTGGGCTCACACAATCCTCCTGCCTCAGTCACCCAATAATTTTTTACATTTTTGTAGAGACAGGGACTCGCTATGTTGCTCAAGCTGGTCTCCAACTCCTGACCTCAAGCAATTCTCCCTCCTCAGCCTCCCAAAGCACTGGGATTACAGGCGTGAGCCACCACACCCAGCCTATCCTCCCTGTTTTGACATCCCCAAACCCAAATCCTCTTTGGGGTCCTACATCCCGATCCTCCCCCATCTCAAATGGCAGCCTTCCATTCCTTCCAGTGGCACGATCTCAGCTTACTGCAAGCTCTGCCTCCTGGGTTCACGCCGTTCTCCTGCCTCAGCCTCCCGAGTAGCTGGGACTACAGGCGCACGCCGCCACACCCGCCTAATTTTTTTTGTATTTTTAGTAGAGATTTAACCATCATGTTAGCCAGGATGGTCTCAATCTCCTGACCTCATGATCCGCCCGTCTCGGCCTCCCAAAGTGCTGGGATTACAGGCGTGAGCCACCGTGCCTGGCCCTTTTTGTTTTGTTTTGTTTTAAGACAGAGTCTTGCTCTGTTGCCCAGGCTGGAGTGCAGTGATGCAATCTCGGCTCACTGCAACATGTTATCCAGGCTGGTCTCCAACTACTGACTTCAAAAGATCCGCCCGCCTTAGCCTCCCAAAGTGCTGGGATTACAGGTGTGAGCTACCACACCCAGCAAGCCTTCCTTTCCTTCTTAGAGCACAAGCAAGACGTCCCAGCCCCCACTCCCAAGCAAGGACCTGCCTGATGGGAGGCAGAGGCCCCAAGGGAGGGGGCGGGACGTTTGCACCTTGGCCTCAGGCTGGGGCGAGTGGGTCACTCCTACTAGGATAGAGGTCAGAATTCTTCAGCAACCCAGACCTCAGACCCCGCCCTCAGTAATCCCTAGCCCCTTTTGGAAAATGGAGGAATGCCGAGGGTGGGGGCCTCCCCAGAGGGTCACAGGCTGATTTGCTTTTTTGGAAAAAGCCACTTTTTTTAGCCAGGGAGTGGTGACATGCGCCTGTAGTCCTGGCTGCTTGAGAGGCTGAGGCTTGAGCCCAGGAATTCAAGCTCCCATCTCAGCCTCCTGAGTAGCTGGGAATCCTCCAGGCACACGCCACCATGCCCAGCTGATTTTTTATTCTTTGTAGAGACGGGGGGCCTCATAATGTTGCCCAGGTTGATCTCAAACTCCTGGCCTCAAGCAGTCCTCCCCTCTCAGCCTCCCAAGGCGCTGGGATTACACCACGCCCGACCTGCTTTTTCCATGTCTGCACCTCAGTCGCCCCCTGTTGTCGTGTTTGTGTCAGTGCTGGACTCCAAATGACAGCTTGGGCCCTTCCCAGCCCAGGGAGTCTTGTCCTCAATTTCTAACCTCTACAGCCCTCTTCTGGAGTCCCTCGGGCTCTTGAGTCCTCTGTCCCCTCTTCCCTTGGTGACACATCACCCATGTTTTGTTCCCTCGAGGAGGTGTGGGAAGGACTTTGGGGGGTGAACTATGATTGCGACACTGCACTCCAGCCTGGGTAACAGAGGAAGCACCTGTCTCTAAAGAAGGAAGGGAGGGACAGAGGCGAGAGAGAAAGAAAGAAAACAGAGAGGGAGGGAGGGAGGAAGGAAGGAAAGAAGGAAGGAAGGAAGGAAGGAAGGAAGGAAGGAAGGAAGGAAGGAAGGAAGGAAGGAAAAGAAGGAAGGAGGGAGTAAGAGGAAGAAAAGGAAGGGAAGGAGGAGGAAGGAGGAGGAAGGAAGGAAGGAAGAAGAAGGAAGGAAGGAAGGAGGAGGAAAGGAAGGAAGGAAGGAAGGAAGGAAGGAAGGAAGGAAAAGGAAAGGCAAGGTGGGCAGGCCACATTTGGCTGGGTAAGGTGGCTCACGTGTATTCCTAGTACTTTAGGAGGTGGAGGCAGGCTGAGCTCTTTGAGCCCAGGAGTTCAAGACCAGCCTAGGCAACATAGTGAGACCCTATCTCTTCTAAAAAATATCAAAATTAGCCAGGCGTAGTGGTGCATGCCTGTAGTCCCAGCTACTCAGGAGGCTGAGATGGGAGGATCGTTTGAGCCCCGGGGGTTAAGGCTGCAGTGAGCTATGACCGCATCACTACACTCTATCCTGGGCAACAGAGTGAGACCTTGTCTCTAAAAAAGAAAAAAGAAAAAAAAGCCACATTCCCCAACCTTAGTCCGTACTTGACATGTAAAATTTCTCAGAATCACCTTGGTGGGGAGCCAGAGGCCACGTCCTCTAAGCACTTGGATTCCTGGGGTGAAGTCTTCTCCTAAATCAGAAGCCGAGGGTCTGGGGCTGCATCCCACCCTCCATTCCCCTGCCCGCCCGGTTCCTTCTGCCCTCCCTGCTCCTTCTGTCTCCCTTAGTGATGTCAGCCTCGCCGGGACTGAATGGGCCACCCCCGTGTGGCTTTCTCTAAGGGACAACACCCTCACCTCAAACCTAGGTTCCTCTCCCCTCTAGACATTTTGCACAGAACCCAGCCCTACCTAGGCCTCCATGTGCCTCTCTCCCTCATTTTCCTCCCTCCAAGACCCAACTTCCTCCACCATAATCATGTGCACATTCACATCTCAAAAATACATAATTTTGGGCCAGGCATGGTGGCTCATGCCTATAATCCCAGCACTTTGGGAGGCCAAGTCGGGCAGATCACTTGAGGTCAGGAGTTCGAGACCAGCTTGGCCAACATGGCGAAACCTCGTCTCTACTAAAAATACAAAAATTAGCCAGGCAAGGTGGTGTGTACTTGTAATCCCATCCACTCAGGAGGCTGAGGCAGGAGAATCACTTGAACCCAGGAGGCGGAGGTTGCAGTGAACAGAGATCACACCACTATACTCCAGCCTGGGAGACAGAGCGAGACTCCGTCTCAACAAAAAACCGAAACAAAAATAAATAATTTTGGCCAGACACCATGGCTCATGCCTGTAATCGCAGTGCTCTGGAAGGCCAAGGCGGGAGGATTGCTGGAGGCTAGGAGTTTGAGACCAGCCTGGGCTACATAGTGAGACCCGCCCCCATCTCTACAAAAACAAAAATGTTAAAATTTAGCCTTCATGGTGACGCATGCCTGCAGTCCCAGCTACCCAGGAGGCTGAGGCAGGAGGCCCGGAAGGTTGAGGCTGCAGTGAGCTGTGATCGTGCCACTGCACTCCAGCCTGGCGACAGAGCAAGACCCAGTCTTAAATAAATAAATAAATACATAAATTTATTTAATCTTCTTGTCTGAAGACAACTCAAAACTGAGCAACTTAACAGGCACAGTCCAGAACAGTATCTGAGGAGAAAGCAAGAAAACCGTGTGTGAGAGGAGACTCAACTCTAGGCCCCGAGGTTCTGGGCTGTGGGGTTGGTTCTCACCTGTGTCCACCAGCCTGGCCAGTCTGTCTCCCTCCTGGCTCTGTGTTTTCTCTCTAGAAGGCATGGGGGAATAGACATAGGTCCCTGAGTGGCCCTTTACGGGCCCAGCCGCTCCCCCATTTGCACACCCCACCCGCCCTTCCTCTCTCCTTCCCAGGACTCACCTCTTCCTCCTCGTTCTATAAATGTACTCTCTGGTCATGGCCAGTACTACGACCACCACAGGCACCAGCAGTCCCAGTAGGACGGCCACCAGGTTAGATGCCTCTGGGTGCAGGAAGAGACATTAGGTCGAACATGAGACGGGAAGGGTCGGGACTGAGGGCTACTCCCTTTTGGGGATTGCTTGCTGCCCCAGGGGACCTCATCTCTCTAAATCTCTAGGTGTGTCTGCTTCTCCCTCCAGGAGGTTCTCACCTCCAGGGACTCCAAGGTCTTAATGCCCCCCCAACCCCCGCAATGTTTTCTGTTTCCCATAAGCCTTTTTAGACAGGGTCTGGCTCTGTTGCTCAGGCTGGAATGCAGTGGCGCGATCATAGCTGTCTGCAGCCTTGAATTCCTGGGCTCAAGCAATCCTCCCGCCTCAGCCTGCTTTCCAAGTAGCTGGGACTATGGGCACGTGCCACCACACCCAGTTAATTTTCATGATTTTTTGTAGAGATGGGGTCTTGCTATGTTACCAGGCTGGTCTTGAACTCCTGGGCTCAAGCGATCCTCCCGCCTCGGCCTCCCAAAGTCCTGGAATTACTGGCATGAACCACCACGCCTGCCCTCCCTTAAGCCTATTTAGGTGGGGAGCTGTTCCTCATAGGTCCCCTAGAGTCCAGGTGTCATCTCAGCCAGCATTTCTCAAAGAGTAGCCCTAGAGTCACTTCCATAGTTTCCTGGGCCCTTGTTGAAAATGCAGATTCTGGTTGGGTGCGGAGGCTCACGCCTGTAATCCCAGCACTTTGGGAGGCCAAGGTGGGAAGATCACCTGAGGTCAGGAGTTCCAGACCAGCCTGGCCAACACGGTGAAACCCCATCTCTACTAAAAATACAAAATTAGCCGGGCGTGGTGGCCAGCGCCTGTAATCCCAGCTACTCAGCAGGCTGAGACAGGAGAATCACTTGAACCCTGGAGGCAGAGGTTGCAGTGAGCCGAGATCATGCCACTGCACTCCAGCACTCCAGCCTGGGCAACAGAGCAAGACTCTGTCTCAAAAAAAAAAAAAAAAAAAAAGGCAGATTCCTGGGCCCACTCCATACCTACCGAATCTGATCTTTCAGGGTGTGTCCTGGAATAGACATGTACACAAGTTACCCCCTCTTCAATCTTAGGCAAGATAAAGCTGGAGAACCGCTGGCCCAGAGGCCCATGGGAATTATAGTTTGGGATAGGGAAGGACAGTGAAAGGTGCTGGAAAGGCACAGAAGGACACAGGAGGAGGAAGCAGCAGGGGTGAGAGATACAGGTCACAGGAGTGGGGAGCTGGGCTTTAGAGAGAAGATTCCACAGTATATAGGTAGGAGATGGGCACAGGAACTAGTTTTTTTTTTTTTTTTTTTTTTGAGATGGAGTCTTGCTCTGTCGCCTAGGCTGGAGCGCAGTAGCGTGATCTTAGCTCACTGCAACCTCTGCCTCCCGGGTTCAAGCAGGTCTCGTGCCTCAGCCTCGAGTAGCTGGGATTACAGCTGTGCACTACCATACCCAGATAATGTTTTTTTATTTTTTTATTTTTTTTAGATGGAGTCTCGCTCTGTCGCCCAGGCTGGAGTGCAGTGGCTTGATCTTGGCTCACTGCAACCTCTGCCTCCTAGGTTCAAGTGATTCTCCTGCCTCAGCCTCCCGAGTAGCTGGGACTACAGGCGCACACCACCACACCCGGCTAACTTTTTGTATTTTTAGTAGAGATGGGGTTTCACTGTGTTAGCCAGAATGGTCCCCATCTCCTGACCTCGTGATCCACCCGCCTCGGCCTCCCAAAGTGCTGGGATTACAGGTGTGAGCCACTGCACCTGGCCAGGACTGGTTTTTTGAGGATGCTTGTCCTGCTAATTTCTAGGGATTATATTATAATTCCTACTGTAATAATGTATGTAATATATAAATATATAATTAATATACAACATATATTAATATATTAATAATATATTATCCATTATATCTACACATTGATATTATGTTTATAATATATAATATCTATAACATAATATAATACATATCATTCTATATGTGAATATAATACATATAGAATCATTCTGTGGTTGTCGGCCAGGAAGAGGCTGTGAGGGTACAGGGCCTTGGATGATGCCCTCACCTGGCTTTCTGGGAGGTGGCACATCTCGAGGCTCCATACAGAGGTCTCCCCCATAACCAAGTTCACACTCACAGGTGAAGGTGGCTCCCTGCTCCTGACACTGCCCGTCATTCTGACAGGGGTTCCGCAGACACAGGCTTTCTGCAAGGACAGAGAGGGTTGTGGGAGGGGGGCCCTGGGAGGACACTCCCAGCTCAGGGGAGGTCTGGCTGGGGGCTGGGACGCCAGGGGAGAAAGCAGCGGCTGCCAGAGACTGGCCAGGGGTCAGCCAGCCTGGCTCCCAACCCTGCCTCACTAGCCCTGGGCTTTGGGGAAACTTCCTTCCTTCGAAACTCTTTCATCTCTTCCTTCCTCTCTTCCTCTCTTCCTCCCTTCCTCCCTCCCTCCTTCTCTCCTTCCCTCCTTCTCCCCTCCTCTACTCTCCCCTCCCCTCCCTCTCTTCCTTCCCTCTCCTCCCCTCCTCCCTTCTCTTCTCTTCTTTTTTGAGACAGGATCTCACTCTGTCACCCAGGCTGGAGTGCAGTGTCACAATTATAGTTCACTGTAGCCTCAATTTCTTGGGCTCAAGTGATCTTCCCACCTCAGCTTCCCAAGTAGCTGAGACTACAGGAGTGCACCACCACACCCACTTCTTTTTTTCTTTAATTTTTAGTAGAGACGATGTCTCCCTATATTGCCCAGGCTGATCTTGAACTCCTGAGCTCAAAGCAATTCTCCCACCTCACCTTCGAAAATGCTGTGATTACAGGCATGGGTCACCCACGCCTGGCAGGAAACTGCTTAACCTCTCTGAACTCCATGTTTGTTACGTATAAATTAGCAGTGTTGTGCTAACCACCAGGGCTGAAGGAGATCATGGGAAGGAACATTAGGGAAGGATTCGGCAAGTTGTGGATGCTTAGAGAATGGGAGATCTTTGTCCTTTGTCCCTCCCTACAAAGGCAGGGACAGACATCCTGAAATCAATGTGGAAGAGTCCTGAGGACAAGGAGGAGACGATCCTTGGTCCATGGATGCCCCAGGGCATGGGGCAGCTTGGAACCGGGCAGGAGTGCAGGTTCACCTGGAAAGCAGCCTCAGGTGTGGTTCTCCAGGGTGCAGACCTCCCTCTCTCTGCAGCTGAAGGGCTCGCACAGCAGGATCCGTGAGCTGGCGCAGGCGCACCGCTGAGAGCAGTCCTCAGTCACAAAGCTGCTGCCCAGCTAGAAAGGGGAAGGGCCAGGAGGAGACGTTCCGGTTCCATCCCTGGTCTGGCTCTCCTTGGCACCTCTGCTCCCCAGGGCCTCCCGCTGCCAGCCCGGACCTGGTAGTAGATGCCATTGCTGGTGCAGCCACGGTCAGCCAGGGGGAGGCTCTGGGTGCCGCTGTAGGCATAGCCTGGGATGCTGGCGCAGCCTTCCACACAGGGGCCCTCGCAGTCCCCGGGGTCCGCCAGGTTGGCACAGGACGCTGGGCAGGGTGTCATACAGCTCTGATACATGGTACCTGCTGGACACTCCATGGCTGCGGGGACAGTCATGGTCAGAAGCTGGCTGGGGCTGGGCAGGCCAAACAGGGACAAGGTAGCCCGATAAAACTCAGAGTAGGCTAGGCACAGTGGCTCACACCTGTAGTCCCAGCACTTTGGGAGGATGAGGCAGGTGGATCACCTGAGGTCGGAGTTCAAGACCAGCCTGGCCAACATGGTGAAACCCTGTCTCTGCTAAAAATACGAAAATGAGCCGGGCGTGGTGGCAGGCACCCATAATCCCAGCTACTCGGGAGGCTGAGACAAGAGAATCATTTGAACCTAGGAGGAGGAGGTTGCAGTGGGCCAAGATCCCACCACTGCACTCCAGCCTGGGCAACAAAGAGCGAAACTCTGTCTCAAACAACAACAACAAAAACAAAAACACTCAGAATTGCTTATAGGCAGGAAGCCAGAATGCGTTGCAGCTTCATCTAGGGTCTTTTTTTTATTTTTTATCTTTTTAATTTTTTTTTTAGAGATGGAGTCACTCTGTTGCCCAGGCTGGAGTGCCCATGCTGGTGTGATCATGGCTTACTGCAGCCTCCAACTCCTGGGTTCCAGTGATCCTCCCACCTCAGCCTCTCTGGTGACTGGAGCTACAGGCATGCACCACCACACCCAGCTAATTTGTTAAAAATTTTATAGAGATGGGGTCTCACTGGTTCCCCAGGCTGGTCTCAAACTCTTGGCTTCAATTGATCCTCCTGCCTCAGCCTCCCAAAGTGGTGGGACTACAGGTATGAGCCACCATGTCCAGCCTGTCTAGTCTTTTCCTTTTTTAATTTCTTTCTTTCTTTCTTTCTTTTGAGATAGGATGTTGCTCTGTTGCCCAGGCTGGAGTGTGGTGGTGCGGTCATGGTTCACTGCAGCCTGGCTGGAACTCCTGGGCTCAAGCCATCCTCCAGCCTCAGCCTCCCAAAGCACTGGGATTACAGGTGTGAGCCACTATGCCCAGCCCATCCAGGGTCTGCAACATTAGAGCATTTGAAGGAACTGGTTGAGCGAAGGTGGACCTTGGCAGGAAGGAGCAGGATGCGGGATGGGGTTGGGAGGCTCCCAGGTAGGGGCAGAGAAGGAGCCAGGCTGCCAGTTGTGCCGACTTGGACTTGGGACTAAGACAGAAATTTGAGGGATGCTGGGACTAAGACAGAAAGCCCGAGATGAGGCAATGGTGGGAAAAGCGTTCAGCAGAAGTGGATGGCAGAGGGGTCAGGGTCGGCACGGGGAGGGGCAACGCCTCACCACAGAGGGTATGGTCCCGCCAGCCAGCCAGGGCAGCACCCGCCTCCTGGCAGAGGATGGCGTACCCGCTGAGGACCTGGCAACGCAGCTCCTCTTGCTCTCTTGGGTCCTGAGCAGAGCACAGGTCCATCATGCAGTGCCTGGTGCAGAGAGGGGGCAGGAAGGGCACAGTCAGAGTTTGGGGAGGAGAGGAGACCCACCCCTGCAGAAGAGAGCCTGGAACCCCAAACAGAAAGACATCAGTTGGTGTCCAGGGAGGGTCACAAGGAAATTAGGCCACAGGGAGAACAGAGGAGTGAACCACACAGAGCTTGGGTCAGGAAGCGGGCAGGAGGCCCCAGGGAAAGACCAGAGCAGGCACCTGGGCCTTTCTCGAAAGTCCTGGGCCCAAGACTCACTCCTGGAAGGGCTCTGGGGCCACCGTCTGGTGACAGGCAGCAAAGGGGCCCTGGGGGTCTGCCAGCGCCCTACAGGCTTGGGTGCTGTTGCTCGCCAGCTGCTCCGGGCTACATTCGGACACGTGGAGGCCCGCGCGGAGGCCCAGCTCTGCCCCTTGTCCCTCCTCCTCCGCTGGTATAGCCCTGCAGTAGAGACAGCCACGGGGTCAGGTGAGGCCCCAAGGAAGGTGAAGTGGGGGAAGAAGAAGAACTGATTAGCCAGGCGTGGTGGCTGCCTGGAGTCCCAGCTACCCAGAAGGCTGAGGCAAGAGGATGACTTGAGCCCAGGAGGTGGAAGCTGCAGTGAGCCAAGATCACGCCACTGCACTCCAGCCTGGGTAACAGAGCAAGACCCAGTCTCTAAAAAATATATTTTAAAAAAAGAAATAAGAACGACTGGGGCTGGGTGTGGTGGCGCATGCCTGTAGTCCCAGCTACTTGGGAGGCTGAGGCACGAGAATCACTTGAAACTGGGAGGCAGAGGTTGCAGTGAGCTGAGATAACGCCACTGCACTCCAGCCTGGGTGACAGAGGAAGAAGAAGAAGGAAAAGAAGGAGGAGGAGGAGGAGGAGAAGAAGAAGGAGGAGGAAGAGAAGAAGAAGGAGGAGGAAGAGAAGAAGAAGGAGGAGGAAGAGAAGAAGAAGGAGGAGGAAGAGAAGGAGGAGGAGGAGGAAGAGAAGGAGGAGGAGGAGGAGGAGGAGGAGGAAGAGAAGGAAGAAGGAAAAAGAACTGGGAAGGCAGGCTGAAGGCAGGGTGGGGGCACAGAGAGAGATTTCCATTGAGCGGCAGCCCCCAGAGTCAGATGAGAGGGAATGACGGAATTGGGAGGATCCAGGCCTCTCTGCACCCTCTCCCTGGAGTTTCATCCTCTCCTGAGGACAGGAGGGCTAGTGGCCACCGTGCACAGACACTGTTGTTCACCTCCCCAGCCTCATCCCTTCCAGGCCATGCACCTGGGGAAGCGGAGGAGTGCATCCTCGGTCTTCACCTCCCAGCTGTTGCCAAAGGTGTTGAGGTTCTGGGTCAGGGCGCCACTGGGCAGCATCATGTCATTCTTGCGGTTCTTGTCGTAGTTTCCGCACAGGCCACGCACGAGCCCCTCGTACATGCTGGGTAGGGAGATCACTGCAGGAGGAAGGGGGCCCCCAGAAGTGAGACTCCTCACTATTTTTGGTTTTTTTAAGACAGAGTCTTGCTCTGTTGCCCAGGCTGGAGTGCAGTGGTGTTATCTTGGCTCACTGCAACCTCTGCCTCCCAGTTTCAAGCTATTCTTATGCCTCAGCCTCCCGAGTAGCTGGGATTACAGGCATGCACCACCATGCCTGGCTAATTTTTGTATTTTTAGTAAAGACAGTGTTTCACCATGTTGGTCAAACTGGTCTAGAACTCCTGACCTCAAATGATCTGCCCGCCTCGGCCTCTCAGTGTGCTGGGATTACAGGCATGAGCCACCGCGCCTAGCCCTCACTCTTTTTTTTTTTTTTTTTTTTGAGATGGAGTCTCGCTCCGTCGCCTAGGCTAGAGTGCAGTGGCGCAATCTCCACTCACTGCAAGCTCCTCCTCCCAGGTTCACTCCATTCTCCTGCCTCAGCCTCCTGAGTAGCTGGGACTACAGGTGCCCGCCAACACGCCTAGCTAATTTTTTGTATTTTTAGTACAGACAGGGTCTCACCGTGTTAGCCAGGATAGTCTCGATCTCCTGACCTCGTGATCTGCCTGCCTCAGCCTCCCAAAGTGCTGAGATTACAGGCGTGAGCCACTGCGCCTGGCCTTAATTAACTTTTTTTTAAAGCAGGGTCTTGCTCTGTTGCCCAGTCTGGAGTACAGTGGCTCAGTCATGGCTCACTGCAGCCTCCAACTTCTGGGCTCAAGCGATCCTCTCTCCTCGGCCTTTCCAGTAGCTGGGACTACAGGTGTGCACCACCACATCCAGCTAATTTTTTATTTTTATTTTTTGTAGAGATGGGATCTTGCTATGTTGCCCAGGCTGGTCTTGAATGCCTGGCCTCACGTGATCCTCCCATCTCAGCCTCTCCAGTTCCAGAAGCTGGGATTACAGGCATGCACCATCACACCTGTCTCATTTAAAAATTTTTTTTTTTTGAGATGGAGTTTTGCTCTTGTCACCCAGGCTGGAGTGCAGTGGCACGATCTCAGCTCACTGCAACCTCTGCCTCCCACGTTCAAGCGATTCTGCTGCCTCAGCCTCCCAAGTAGCTGGGATTACAGGCGTGAGCCACTGCGCATGGCCTTTAAAATTTTTTTTGTAGAGACGGGGGTCTTACTATGTTCCCCAGGCTGGTCTTGAGCTTCTGACCTCAAGCAATCCTCCCGCCTCAGCTTCCCAGAGCGCTGGGATTACCGGCCGGTGCCACAGCGCCCAGCAAAGACTCTGCCCTCTGCTCTCCACCTAGTCTCACCGCACCTCCTCCTGGTCCTCCTCTGGAGCTGGGTGCCCCACTACCGGGCCGAGTCTGCTCACCAGGATTTGCCTGTCTTAAACAGTATTTTCCCTCCCACTTCCCAGAAATGGCCCTTTTGCTCTTCTTTCCTCTCTCTCCAGTACCTGCATTTTTCCTTCCACCGAAGCTGACGACCAGCTCAAAGTCGGTGACCAGGTAGAGCCGTTGGCCCCGCAGGGTGACCCGCAGGTGCTCATTCGGCCTGTAGGGGATGGCCATCTTCTGGTTGTTGACCTAAAGAGGGAAGACAGGAGCCACAGAGAGGGCTGAATCCTCCTGACCTGCTGCCATTTCCTGGCTGGGCTTTGCTTCTCCCAGTCATCTCCATACGTCTCCGTGCAGACAGTGGAATAAGATACCCCAATGGGCTTTGCTATTCACGTGGCAGAAGCCTCTGTGAAGTCCGCCCCCTTCCCAGCCCAAGTCCTTCCTTGCAAAAAATTGGCACAGTGAGGCCGGGCACAGTGGCTCATGCCTGTAATCCCAGCACTTTGGGAGGCAGAGTCGGGTGGATCACTTGAGGTCAGGAGTTCCAGACCAGCCTGGCCAACATGGGGAAACCACGTCTCTACTAAAAATACAAAAATTAGCTGGACATGGTGGCGCACGCCTGTAATCCCAGCACTTTGGGAGGCCGAGTCGGGCGGATCACTTGAGGTCAGGAGTTCCAGACCAGCCTGGCTAACATAGGGAAACCGTGTCTCTACTAAAAATACAAAAATTAGCCAGGCATGGTGGTGCACACCTGCAGTCCCAGCTACTAGGGAGGTTGAGGCAGGAGAATCACTTGAACCTGGGAGGTGGAGGTTGCAGTGAGCCAGGATGGTGCCACTGCAATCCAGCCTGGGTGACAGAGCGAGACTCTGTCTCAAAAAATAAAAATACATCGGTGTAGTGGATGCCATTGGTTCTTCAGCCCAGGATTGACCTTCACACACCTCATGCTCTGTCCTCCTCCTCCTCCTCTCTTCCTCTTGTCTCTTGCCAGCCTCTGCTGCCTCCCCACATGAAGTGAGCTTGTTGCTGAATTTGTTTTTGGTTTTGAGACAGTTTCTGTCACCCAGGCTAAAGTGCAGTGGCAAGATCTTGGCTCACTGCAGCCTCAAACTCCTGGGATCAAGTGATCCTCCAGCCTAAGCCTGCCCAATAGCTGGAACTACAGGTGTGTGCCCCCATATCCAGCTCATTTTAAATTTTTTGCAGAGATGTGGGGTCTTGCTATGTTGCCCAGGCTGGTCTTGAACTCCTGGGCTCAAGTGATCCTCCTGTCTTAGCCTCCTGAGTAGCTGAGATTACAGGCGTGAACCATTGCATCCTGCTGACTCTGATTTTACAACCAGCCCACCCCTGCCACAAACATCCCAGGAAACAGGGATCCCTGACTCCAGGTGGCCTACCTGGTCCAGCTGCCTCCCCACACCCACCAGGCCCTGGCCCAGCTCTTACCACAAGCTCCAGACCAGCTTGGAGCTGCACTTTATAGCCATAGACGGTGGTAATCACTTCCTGCAAGAAGATGGAGCTCCTGGGAGGATCCATCTTGTTGCGTCCTTCCACGAGGAGGGGCTCCACCCCCTCAGGCAGTACATCCACAGTCTTGATCAGAACATACGTCATGCGGCCTTGGAAGCGGTAGCTGAAGCCATCAAATGTGAGGTAACGGGGGTCCCCATAGACTAAGCATTGTTCAGACTCTGCCAAGAAGTCAAACAGTGAGAAGGGGCTGGGCGCAGTGACTCACGCCTGTAATCCCAGGACTTTGGGAGGCCAAGGCAGGTGGATGACCTGAGGTCAGGAGTTTGAGACCAGCCTGGCCAACATGGCGAAACCCCGTCTCTACTAAAAATACAAAAATTAGCCAGGTGTGGTGGTGCATGCCTGTAATCCCAGCTACTTGGTAGGCTGAGGCAAGAGAATTGCTTGAACCCGGGAGGTGGAGGTTGCAGTGAGCGCCGAGATCGCGCCACTGCACTCCAGCCTGGGCAACAGAGTAAGACACCATCTCAAAAAAGCAAAAAACAAAACAAAAGACTGAGAAGGGACCCTGCCCACGTGTAACGGTCCCCAGAGTCCCTCCCCCACAGTGACATCCCCTGTGGCCACCCTCTTAGGCTCAGGCTCCCTGGATCCTTTCTTTTCTCTTTTTTATTTTCTTTTTCTTTTTTTGAGACAGGGTCTTATTCTGTCACCCAGACTGGAGTGCAAGTGGCACAATCATAGCTCACTGCAGCCTCCAACTTCTGGCCTCAAGCGATCCTCCTGCCTCAGCCTCCTGAGTAGCTGGGACTTCAGGTGCACACCATCACCCCTAGCTAACTTTTTTCTTTTTTTAGAAATGGGGACCACACTACATTGCCCAGGCTGGTCTTGAACTCCTGGCCTCAGGAAATCCTCCCACCTCGGCCTCCCACAGTCCAAAGTGCTGAGATTACGGGCGTAAGCCACCAAGCCTGGTACCTAGACTTTTTTTTTTTCAATACCTACTGACATTCAATTAGAGGCCGTTAATTATTATTTTTTTTTTTTATTTTTTTGAGACAGGGTCTCACTCTGTGTCCCAGGCTGGAGTGCAGTGGTGCAATCATAGCTCACTGCAGCCTCAAACTCCTGAGCTCAAGCAATTCTCCTGCCTCAGTCTCCTGAGTAGCTGGGACTACAGGCACAAGCCACTACACCTAATGTTTTAAAATTTTAAAATTTTTTGTAGGGACAGGGTCTTCCTATATTGGCCAGGCTGGTGTTAAATTCCTGGGCTAAAGTGACTTTTCCACCTCTGCCTCCCAAGTACTGGGATTACAGGCATGAACCACCATGCCCAGCCTCCCTGGATCCTTGATCTTCAATTTTCTCTCTCTCCTGGCCTGATTAAAAACCTTAGAGGGGCCGGGCACAGTGGCTCATGCCTGTAATCTCAACACTTTAGGAGGCCGAGGCAGGAGGAACACTTGAGCCCATGAGTTCAAGCCCATCCTGGGCAACATAGCAAGACCCCATCTCTAGAAAAAAAATAGCAAAATTGGCTGGGTGTGGTGGTCCATGCCTGTAGTCCCAGTTACTTGGGAGGCTGAGATGTGAGGATCACATGATTCCAGGCATTTGAGGTTGCAGTGAGCTATATTACGGTGCCAGTGCACTCCAGCCTGGGCAACAGAGCAAGACCCTGTCTCAAAAAACAAACAAACAAGAAAACGAAAATCTTGGAGGATCTCCTTGACCAGTCCCCTCTTTTGGCCCTACAGGTGGAGGGTCCCAGAGGGGATCAGGACCTGGCACATGGCCACAGAGTTAGCAAGAGCTAAACTGGAGGCCAGGCCTCCTGATCCAGTCGCCCACCCCAACCCCTGACTATGCTGGGGTTCAGGCTAAGCCCCTTCCCACCCTGCCTCTTCCTCCACCTCAGCCCTGGCCCCAAGTGCGCCCCCTCCAACCTCCCTAGTCGCTCCCCTTACTGTCTGAGACACAATTGCTTTTGCTGTTGTCGGAACTGAGCTGGCAGTGGGACCCAGAGGGGCATCGGAAGTCCCCACACTGAATGGCTCCTCCTGTGCAGACACACTTCTCCGTGCAACCACTGGAGACCCAGCTCTTGCCCAGCTGTAGAAGTCACAGGAAGAGAAAGAGAGTGAGGAGGGGGCTGGGTGCGGTGGCTCATGCCTGTAATCCCAGCACTTTGGGAGGCCGAGACGGGTGGATCACCTGAGGTCAGGAGTTTGTGACGAGCCTGGCCAACATGGTGAAACCTCGTCTCTACTAAAAATACGAAAATTAGCAGGGCGTGGTGACGCTTGCCTGTAATCCCAGCTACACAGGAGACTGAGGCAGGAGAATCGCTTGAACCCAGGAGGCAGAGATTGCAGTGAGCAGAGATCATGCCACTGCACTCCAGCCTGCTGGATAATAGAGGGAGGCTCCGTCTCAAAAAAAAAAGGCACTGTGTTTGTGCTTGATGTCTTACATATGTTGTGCAGGAGGTACTACTGAACCCATTTTATAGATGAGGAAACAGAGATAACAGAGGTCATCTGACTCATCAGTGGCACCATCAGGATTCAATCCTAGGTTAGCCTGAAATGAGGCCATGGTCTTTCCACTATACCATGCCATGTGCTGCTTGTTTGGATTCCTCAGATCCAAAACCCAAACCATGCGCCATCAGCCCAGACCTGGCTGGAGATCAATATGCCACTCACACCAGCCTTCACACCCCTGGGCCAGCTGTAAAGTCACAGGTATCCCAGGCTGAGAGAGGCAGAGAAAAGGAGAAAGCACCGCCCTCAAGCTGTGTTGCCTCCAGTCCCGTTTCCCATGCCCACTCACAGGGATGGAGCCACCGTGGGCATCCTTGCAGCCACACTGACTTCTGGGGACACACTTGTCTTCACTCAGCACATAGCCGGGCTGACAAATGCAGCCCTCTGCGCAGGCAGAGGGGACTTTGGTGCCCTCACACCGGCCATCCAGGTCCCAGCAGGAGGGTGAGCAGGAGGGAAGGCAGTTGGTGTAGCTGCTGTAGGCAGGGCATTCCAGAGCTGTGGGTGAAGGAGACAGTGGGTCAGTGGAGAGGGTCACAGGGGGCCAAGGTGGGCAGAGGCTGTACAAACCAGGCTATGGGTGGATGACCAACAAGGCTTGGGGAGCTTTTTTTGTCCTTTTGTTATTCATTCAGCAAACATTTACTGAGTATGGGTTGTGTGCCAGGCTTTGGGGGAAAGAAACGAAAAAGCAGCTGGGCATGGTGGCTCACGCCTGTAATCCCAGCACTTTGGGAGGCCGAGGTGGGTGGATCACAAAGTCAGGAGATTGAGATCATCTTGGCCATCATGGTGAAACCCTGTCTCTACTAAAAATACAACAATTAGCTGGACTTGGTGGTGGGCGCCTGTAGTCCCAGCTACTCAGGAGGCTAAGGCAGGAGAATCGCTTGAACCTGGGAGGCAGAGGTTGCAGTGAGCCAAGATCACACCACTGCACTCCAGCCTGGGCAACAGAGTGAGACTCTGTCTCAAAAAAAAAAAAAAGGAACAAGAATGGCTCTCCCAAGTCAGCGTGAAGGACAGTGGTCAAACAGCAACTGCAGCAGGACCTTGAAATGCATGATCAGTAGGTGTGTTGACAGGCAAGAGCATACAACGCATGATGGAGGCACAGAGCAGGGAGGTATTAATTCTCTTGGGGGAGTTAAAGAAAGGCCTTTAAGCAAAAATAGTGTGAACAAATGGGAATGCATACCATGTTCATGGATAAGAAGGTTCAACAACATGGTGATGTTAGTTCTGTCTCAGTGAATGTACACATTTAATGTAATCTCAATAAAATATACCAAAAATAGGCCAGGAGCGGTGGCTGGTGCCTGTAATCCCAGCACTTTGGGAGGCCGAGGTGGGCGGATCACGAGGTCAGCAGATCGAAACCATCTTGGCTAACTTGGTGAAACCCCGTTTCTACTAAAAATACAAAACATTAGCCAAGCACAGTGGCAGGTGCCTGTAGTCCCAGCTACTCGGGAGGCTGAGACAGGAGAATGGCGTGAACCTGGGAGGCGGAGCTTGCAGTGAGCCGAGATCGCGCCACTGCACTCCAGCCTGGGCGACAGAGCGAGACTCCGTCTCAAAAACCGAAAAAAAAAATATATATATATATATTTTTTGCGGGGGCAGGTGGGGACAGAGTCTCTCTCTGACGCCCAGGAGCGATTTTGGCTCACTGCAGCCTCTGCCTCCCTGGTTCCAGGGATTCTCCTACTTCAGCCTCCCGGGTAGCTGGGATTACAGGCATGTGCCACCATGCCTGGCTAATTTTTGTATTTTTAGTAGAGATGGGGTTTCACCATGTTGGCCAGGCTGGTCTCAAACTCCTGACCTCAGGTGATCCTCCCACCTTGGCCTCCCAAAGTGCTAGGATTACAGGAGTGAGCCACCACACCCAGCCACCAAAAGTATTTTATATGTGTGTGTGCTTTTAATAGGACAAGATGATTTCAAAGTTGAGCTGAAGACATAAGCAAACCAGAAAAGCCAGGAACTCCCTAAAAAAAAAAGAGCCATCAGTAGTGAATGTCTCTCCGTAAGTCAATGTTTATTTTATTTTATTTTATTTATTCATTTATTTATTTTTTCGAGATGGAATTTCGCTCTTTTCACCCCAGCTGGAATGCAATGGCACGATCTCAGCTCACTGCAACCTCCACCTCCCAGGTTCAAGTGATTCTCCTGCCTCAGCCTCCTGAGTAGCTGGGATTACAGGCACATATCACCACGCCCTGTTGGCCAGGCTGGTCTCGAACTCCTGACCTCAGGTGATCCGCCCACCTCGGCCTCCCACAGTGCTGGGATTACAGGCGTAAGCCACTGCACCCAGCCCAAAGCTCATTTTAAATTTTCAGTGATTACGACTTTGTGTTACTGCCACATGCAAATACAGATGGACCGACAGAACAGAGGAGAAAGCTCAGATATGGATCCAAATGTATATGGGAATTTAGTATATGATAAATGTGGTATCTCAGTCCCTGGGCAAAGACAGACTAGTCATTTAATAATGTTGGAACAGCTGGCTAGCCTTCTGGAGAAAAACAAAAACAAAGTTGATTCATACCTCATTTTACACATCAGGATAAATCCTCATGGGTCAAAAACTTAGACATACACCAAAAAAAAAAAAACCCCACTTAAATATAAAAAAATGAAACCATAAAAGTTCTAGAGCAGGCCGGACACGGTGGCTCACACCTGTAACCCCAGCACTTGGGGAGGACGAGGCAGGCAGATCACTTGAGGCCAGGAGTTTGAGACCAGCCTGGCCAACATGGTGAAACCCCATCTCTACTAAAAATACAAAAAAATTAGCCAGGCGTGGTCGTGGGCACCTGTAATCCCAGCTACTCGGAAGGCTGAGGCAGGAGAATTGCTTGAACCCAGGGGGCAGAGGTTGCAGTGATCCGGGATTGTGCCACTGCAGCCTGGGCCACAGAGCGAGACTCTGTCTCAAACAAACAAAATTTCTAGAGCAAAGAATCAGCAAAATCTTTTGTAGCTTCTGTGGGGCTAGCATTTATAGCTATTGCTCAAGATGCAGAAGACATAAAACAAGATTAATATATTTGACCCCATAAACATTTTTGTCCTGCATGGCCAAAAAAAAAAAAAAGTCAAAAGATGAAAACAAAAAGGACTGGAAAACTTTGTGTAACTCAGAGCACTAATAAAGGTCTACTTTCCATAATAGATAAAGGACTTCCATGAAATAGTTCAATGAAGACCAACGACTCAGTGGAAAAATGGTGACTGGATAAGAGCAGATAGTTTACAAAAAGGGAAATTCAAAGGGTTCCTAAGTATATGAAAAAATGTCCCGTCTCACTCATAATAAAAACTCAAATTAAGACTTGTTATTTTTCATATCCGGGCGCAGTGGCTCATGCCTGTAATCCTAGCACTTTGGGAGGCTTGAAGCAGGTGGATCACCTGAGGTGAGGAGTTCAAGACCAGCCTGGCCAATATGGTGAAACCCCATCTCTAGTAAAAATACAAAAATTAGCTGGGCGTGGTGGCACACGCCAGTAATCCCAGCTACTCGGAGGCAGGAGAATCACTGGAACCTGGGAGGCAGAGGCTGCAGTGAGCCGAGATCATGCACTCCAGCCTGAGCTACAAAGTGAGACTCAAAAAAAAAAAGTATAGCAATGTCAAATAAAAACTCAGGCTTATAGCTTCTTTCCAAAAAAAAAATCAGAGGATCTGGTCACACTGGACCCACGGTGATGCCCAGCAGCTGTGGGGCAGCTGAGCAGCGGCCTCCTTATGCACGGGACCTGTGTGCAGCTTTCACCCTGACCCTTCGGCCAGCTCAGGCTGCTGTGCTCATGTTGCCTCCACTGGCCCTGAGAAGCTCTGCAGCGCCCCCTGCACCTCTGCTTTGCTCCTGGAACGTGAGAGTGCTTTAAAGCAAAATAAACCTTCTTGGCCAGGCGCAGTGGCTCACGCCTGTAATCCCAGCACTTTGGGAGGCCAAGGCAGGCAGATCACGAGGTCAAGAGATCGAGACCATCCTGGCCAACATGGTGAAACCCTGTCTCTACTAAAAATACAAAAATTAGCTGGGCGTGATGGTGCGTGCCTGCAGTCCCAGCTACTTGGGAGGCTGAGGCAGGAGAATCGCTTGAACCCAGAAGGTGGAAGTTGCAGTGAGCCAAGGTCACACCACTGCACTCCAGCCTGGTGACAGAGCGAGACTCTGTCTCAAAAAATATATATAAAATAAAAATAAAATAAAATAAACCTCCTTAAGGAACACTGGCAAAAAAAGACGTTTTTCAATTCTCAGATTGGCAAAACTCCAAAAGCACAGAGCATATAGTTTTCTTGTCTTTTGTTTTTTAAATTTTTTTGTAGAGATGCAGGGCTCTCACTATATTGCCCAGGTTGGTCTCAAACTCCTGGCCTCAAGCAATCCTCCCTTCTTGGACTCCCAAAGTGCTTGGATTACGGGTGTAAGTCACTGCACCCAGCCAAGAATATAAATTTGAATTTGTTTATATAAGCATAAATAAGTGGTCTTGGGAAAAATACTGAGACATGAACCAGGCCCATGGGGTGAGAGTGGTAGGGAGACCGTACACTGGTATCTTTTTTTGTTTTTTGGGGAGTTTTTTTTTTTTCTGAGATAGAGTCTCGCTCTGTCACCCAGACTTGAGTGCAGTGATGCAGTCATGGCTCACTGCAGCCTCAACCTCCTGGGCTCAAGTGATCCTCCCACCTCAGCCCCCCAAGTAGCTGGGACCACAGGCATGCACCACCATACCCAGCCAGTAGGTAATTTTTTGTAGAGATTGGGTCTCACTATGTTGCCCAGGCTGGTCTTGAACTCCTGGGTTCAAGCAATCCACCCACCTCAGCCTCCCAAATTGCTAAGATTACAGGCATGAGCCACCACACCCAACCTACTGGGTATCTTTTAATACTTAAAAGTATTTTCAAATTTTTAATACTTTATACGTTTTTGAATCCTGCAAATGTGTTACGTATTAAAACAACTCTATTGAATTCCTGTTTTAAATTGTAAAAGGTTCTGGCATTATATAGTAGTGATAGTTGCACAACTTTATCAAGATACTAAAAGACAATTTTTTTTTTTTTGAGATGGAGTGTCACTCTTGTTGTCCAGGCTGGAGTGCAACAGAGCGATCTTGGCTCACTACAACCTCCGCCTCCTGGGTTCAAGCAATTCTCCTGCCTCAGCCTCCCGAGTAGTTGGGATTACAGGCGCCCACCACCACTCCTGGCTAATTTTTTGTATTTTTAGTAGAGACGGGGTTTCACCATGTTGGCCAGGGTGGTCTCTAACTCCTGACCTCAGGTGATCCACCTGCCTTGGCCTCCCAAGCTGCTGGGATTACAGGCATGAGCCACCATGCTCGGCTAAAAGACACTTTTAAAAGGGTGAATAGTATGCTATGGGAATAATCTCAATAATTTTGTTTTTTTAAGTAAAATGCTATAGAAGTTTGCCCAGTTGTCTGCTAGGAGGAAAGAAGAAAGGTTTCTGACCAGCCTGGCCAATATGGTGAAACCCCGTCTCTATTAAAATCACAAAAATTAACCGGGTGTGGTGGCACACGCCTGTAGTCCCAGCTACTTGGGAGGCTGAGGTAGGAGAATGACTTGAACCCAGGAGGCGGAGGTTGCAGTGAGGTGAGATCATGCCATTGCACTCCAGCCTGGGTGACAGAATGAGACCCTGTATCAAATTTTTTTTTTTGATATGGAGTTTTGCTCCTTTTTGCCCAGGCTGGAGTGCAATCGCACAATCTCGAGTCACTGGGACCTCTGCCTCCTAGGTTCAAGCTATTCTTCTGCTTCAGCCTCCCAAGTAGCTGGGATTACAGGCATGTGCCACCACGCCCGGCTAATTTTGTATTTTTAGTAGAATGGGGTTTCACCATGTTGGCCAGGCTGGTCTCAAACTCCTGACCTCACGTGATCCACCCACCTTGGCCTCCCGAAGTGCTGGGATTATAGGCGTGAGCCACCACACCCAGCAAAAAAAATTTTATATAAATAAATAATTAAAAAGTAGTCCTTGTCAAAGAAACAATGAGGGCTGAGTTAGGAACAAACAGGAAGGAGAGTGAGGGAGCTCTCAGGGAAGCAGAGAGGGAAACGGGGTTTGGGAGGGGTTTGGGGTGACAGCAGGGCACACTCACGGCAGAAGCTGCTGTTTCTCCAGAGCGGGGGCTTGAGCCCCTGGCTCTGGCAGGTGGCCCCAAAGGCTTGCAGAGCCTGGCAGAAGGCCTGGTGGAGACCTCCGAACTCACAGAGGGTGTTTGCACAGTCCACCAGGAAGGGCATGAGGTCTATGCGGGAGGCGCCCTGGGCCCACACCGGAGCCCGGAGCGCTGTCTGGCATTTTTCCCGCGCCCTGCGGAGGTCGGCTGCCCTGCAGTTTCCACTCGGGTTCTCCTGCTGTTCCGCTGGAATCTGCTGCTCATCTACCCGGAGACTCTGACAACTGGGAAGGGAAAAGAATCAGCCTAGGGACAGCTGTCCCCCTACTATGACACAAATTTTTTTTCTTTAGGGGGCGTCTTGCTCTGTCACCCAGGCTGGAGTGCAATGCAACAGTCTCAGCTCACTGCAACCTCTGCCTTCCCTCCCGTGTTCAAGCGATTCTCCTGCCTCAGCCTCCCGAGTTGCTGGGACTACAGTCACCCGCCACTACGCCCGAACAATTTTTTTTTTTTTTTTTTTTGAGACAGAGTCTCACTGTGTCGCCCAGGCTGGAGTTCAGTGGTGCGATCTTGGCTCACTGAAACCTCTACGTCTCAGGTTAAAGTGATTCTCCTGCCTTAGCCTTCCAAGTAGCTGGGATTACAGGCACCTGCCACCATGCCCGGCTAGTTTTTTTATTTTTAATAGAGACGAGGTTTCACCATGTTGGCAAGGGTGGTCTTGAACTCCTGGCCTCAAGTGATCCACCCACCTCGGCCTCGCAAAGTGCTGAGATATCAGGCCTAAGCCACCACGCCTGGCCCTATGACAATGATCTGGTGCTCCCAAATGACCCAGAGAGACCTCTCAGGGACTCCCCACCCTCCTAACCCCTCTGGTATTCACAGGGAAGCTGGTCTGAGCTCTGGCCAATCTTCCATCGGCCTCCTCTTCTCCCAGATTTCCTTTTTTGCTTCCCAATCTGTCGCCCAGTCTGGAGTGCAGTGGCGTGATCAAGGCTCACTGCAACTTCAATCTCCCAGGCCCAAGGGATCGCCCCACCTCAGCCTTGTGAGTAGCTGGGACTAACCACACCTGGTTATTTTTCTTTCTTTCTTTTCTTTTCTTTTCTTTTTTTTTTTTTCTGTAGAGATGAGGTCTTGCTATGTTGCCCAGGCTGGTCTCAAACTCCTAGGCTCAAGCAATCCTCCCACATTGGCCTCACAAAGTGTTGGGATTAGAGGTGTGAGCCACTGCACCCGGCTATTTTTAAACTTTTTAAGACAGCGTCTTGCTCTGTCGTCCAGGCTGGAGTTCAGTGATGCAATCATAGCTCACTGCAGCCTTCAAATCTCAGACTCAACCAATCTTCCTGCTGAAGCCTCCCGAATAGCTGGGACTACCGGCATGTGCCACCATGGCTGGCTAATTTTTGTTTTTAATTTTTTGTAGAGACAGGGTCTTGCTGTGTTGCCTAGGCTGGTCTCAAACTCCCGGCCTCAAGTGATCCTCCAGTCTTGGGCTCCCAAAGTGCTGGAATTACAGGCATGAGCCTCTGCTCCTGCTCCTCCTCCAAGGTTTCTAAGCGAGGAAAGGAAGACTTTCACATTTCCTCAAGTGGGTTCTAGCAGCCTTGAGATGGATCAATGACACACATCGCCCCAGAATGCCCAGAAGTCAACGCCCTCAAATCACACACACAAAGCAACATTCTGGCCTGTAATCCCAGCACTTTGGGAGGCCGAGGCGGGAGGATCATTTGAGCCCAGGAGTTTGAGACCAGCGTGGGCAAACGTGGCAAGACCCTGTCTCTAAAAAAATTTAAAAATTGAAGAAGAAGAAAAAAGGAACATTCTGGTCTTCCTGCCCCAGGTGTGCCCTACAGTCTGGCTCCCTAGCTCATGTTGCTATGAAAAGCTGGAGGGGTGGCCAGGCATAGTGGCTCATGCCTGTAATCCTAGCACTTTGGGAGGCTGAGTGGGGAGCATCACTTGAGGTCAGGAGTTCAAAGCCAGCCTGGCCAACATGGTGAAACTCCATCTCTACCTAAAATACACAAATTAGCCGGGGGTGGGGCGTGGTGGCGTGCACCTGTAATCCCAGCTACTCGGGAGGTGGAGGCACAAGAATTGCTTGAACCCCGGAAGCAGAGGTTGCAGTGAGCCAAGATTGCACCACTGCACTCCAGCCTGGGTGACAGAGCAAAACTCCATCTCAAAAAGAAAAAGAAAAAAAGAAAAACTAGAGGGGCCAGGCACAGTGGCTCATGATTACCCAGCACTTCGGGAGGCCACATCGCCTGAGGTCAGGAGCTCAAGACCAGCCAGGCCAATATGGTGAAACCCCGTCTCTACTAAAAACTACAAAAAGTAGCCAGGCATGGTGGCAGGTGCCTGTAATCCCAGCTACTTGGGAGGCTGAGGCAGGAGTATCACTTGAGCCTGGGAGGCGGAGGTTGCAGTGAGCTGAGATCACACCACTGCACTCCAGCCTGGGTGACAAAGCAAGATTCTGTCTCAGAAAAAAAAAAAAATGAAAGAAAGGAGAGAAAGAAAAGAAAAGAAAGAGAGAGAGAAAGGAAGAAAAGGAAGGAAGGAAGGAAGGAAGGAAGGAAGGAAGGAAGGAAGAAGAAGGAAAGAAGGAAGGAAAGAAAGAAAGAAAGAAAGAAAGAAAGAAAGAAAGAAAGAAAGAAAAAAAGAGAGAGAGAAAGAAAAGCTAGAGGGTCTTAGGGGACCACTACCTTGGGTCAATGTCCTTATCTTTCCAACTGTTCACAAATTCACTGTCACTATGCGCTAGTTCGTCGCTGGGCATCATTAGTTCGTCCTCTTCCTCATCATTGAAGTTCCCACACACGCCGCAGACCTGGCGGGGGAAAGTGGTTTTTCCGTGCTGGGGAAGCACCAGAGTGGTTTTTCTCCCTCCCTCCCTCCCTCCCTCCCTCCTTCCCTTCCCTTCCTTCCTTCCTTCCTTCCTTCCTTCCTTCCTTCCTTCCTTCCTTCCTTCCTGTGGTTTCCCTCCTTCCCTCCCTCCCTCCCTCCCTTCCTTCCTTTCTTCCCTTCCTCCCTCCCTCCCTCCCTTCCTTCCTTCTTTTGAGTTTCACTCCTGTCACCCAGGCTGGAGTGCAGTGGCATGATCTCGGCTCACTTCACTATCCGCCCCCCAGGTTCAAGCAACTCTCCTGCCTCAGCTTCCCAAGCAGCTGGGATTACAGGTGCGCACCACCACCCCCAGCTAATTTTTTTTTTTTTAATAGAGACAGGGTTTCCCCATGTTGGCCAGGCTGGTCTCGACCTCCTGACCTCAACCTGCCTCGGCCTCCCAGAGTGCTGAGATTACAGGTGTGAGCCACCACGCCCGGGCAGAATGGTTTTTCCTGGAAGCACTCTTGTCCATCCTACACAGAAAGGCGCACTCCTCCACTGCCCTGCTCCATCCTGAGGAGTGGCCTCTTTGGGCAGGCACGATGTGAACACTGCCCCCCATCCCTGCCAGCCACCAATCTCCCGGGGCTGCCTCCCCAGCGAGGAGAGCCAGATGTTTTCCTCACCTTTCCATAGCAGGTTGTGGGGATTTCAATCTCTAAGAGACGATTCCCGTCAAACCTGACTTGCACCCCGATCTTGATGTTAACAATGGTGTAGATGCTGCTGGACTTGACACTGACCCCAGGGATCTGGGAGATCGCGGGGAGGGTGACCTGTTTGCTGTTGATCTAAACAGGAGGACAGTGATGGTGAGTAGGAGCAGGGACCACAGTCCCCTCCCCAGCGCTCCCTCCCAGCCCCAGTCACCACACCCAGCTCACCAGCACACGGTGGCCCTTCTGCAGGGTGACCTGGGCATCGTAGATGTCAATGTAGACCTCGTGAAGGCGGAAAGCCTCAGTTCCACCTTCCTCCTTCTCATGCTTGGCACTGATCTTGAAGAAGGGCAAGGCCATGGCGGGGTGGCACACTTTCACCAGGACATGAGTGCAGGCATCCGGGATAGAATGGTTACTACCATCAAAGCTCACGTAGTGGGACTCCCCTGGGAGCTGACACACTCCCATACCTGGGAGGACAGAGGCAGCTGGGCTATGACACTCCTCTGGCAGGTACAGGGTCCCTGGGAAACTAGTCCTGGGTTCTCCCTGCCTTCCAGAAAACAGTCGAGACCCCAGGTCCGGCCGTGCACAGGGGCTCATGCCTGTAATCCCAGTGGTTTGGGAGGCCAAGGTGGGCTGGTTTGATACCAGCCTGACCGACACGGTAAAACCCCGTCTCTACTAAAAAAATACAAAAAAGTTAGGGTATGGTGCCGTGTGCCTGTAATCTCAGCTACTTGGAAGGCTGAGGCAGAAGAATCGCTGGAACCAGGGAGACGAAGTTTGCAGTGAGCCAAGATTGCGCCACTGCACTCCAGCCTGGGCAACATAGACACTGCATCAAAACAAACAAACAAACAAACAAAAACCCGGGGCCAGGGTTAGGAGGTGTGAGGTTTACGGGTGGAGTGGGGCATGATTCTTTGGAGGAAGGATTTTTTTTTTTCTTTTTTGAGACATGGTCTCTCTCTGTCACCCAGGCTGGAATGCAGTGGCATGGTCACAGCTCACTGCAGCCTCAAACTCCTGGGCTCAAGCGGTCCTCCTACCTCAGCCTCCAGAGTATCTGGGACTACAGGCATGAAGTACCCTATTCAACTAATTAAAAAAAAATTTTTTTTAGAGACAGGGTCTTGTTCTGTTACCCAGGCTGGCATACAGTGGCAAGATCATAGTTCACTGCAGACCTGGGCTCAAGAGATCCTCCTACCTCAGCCTCCCAAGTAGCAGGGACTACAGGTGCAATGTCTTTAATTTTAAACTTTTTACCTTTTTTTTTTTTTTGTAGAGATGGGGTCTCACTATGTTGCGCAGGCTGGTCTTGAACTACTAGCCTCAAGTGATCCTCCCACTTCAGCTTCCCAAACCACTGGGATTACAGGCATGAGCCACCATGCCTGGCCTCCAGGAAAAGATTTATTTATTTAGAGACGGAGTTTTGCTCTTGTCGCCCAGGCTGGAGTGCAACGGCACAATCTCTGCTCACCGCAACCTCTGGCTCCTGGGTTCAAGCAATTCTCCTGCCTCAGCCTCTCGAGTAGCTGGGCTTACAGGCTAATTTTTGTATTTTTAGTAGAGACAGGGTTTAGCCATGTTGCTCAGGCTGGTCTTGAACTCCTGGTCTCAAGTGATCTGCCCACCTTGGCCTTCAAAAGTGCTGAGATTACAAGTGTGAGCCATGGCGTCTGGCCCCAGGGAAGGATTTATAATATCCCATCTAAGTTGGTGGCCGCTACAGGAGAAGGATGGGTGAGCCCCAAGGTTCCCTTCTCAGCAATTGGAGGTCATCTTTCCCACCGGAAGCTCTTGGTTGCAGCAGAGTTACCAGCCGAAACCTGAACCCCAGTGCTACAGGCAGCAGGGAATCTGTTGGGGAGTTGGGAAAGTGGGCCTCAGGGCTGTGGGGTCCCCCCATCACTGTGGTCCTCCTACCTGAGGCCTGACAACGGAGCAGCCCATCCAGGGCCCAGCACATCTGGTTGGGTTTGCAGGTGCTCTGGAAGCAGGTGATGTTGTTGTGGACGGAGCAGGTGCAGAGCCTGGTACAGGTGTTCTCTGTGTACCAGCGCTCCCCGACCTGTGGGCCACAAGGATCAGCAGAGCCAACAGAAAGTCGAAATGGGGAGATGGGTCAATGCCCTGTTGAAGCTGGCTACAGCATCTGGCCTTCCTCCTCGCCCCCCAGCCTTGGCCAGCCTTGCCCCTCCCAGGTTCTGAGCCTTCCTCCTGCCTCTCCTGAGCTTGCCCTGACCCCAAACATGTGGGCCTGGAAAGGGTGGGGCCCCTGCTAGCTGGCCTCTCACCGGGTGGTAGGAGCCCGCTAGGTCAGTGCAGCCACATTGGCCAAGGGGCACGCAGGAGGTTCCACTCAAGATGTGGCCTTTCTGACATTCGCAGCTCTCAGCACAGGGCAGTGCTTTGGGGCAGTCCCTCGGGTCGTTTATGCTGCTGCAGGTGGCTGGGCAGGGGCTGCCGCAGGGGCTGTAGCTGCTGCCAGGTGGGCACCTCATAGCTAAAGAAAATGAGAGCATTAGGAAGAGTGGGGTGGCATGTCCAGCCCCCAAACCTTGGGGCATCAAAAGCTCCTAGTAGTGGCCAGGAGCAGTAGCTCGCACATGTAATCCCAGCACTTTGGGAGGCCGAGGCAGGTGGATCACCTGAGGTCAGGAGTTCGAGACCAGGCTGGCCAACATGGTGAAAACTCAACTCTACTAAAAATACAAAAATTAGCCAGGCGTGGTGGCGCACGCGACTCTCTTGAACCACGAGCCAGCTACTTGGGTGGCTGAGGCACGAGACTCTCTTGAACCTGAGAGGCAGAGGTTGCAATGAGGCGAGGTCAGACCACTGCACTCCAGCCTGGGCGACAGTGAGACTCTCAAAAGCAAAACAAACAAACAAAAACAAACAGACATAAAATCTACCATTTTAACAATTTTTTTTTCTTTGAGACAGAGTCTCGCCCTGACGCCCAGGCTGGAGTGCAGTGGCATGATCTTGGCTCACTGCAAGCTCTGCCTCCCAGATTCACACCATTCCCCTGCCTCAGCCTCCCGAGTAGCTAGGACTACAGGCGCCCACCACCACGCCTGGCTAATTTTTTGTATTTTTAGTAGAGATGGGGTTTCACCATGTTAGCCAGGATGGTCTCGATCTCCTGACCTCATGATCCACCCGCCTCGGCCTCCCAAAGTGCTGGGATTACAGGCGTGAGCCACTGCGCCCAGCAACAATTTTTAAATGTACACTTCAACAGCACTAAGTACATTCACCTTGTTGTGCTGCCATTACCACCATCCATCGCCAAAACTTTTTGTTTTGTTTTGTTTTTCACTCTTGTTTTTTGTTTCACACTTGTTGTCCAGGCTGGAGTGCAGTGGTGCAATCTCGGCTCACTGAAACCTCCGCCTCCCAGGTTCAAGCAATTCTCCCATCTCAGCCTCTCCAGTAGCTGGGATTACAGGTGCTCACCACCACACCTGGCCAATTTTTGTATTTTTAATAGAGACAGGGTTTTGCCATGTTGACCAGGCTGGTCTCCAACTCCTGACCTCAGGTGATTCACCCATCTTGGCTTGAACACAGGAGGTAGAGGTTGCAGTGAGCCGAGATTGCACCACTGCACTCCAGCCTGGGCAACAGAGCGAGACTCTGTCTCAAAAAGAAAATAAAAAGAATTTAGAGGAAGAAAGAGAGGGCAGAATTCTGGAGGGTGCCTATGGGCTGTGGGAACAGGTGGCCAGTTACTCACGGTAGAAGGTTCTGTTCCGCCAGGCAGGGGCCTGGCCAGCCTGGGCACACAGGGACGTGTAGGCATGCAGGGAGTGGCACAGGGCCGTGGTGTCGCCCTTGGTCCCACACTGGCCATGCACGCAACTGGCAAAGCTGGACTCGGGGGGCACCACCTGGTGACATTGAGAGAAGGGTCCTGCAGGAAGAGAGAAGGCAGGTGAGCCAGGGGAGGGGCCGGGAAGGAGCAGGGCCATGTGGCTTCCCTGGGGCTGATTCAACATCCACTTCAATCGAAACCTGGATTTTCCCACCAGGCACAGTGGCTCACACCTGTAATCCCAGCACTTTGGGAGGCCGAGGGGGGCAGATCACTTGAGGTTAGGAGTTTGAGACTCACCTGACCAACATGGTGAAACCTAGTCTCTACTAAAAATACAAAAATTAGCAGGGCATGGTAGAGGGTGCCTGTAGTCCAGGCAACTCGAGAGGTTGAGGCAGGAGAATCTCTTGAACCCAGGAGGCGAAGGCGGCAGTGAGCTGAGATCACACCATTGCACTCCAGCCTGGGCAACAGATCGAGACTCCAACTCAAAAAAAAAAAAAAATACTGGATTTTCCAGCCTGAGCAACACGGTGAAACTCTGTCTCTACAAAAATTAGCCCAGCATGGTGGTGCACACCTGTAGCACCTGTAGTCCCAGCTACTCGGGAGGCTGAGGCAGGAGGATGAGCTATGATTGTGCCATTGCACTCCAACCTGGGTGACAGAGTAAGACCCTATCTGAATAAAAACAAAACGAACGAACAAACAAAACCCAGACTGGTGTGGTGGCTCCCACCTGTAACCTCAGCACTTTAGGAGGGCAAAGTCGGAGAATCACTTGAGCCCAGGAGTTCAAGACCAGACTGGGCTGCATAGCAGGACCCCGTCTCCAGAAAATATTAAAAAATTAGGCCGGGCACAGTGGCTCACGCCTGTAACACCAGCACTTTGGGAGGCCGAGGCAGGCGGATCATTTGAGGTCAGGAGTTCAAGAGCAGTCTGGCCAACATGGTGAAATGCTCTCTCTACTAAAAATTAAAAAAACTAGCTGGGTGTGGTGGCACAGGCCTGTAATCCCAGCTACTTGGGAAGCTGAGGTAGGAAAATAGCTTGAACCTGGGAGGCAGAGGCTGCAGTGAGCAGAGATCACACCACTGCACTCCAGCCTGGGCGACAGAGCAAGACTCTGATTCAAAAAAGTTAGCTTGGCATGGTGGTGCATGCCTGTGGTCCCAGCTACTCTGAAGGCTGAGGCAGGAGGATTACCTGAGCCCAGGAGTTCAAGCCTGCAGTGAGCTGTGATGGTGCCGCTGCACTCCAGCCTGGGCAACAGAGTGAGACCTTGTCTCTAAAAAACAAGAAAAAAGGAAAAACAGCCAGGCGTGGTGGCTTATGCCTGTCATCCCAACTACTTGGGAGGCCGAAGGGGAGGATTCCTTGAGGTCCATAGTTCAAGAACAGCCTGGGCTACCTAGTGAGACTCCCCCATCTCTATTAAAACTTTTTTTTTTTTTTTGAGGCCAAGTCTCGCTCTGTCGCCCAGGCTGGAGTGCAGTGGCGCAATCTCGGCTCACTGCAACCTCTGCCTCCCAGGTTCAAGCAATTGTTCTGCCTCAGCCTCCTGAGTAGCTGGGACTACAGGCGCGTGCTACCGTGCCTGGCTAATTTTTTTTTTTTTTTTTTTTGAGACGGAGTCTCACTCTGTCGCCCAGGCTGGTATGCAGTGGCGCGATCTCTGCTCACTACAAGCTCCACCTCCCAGGTTAAAGCAATTCTCCTGCCTCAGCTTCCTGAGTAGATGGGACTACAGGTGCGCACCACCACGCCCAGCTAATTTTTTGTATTTTTAGTAGAGATGGGGTTTCACCGTGTTAGCCAGGATGGTCTCGATCTCCTGACCTCATAATCCACCCGCCTCGGCCTCCCAAAGTGCTGAGATTACAGGCGTGAGCCACCGCGCCCGGCCGCCTGGCTAATTTTTTGTATTTTTAGTAGAGATGGGGTTTCACCATGCTAGCCAGGCTGGTCTCGAACTCCTTACCTCAGGATCTGCCCTCCTTGGCCTCCCAAAGTACTGGGATTACAGGCATGAGCCACTGCACCCAGCCTATTAAAACATTTTTAATAGAAAAAAAAAAAAGAAATCCCGGATTTATGTACTGCCTGAGACACAAATACAGACCCATCGGTCATAGGTCCCAAGAAGGTGACTGCTGGCTGGCCCTGTGTTCCCATTTGCCTTCCTCGTGCTTTTCCATCTGTTTCTGGTCTTGTTGTTTCTCCCTCCCTGACTAGACTCCCTACCTAGCCTCCTGTCCTTCAGAGAGGAAAAAGGGCCAGCAGGGACATGCCTTACCCTGAGGGTTTATTAAGGTCACACAGTTCTTGTTCCAGGCATCTGCCATGCTGTTCTCCTGGCAGCTGGAGGGCTTGCCACCCACAAGGAAACAGCTGAATGAAGAGAGAATAGAAACTGAGGGCTACAGGCTGGGTGCAGTGGCTCATGCCTATAATCCCAGCATTTTGGGAGAACAAGACAGGAGGATCACTTGAGACTAGAAGTTCAAGACCAGCCTGGGCAACATAGTGAGATCCTATCTCTACACAAAATTTTTAAAAATTAGCCGGGCGTGGTGGCATGTGCCTATAGTCCCAGCTACTCAGGAGGCTGTGGTGGGAGGATGGCTTGAGCCCAGCAGTTGGAGGCTTCAGTGAGCTGTGATTGCACCACTGCACTCCAGCCTGGGCAACAGAGCAAGACCCTGTCTCAAGAAAAGAAAAGAAAAAAAGGAAAGGAAAAAGGAAAGGAAAGGAAGAAGGAAGGAAGGAAGAAAAGAAAAGAGAAGAGAAGAGAAGAGAAGAGAAAAGAAAAGAAAAGAAAAGAAAAGAAAAGAAAAGAAAAGAAAAGAAAAGAAAAGAAAAAAAAGACAAGACAAGACAAGACCTGAGGGCCTGAGGAACCATCTCCCAAACCGAAGCAAAAGTGGACAGGGGGCTGGGTGCAGTGGCTCACACCTGTAATCCCAGCACTTTGGGAGGCCAAGGAAGGCAGATCACCTGAAGTCAGGAGTTTGAGACTAGCCTGGCCAACATGGAGAATTCCTGTCTCAAATAAAAATATAAAAATTAGCCAGGCGTGGTGGTGAGCACCTGTAATCCCAGCTACTTGAGAGGCTGAGGCAGGAGAATCACTTGAACCTGGGAGGCAGAGGTTGCAGTGAGCTGAGATCACGCCACTGCACTCCAGCCTGGGTGACAGAGCGTGACTCTGTCTCAAAAACAACAACAACAACAAAAAGTGGACAGGGAAAGAGAGAGGGATACAGGAGAAGAGGACAAAACGGTGCCCTCAAGTAGGAAGGCCAGGAGATGCAGCAGGAAGGAAAAAGGCTAGACCTCAGGGTGAACTTCCCAAGTGGGCCCTCCAAAGAGATCACTAAGCATGGGAGAAATCAGCAGGCGTGGGCGTGGGAAGTCAGAACAACTTCTTACCAACTCCAATCTTGGAGAGTCTAAACAGGAGAGATTGCCAGTTTCCTGCTAGTAGGGAGGTACAGCACAGAGAGAGTGGGGACACACAGAGGACACTTCCAAGCTGCCCCTGAAGCCCTTCCCAGGCCTAGCCCCTCCTGCCTGGCTCCCCTGACCCCCAGCTCACCCAGGTTCAGAGGATTCAGGTAACTTCCAGGCGGCCCCCAGCTGCACGGAGTTGCCTGCAGGCTTTCTGTCAGGGCGCAGGTTGGCATCCAAGCTGTTGTTGTTGTAGTTCCCTGGAGGAGGGAGTCATTAAAACAGGCAACAAGGGGCCCCCAGCAGGCCAGGCCCCAGGGCCACCATCCTCTTGGCACCCTCACTCTTCACTCTACATAGCAAGGTTAACCCTGTCTGTCTCTTTTTCTTTTTCTTTATTTTTTTGAGATGGAGTCTTGCTCTGTCACCCAGGCTGGAGTGCAGTGGCGCGATCTCAGCTCACTGCAATGTCCACCTCCCAGGTTCAAGCGATTCTCCCGCGTCAGCCTCCCGAGTAGCTGGGATTACAGGCGTGCATCACCATGCCTGGCTAATTTTTGTATTTTTAGTAGAGACAGGTTTTCACCATGTTGGCCAGGCTGGTCTCGAACCCTTGACCTCAAGTGATCCACCCACCTTGGGCTCTCAGAGTGCTGCATTTACAGGCATGAGCCACCATGCCTGGCCCTTTTCTGTCTCTTCATCTCCATCTTCCCTTAACTCCTACCTTCATGCCTAATGTCCTCAACCAATTAGTCAGTTGACAAATACTTAGAACACCTCACAGAGATGTTGGGGGAACTGGGACCAGGTCACACGCCTACTCATTGTCCCAGCTTTCCCCGCAGGTGCCCAGGAAACTCACCGCACAGCCCACAGAGCTGGCCGCCATAGGAGGAGGGGACTGTCACTTCCACCAAGTGGCTCCCATCGTAGCGAACTTGGAGCCCAAAGTTCGTGTAGAGGAGGACGAAGTTGCTGCTGAGCCTTATGGTCACCCGGCCTTGTGCAGGCCACACAGGTAGGGCCACCCGATGGCCATTCAGCTGCAGAGGCAGGGAGGACGTAGAAAGGAGAGTCAGGAAGGAACTCGGGATAAAGGCGAGGACGGGGGCTCATGCCTGCAAACCCAGCACTTTGGGAGCTGAGGCGGGAGGATCGCTTGAGCCCAGGATCTCGAGATCAGCCTGGGCAACATGGAGAAACCCTGTCTCTACAAAAAGTAAAAAAAAAAATTAGCCGTGCGGGTGGTGCATGCCTGTGGTTCCAGCTACTTATGAGGCCGAGGTGGGAGGATCACTTGAGCCCAGGGGGTCAGGGCCACAATGAGCTATGATTGCACCACTGCACTCCAGCCTGGGTGATAGAACAACATCTTGTCTCAAAAAAAAAAAAAACAAAAAAGCAAAAAACTGGGAGCAGGAGGGGCTGGTGCTGGTGGGTATTTCACAGACGGAGGAGGGAGTCCAAGGAAGAGGGTCTGGGTCAGCTGCAGGTGCCTCCCAGGTGCTCTAAGGAGCCAGAGAGGTGGGCATGCAGACAAGGAGGGGCACAGGAGAGAAGCAAACAGGCTGGGTGTTCAGGGTCCAGGAGGCAGGAGGAAGACACCCACCATGACCTTACAGCCTCTGAGCAGTGAGATGCTGAGGTCAAAGACCGTCACGTGGACGGCTTTGATGTAGGAGACCTCCAGGTTCCCCCCGCGGTTCTCGTTGGTGGCGCTCACAACAAAATAGCTGCCTTGGGACCTGGACCAGCAAGGCCGGGTCAGGACATAGGTGCAGGTGCCCATGAAGTGGTGTAAGGTGCCGTCGAAAGTCAGGTAGTGGGGGTCGCCCGAGGCCGTGCAGGTGGCGACACCTGCGGAGGAGAAGATGGAGTTTACAGTCTCACTCCTCCACGCCCCGGAAGCTGTGACCCAGAGCTGCCATCCTGGAGAGTCCACATTGGCATGGTCCCCACAGCCCACCCACAGATGTGGTGTTTCCCTAGGAAGTGTGGTTGGCTTGGCTTGGAGCTGCGGAAGAGAAACACTGATGTCCCCAACCTCACCCTCTGGGTCCTTGAAAATGCTGCCCCTCCCAGGCCCTGGTGGAGACTCAGCGGTCTGGGGAAGCTGCTTTGGGCAGGACCCATCACCTTGCCTGGTGTTGCCTGGTGTTGCCTGGGCAGTCCCCAGCTCACCTTCCACCCTGACGGCTCACCTTGGGCATGGCAGCCATAGATACCATCCTGTTGGCCACAGAACTCCTGGGCCCTACACCTCCAGGGCTGGCAGCGAATTCTGTTGTTGCTTTCACAGACGCACAGCTCTTTGCAGCCTGGCTTGTACCACCGCTCCTCTACCTGGGGAAGACAGCAGGGAAGGAAGAGAAAGTGGTTTTTTTGCTTTGTTTTGTTTTTTTCCCAGATCTGACACCAGAGCCCACCAGAACTGTTCAGATCACTGGCTTAATAGTAGGGAGACATCCTCTCTTCCTGCAGCTCCAAGATCCGCTGCAAAAGCTTGGCATCCATTCATTTTTTCAGTCACTCCATCATTTCTGGGTCTATTCATCATTTCAACCAAAATTGATCTATCCGAGGCCAGGTGTGGCAGCTCACATCTGTGATTCCAGCACTTTGGGAGGCCAAGGCGGGTGGATCTCTTGAGGTCAGGAGTTTGAGACCAGCCTGGCCAACATGGAGAAACCCCATCTCTACTAAAAATACAAAAATTAGCCTGGCGTGGTAGTGCACACCTGTAATCCCAGCTACTTGGGAGGCTTAGGCGGGAGAATCACTTGAACCTGGGAGGCGGAGGTTGCAGTGAGCTGAGACCGTGCCACTGCACTCCAGCCCGGACAACAGATCGAGACTCTGTCTCAAAAAAAAAAAAAACCAACAACAACAACAACAAAAAACAAGGGCCAGGCATGGTGGCTCATGCCTGTAATCCCAGCACTTTGAGAGGCCCAGGTGGGCAGATCACGAGGTCAAGAGATCAAGACCATCCTTGGCCAACATGGTGAAACCGCCCCCTACCCCGTCTCTACTAAAAATACAAGAATTAGCTGGCGTGGTGGTGCACGCCTGTAGTCCCAGCTACTCGGTAGGCTGAGGCAGGAGAATCACTTGAACCCAGGAGGCAGAAGTTGCAGTGAGCCGAGATCGCGCCACTGCACTCCAGCCTGGCGACAGAGCAAAACTCCGTCTCAAAAACAAAACAAAACAAAACAAGAAACGAAAAGAAAAGAAAGAGCTTGCAGGGGGTGTGAGAGCAGGGAGCAGGCCCTTTCTAGCTGCAGGGCTGAGAGGTCCACGCAGCCACTCACCTTGAAGTAGGTGCCTGCAGGGTGGAGGCACCCACACTGGGAGCGAGGTATGCACTTGAGGCCACTGAGGACGAAGCCCGGATTGCATTCACAGGCCTCCATGCACCGGTCTGAGCAGCACATGCCAGAGAATCCTGAATGGCAGGTGTCAGGGCATGGCTTCGCACACAGGGAGTACTTGCTGTTGGGCGGGCAGGCCATTGCTGGTGGAGGGAGAAGCTTGGGTGAGAAGGAGACGAACAAGCCATGGGGCCGGGTGGGAAACAGGAAGGACACGTTCGGAAGGGTCCCAGCTCCAGGCTTCTGGCCAATCTCGAGAAGAGAGAGTGACTGTGAGAAGCTTCCCCAAGGAGACTGCTGGGTCCCTGGGGCTGCAGGGCCAGCACTAAGGCGCCTGCCCTGAGAGCCTTAGATAGACCTATGGCGGGAGCAGACCGACCCACCGCTGGCAGCGCTGCTGTGTAGACATGCCCCAGGTGAGCTGTTGGCCCGCAGGGGACCGGGGCCATCTGTGAGGTCTGAGTCAGGGGATAGACCTGCCCTAAAGCAGCTTCCCCAAAGAGCTGGGCCACACCAGGAGCTGGGAGGCAGCCACATTGCCTCCTCTGCCTAGGGCCTGTACCGTGTGCCTGCGTGGGATGACTTGGGCTGCACAGAAACACTTTTTTTTTTTTAAAAAGACAGAGTTTCACTCTCGCTGCCCAGGCTGGAGTGCAGTGGCGCAATCTGTGCTTACTGCAACCTCCACCTCCCGGGTTCAAGCGATTCTCCTGCCTCAGCCACCCAAGTAGCTGGGATTACAGGCGCCCGTTGCCACACACAGCTAATTTTTGTATTTTTATTTATTTATTTATTTATTTATTTATTATTTTTATTATTTTTTGAGATGGAGTCTCACTCTGTCACCCAGGTTGGAGTGCAGTGGTGCAATCTCGGCTCACTACAACCTCTGCCTCCCAGGTTCAAGCAATTCTCCTGCCTCAGCCTCCGAGTAGCTGGGATTACAGGCACCCGTTGCCACACACAGCTAATTTTTGTATTTTTATTTATTTATTTATTATTTTTATTATTTTTTGAGATGGAGTCTCACTCTGTCACCCAGGCTGGAGTGCAGTGGTGCAATCTTGGCTCACTGCAACCTTCACCTCCCAGGTTCAAGCGATTCTCCTGCCTCAGCCTCCAGAGTAGCTGGGACTACAGGCATATGCCACCATGCCTGGCTAATTTTGGTATGTTTAGTAGAGACGGGGTTTCAGTGTGTTGGCCAGGCTGGTCCCGAACTCCTGATCTCGTGATCCACCCGCCTCGGCCTCCCAAAGTGCTGGAATTACAGGTGTGAGCCACCGTGCCCGGCCTCTCCCCTGAGTTTGGCACAACTCACGGCAGAAGTGGGGTTCCCTCCAGGGCTTCACGGCGTGGCCTGCGTCCTGGCAGGTGGCGGTCATGGTGGACATGGGTGTGCACAGCAGGTGCTGCAGCCCCTGGAATCTGCACATATCAAGCATGCAGCTGTCGAGGAAGGAAGTGGCCTTCACGTGCAGCAGGCATGTCCTGAGGGGAAAGACCAAGTCAGGGGGAATGGGGTGGACGGGGGTAGAGCCTTGGAGGAGCCCAGGTGCCAAGCACCGCCCCTGTGCGACCCTGCCTGCCCTCCTTCATACTCAAATGGGCCATGAGTGTCGACCAGCCGTCCACAGAACCCTGGCCCCGACATGCTGCTCTGCAGAGATGAATCACAAGACGGGGGATTCACCACCTGGTACTTCTGACACCTGCAAGAGACCCACCCCAAATGCCCTAAAGACAAAGGCTCACTTCCAGCTCAGCCCTAATCCAGCAGGCAGCAAGGCTGGCAGGCCGGGACTGGCAAACCAGCCTGTCAGCTGGGAAACCCCTCCCAGAGGATGTTTGAACACCGAGCCCCGGCCAGGCACTGTGGGAGGCCAAAGCAGGGAGAATCACTTGAGCCCAGGAGTTCCAGGCCAGCCTGGGTAACACAGTGAGATCCCATCTCTTTAAAAATAAATATGAAATTAGCTGGGTTTGGTGGTGCACATCCATAGCCCCAGCTACTCAGGAGGCCGAGGTGAGAGAATCAGTTGAGCCCAGGAGTTGGAGGCTGCAGTGAGCTGTGATTGAACCACTGCACTCCGGCCTGGGCGACAGAGTAAGGCGCTGTCTCTAAAAACAAACAAACAAACAAACAAAAAAGAATATTGAGCAACTGAAAGAACAACTTGAAGTCTCCAGGGTAGAGAGGAGAAAGGGGCAATGCCAGTCATTTTTTAAAGGGAGGGCACAGGCTGGGTGTGGTGGTGATGCCTGTAATCCCGGCATTTGGGGAGGCCGGGGCAGGTGAATCACCTGAGGTCAGGAGTTCGAAACCAGCCTGGCCAATGTGATGAAACCCCGTCTCTACTAAAAATACAAAAATCAGACAGGTGTGGTGGCATGTGCCTATAATCTCAGCTACTTGGGAGACTGAGGCGTGAGAATCACTTGAGCCCAGGAGGCAGAGGTTTCAGTGAGCTGAGATTGCACAACAACTACACTCTAGCCTGGGTGACAGAGCAAGACTCCATCTCAAAAAAAAAAAAAAAAAAAAAGTTGGGGAGGGCCAGCAGCCTGGTCAACATAGTGAGATCCCCCTTCTCTACCAAAAAAATTTGTTAAAGTTAGCTGGGCATGGTATAGTCCAAGCTACTTGAGAGGCAGAGAAGGGAGGATTGCTTGAGCCCAGGAGTTTGAGGCTGAAGTAAGCCATGATCGTGCCATTGCACTCCAGCTTGGAAGACAGAGGGAGATCCCATCTCAAAAAAAAAAGGGGGGTTGGGGGAAGGCTGGGCGTGGTGGCGTGGTGGCTCATGCCTGTAATCCCAGCACTTTGAGAGGCCAAGGCAGGCGGATCACTTGAGGCCAGGAGTTTGAGACCAGCCTGGCCAACAGGGTGAAACCTCATCTCTACAAAAATACTAAAATTAGCCAGGCATGGTGGCGGGCGCCTGTAAGCCCAGCTACTCGGGAGGCTGAGGCAGGAGAATTGCTTGAGCCTGGGAGGCGGAGGTTGCAGTGAGCTGAGATGGCACCACTGCACTCCAGCCTGAGCAACAGAAGGAGACTCCATCTCAAAAAAAAAAAAAAAAAAAAAAAAATGAGAGTTCCAGGAAGGGGACAGAACCCTCCCCGGACCCTGGTGGGAGGGCTCCTTGCTCACTCCTGGTCCTCGTCCTGGTCCGTCTGCCAGCTGTTCCCTAGCTCCTCCTTGTCTCCTGCTGGGCTGCCGTCCGACTTCAGGTGGTCATTGTCACTGTTGCCATCATAGTTCCCACACAAACCACAGAGTTTGCCAGAGTAGGTGCTGGGGGAACAGGAGAGGAGCAGGCATTAATGGAGAGAAGAAGCCTCGGTCCTCGAGGGGCAGTGGCAGAGAAGGCAAGGAGCTGGGGTCCCAAAACAGAGGGCGTGGGGAGGATGAAGAGGTGTGGAATGGACAAGAGGACCCCATGGCCCTCCCCCAAACCTCCTTCCCCTCTGTTCATTGTTCAGCCACAGCAAACCCCTTGCTGGCCCTAAAACACTCTCACCTTATTTATTTATTTATTTTTATTTTATTATCCTTTTTTTCAGATGAAGTCTCTCTCTGTCACCCAGGCTGGAGTGCAGTGGCGCAATCTCGGCTCACTGGAACCTCCGCCTCCCGGGTTCTAGCCATTCTCCTGCCTCAGCCTTCCGAGTAGCTGGGATTACAGGCACACACCACCACGCCCAGCCAATTTTTTTGTATTTTTAGTAGAGATGGGGTTTCACCATGTTGGCCAGGCTGGTCTCGAGCTCCTGACCTCAGATAATCTGCCTGCCTCGGCCTCCCAAAGTGCTGGGATTACAGGTGTCAGCCACCGTGCCTGGCCAAATTATTTATTTATTTATTTATTTATTTTAGAGATAGGGTCACCCTCTGTGGCTCAGGCTGGAGCACAGTGGTGCAATCTCAGCTCACTGCAGCCTCCAACTCCTGGGCTCAAGCGTTTCTCCCACCTCAGCCTCCTGAGTAGCTGAGACTACAGGCAAGTACCACCACGATAAGCTAATTTTTTTTTAAGAGACAGGATCTCACTATGTTGTCCAGGCTGGTCTGGAACTCCTGGGCTCAAGTGATCCTCTTGCTTCGGCCTCCCAGTGTGCTGAGATTATAGGTGTAGGCCACCACGCCTGGCTAATATTTAAATTTTTTTGTGGAGATAGGGTCTCACTATGTTGCCCAGGCTGGTCTGGAACTCCTGGCCCCAAGGGATTCTCCCACCTCAGCCTCCCAAAGTGCAGGGCTACAGGCGGGAACTCCTGCACCTGGCCTCTATAAAGTATTTTTATAAAGTCTTTCTTTCGCTGGGCACAGTGGCTCACCCCTGTAACCCCAAGACTTTGGGAGGCCGAGGCAGGAGGATCACCTGAGGTCAGGAGTTTGAGACAAGCCTGGCCAACATGGTGAAATCTCGTCTCTACTAAAAATACAAAAATTATCCGGGCGTGGTGGTGCACGCCTGTAATCCCAGCTACTTGGGAGGCTGAAGCAGGAGGATTGCTTGAACCTGGGAGGCAGAGTTTGCAGTGAGCCGAGATAGCACCACTGCACTCCAGCCTAGGGAACAGAGCGAGAGATCCTGTCTCAAAAAAAATAAAAATAAAAAGAAGAAGAAGAAGAATCTTTCTTTCCCTTGTTTCGTTCATCTGGGGAGCCACTCTTCCTTCGAGAATGGGACCAGGTGACTGTCCTTCTGAAAGCATCCAGAACTCACTAGTGCTCCTCCTAGCACATTCCCAAAGCATGTACATCCATCCTGCTATGTATCACATGCCCCGAAACCATTTTCTCCTGTCTCCTGGTCCAAAGGGATCCCCACTTAAGCAGAGTGCTTCCCACCCATCAAGAGATGCATAAAGGATCAAGTAGTGGTGCCAGGGATGGAAGAGGTGTGGGCAGGGTGGGCAGCAGGAAGAAGAGGCAGCAGGAAGAAGTGGCAGCTGCCTGGCCGGGACACTGCCTTACCTGGACACAGTAACATACAGCTGCTGGTCACCATCCCATCTCACCCGCAAACCGAACTCCGTCTGCAGCTCCACAAATCGCCCGCTTGCACCCAGGAAGACGCCTTTAGAGGGTATGGCTGGGAGAGTAACTCGTTGACCCTCAACCTGGAAGGCAGGGCAGAGGCAAGAGACAGACAGACAGATCTGCGGGTCAAGGAGGACCCCAGCAGACTTTCATTTCCATAGCTGGAATGCAGGACACCATCCACAGCTGCCTAACAATCTCATCCACCAGGAGTGGACTGGAGCTTCCTCATCACTGTTTTGTTTTTGTTTTTGTTTTTAAGAGACAGTGTCTTATATGTTGCCCAGGCTGGAGTGCAATGGTGCAATCACAGCTCACTGCAGCCTCAACCTCCTAGGCTCCAGCAATCCTCCCACCTCAGCCTCTGGAGTAGAGGGGACAACAGGCAAGTGCCACCACACCAGGCTAAGTTTTTCTATTTTTTAAGAGACAGGTTCTTGCTATCTTGCCCAGGCTGGCTTCAAACTCCTGGCCTCAAGCAATCCTCCCACTTTAGCCTCCCAAGGAGCTGGGATTGCAGGCCACTGTCTTGTTGAACCCCATCCATGGAAGAGTTCAGGGCTTGGAGGGGTCGGCCAGGACACACAGTCAGACCCTGCAAGGATGGTGGGGGTGGAATGGGGCTCACCAGAGTGCGTCTGCCCTTAAGCAAGGTGACGGTGGTCGCGGGCAGGGTCACGTAGACTTTGCTCAGGCAGGACACGCCCTCCTGTCCCTGCTCCTCGTTTTTGGCTGTCACTCTGAAGAATGGGTCTGGGTGGGGAGAGGAATGAAGAGAGCCCAGTGGCTCATTTCTGAACATCTGCCGCGAGCAGTGCCCTGAGCCCAGCGCCACAGAGAGAGATTAGTGCCACCAAGACACCAGCACCAAAGTCCAGTAGGGGAGGCCAGATCCACACAGGAGCAGACCACGACTGCCTCTTCCAGAAGAGCCTGCAGCCGCAGCGTGTCTGTCTCCATTCAGCGGCTGGAACATCCTCCAGGGCATCTGTGCTCCCTAACCACTGCCTTTGTTTTTTTTTTTTAAACTTCATTTATGTATGTATTTATTTATTTTTCGAGACAAGGTCTCACTTTGCTACCCAGGCTGGAGTGCAGTGGTGTGATCATAGCTCACTGCAGCCTCCAGCTCTTGGACTCAAGCGATCCTCCTGCCTCAGCCTCTCAAGTAGCTGGGACTATAGGTGTGTCCCACCACACCCAGCTGATTTTTTAATTTTTTTTTTTTTTTTTTAGACGGAGTTTTGCTCTTGCTGCTTAGGCTAGAGTGCAGGAGTGCAGTGGCTCGATCTCGGCTCACTGCAACCTCTGCCTCCAGGGTTCAAGTGATTCTCCTGCCTCAGCCTCCCGAGTAGCTGGGATTACAGGCGCCTGCCACCATGCCTGGCTAACTTTTTATGTTTTTAGTAGAGACAGGGTTTCACCATGTTGGCCAGGCTGGTCTCAAACTCCTGACCTCAGGTGAACCACCCACCTTGGCTTCCCAAAGTGTTGGGATTACAGGCGTGAGCCACCGAGCCCGGCCTTATTTTTAATTTTTTTTTTTTCGTGGAGATGAGAGTCCTGCTGTGTTGCCTAGGCTGGTCTCAAACTCCTGGATTCAAGTGATCCTCCTGCCTCAGCCTCCCAAAGTGCTGAGGTTACCAGTGTGAGTCACTGTTCCTGGCCTTCAACCCTCACCTTACAGAAGAACTTGCTCCTATTTTGCCTCTTCTCCCATCTGCGCCCTGCCCCTTCCTGCCACCCACCGTGCCCCATGCCCAGCAGCGATGCCCACAGACCCTCCCTCCAGGCCGCGGCGGCATCTCCAGGGCCTACCTGTTGAGTTGCCACAGGGCTGAGCCAAGATGTAAGTGCACTTGCCCATGAAGCCAAAGTGCCTCCCGTCAAAGGTGACATAATGAGGGTCTCCGTAGACCACGCAGGTGGCAGTGCCTGCTGGGAGGAGGAAGGAGAACAGGCAAAGCTGTTTCTGTGGCTCCTCCAGGCTGGACCCCACATGCCGGCCCACCCGCTGCCCGGTGGCAGGCCCCCGTTCCTCTGCTCAAGCGAGGGATTGGGATCCTGGCGTCACATCTACTCCAACAGGCTGGCAGGCGGGGACAGCATGGGGAGGGGCTCTCACCATAGGGGTGGCATCCGTACTGGCCATTTTTAAGCTGGCACACGGTGTGTGTCCCGCACTGAGAGATCTGGCACTCGACCCGACTGCCTGGCCAGCAGCGGCAATGTTCTGTGCAGTTGGGGCTGAACCATTCTGCGCTAGGCTGGGAGAAAGGGATGTGAGGTCACACAGTCATATAGCTCCTAGAGTACTTCTCCCTTTGCTTTTCTTTTTCATTTTTATATTTATTTATTTATTTATTTGAGATGGAGTCTCGCTCTGTTGCCCAAGCTGGAGTGCCGTGGTGCAATCTCAGCTCACTGGAACCTCCACCTCCCGGGCTCAAGCAATTCTCCTGCTTCAGCCTCCCAAGTAGCTGGGACTACAGGTGCCCACTACCATGCCCAGCGAATTTTTTGTATTTTTTGTACAGATGGGGTTTCTCCATGTTGGCCAGGCTGGTCTCGAACTCCTGACCTCAGGATATCTGCCTGCCTTGGCTTCCCAAAGTGCTTGGATTACAGGCATGAGCCACTGTGCCCAGCCCTTCTTTTCCTTCCTTCCTTCCTTCCTTCCTTCCTTCCTTTCCTTCCTTCCTTTTTTTCCTTCCTTCCTTCCTTTTCCTTCCTTCCTTCCTTCATTCCTTCCTTCCTTCCTTCCCTTCCTTCCTTCTTTTCATTTTTTTTTTTTTTTTGGTGGAGTCTCACTCTATCGCCCAGGCTGGAGAGCAATGGCATGATCTCAGCTCACTGCAATCTCTGCCTCCCAGGTTCAAGTGATTCTCATGCCTCAGCCTCCTGAGTAGCTGGGATTACAGGCACCCACCACCATGCCCAGCTAATTTTTGTATTTTTAGTAGAGACGGGGTTTCACTATGTTGACCAGCCTGGCCTCGAGCTCCTGACCTCAGGTGATGCACCCGCCTCAGCCTCACAAAGTGCTGGGATTACAGGCGTGAGCCTCCGCACCTGGGTGTTCTTCCTTTCCCTCCGCCATGCCTGGGAGAGAGGCTGCTCTCCCATGCAGACCTGACCTTCCTCATGTGATTCCTTCCCCACCACCTACTTGATACTTCCACCACGACAGCACATTTGCACGTGCTTTTCTCTCCCCCCAGAATGCTCTTCTCTCCTCCCACTTGTTTTTGTTTTTGTTTTTTAAGAGACAGGGTCTCACTCTGTTGCCCAGGCTGGAGTGCAGTGGCGCAATCATGGCTCACTGCAGCCTTGACCCCCTGGGCTCAAACCATCCTCCTGTCTCAACATCCCAAGTATCTGGGACTACAGGCACATGCCACCATGCCCGACTTTTTTTTTTTTTTTTTTTTGGAGAGACGGAGTCTTGCTATATTGCCTAGGCTGGTGTTGAATTCCTGAGCTCAAGTGACCCTCCTGCCTTGGCATCCCAAAATGCTGGGATTACAGGCGTGAGCCACCGCACCCAGCCTTATGTCTGTCTTTTCTTTTTTTTTTTTTCCTGAGACGGAGTCTCACTCTGTCACCCAGGCTGGAGTGAAGTGGCATGATCTTGGCTCACTGCAACCTCCGCCTCTGGTTCAAGCGATTCTCATGCCTCAGCCTCCCGAGTAGCTGGAATTACAGGTGTGCACCACCACGCCTGGCTAATTTTTGTATTTTTAGTAGAGACTTGGTTTCTCCATGTTGGCCAGGCTGGCCTCGAACTCCTGACCCCAGGTGATCCGCCCGCCTTGGCCTCCCAAAGTGCTAAGATTACAGGCGTGAGCCACCGCACCCAGCCAATATCTGTCTTTACCCAACATCTTAGCCCTCCCATGAGTGCTCTCATTCAATAAACACTTGCTGAATGAAGGAGTAAACCAAGACCCCAGGTGTCTCTCTGAATCTGAGAGCATTATGAGGGCAAGGACCACAACCTATTCGTGGCGACCCCAATGCCAGGGGAGTAGAAAGTACTAAGTAGGCTGGATGCGGTGGCTCACCACCGTAATCCCAGCACTTTGGGAGGCTGAGGTGGGAGGATGGGTTGAGCCCAGGAGTTCATAGACCAGCCTGGGCAACAGAGCCAGACCCCATCTCTACCAAAAAAAAAAAAAAAAAAAACCCCAAAAAACAAAAAAACAAAACACCTTTGAAGAAAGTACTAAATAAACATTTGTTGAATGCATAAATGAATCTATTAGAAGTGAATACAGCCAGGCACAGTGGCTCACGCCTGTAATCCCAACACTTTGGAAGGCTGAGGCAGGCGGATCGCCTGAGGTCGGGAGTTCAAGACCAGCCTGACTAACATGGAGAAACCCCGTCTCTACCAAAAATACAAAATTAGTTGGGCGTGGTGGCACATGTCTGTAATCCCAGCTACTCGGGAGTCTGAGGCAGGAGAATCGCTTGAACCTGGGAGGCAGAGGTTGCAGTGAGTGGAGATGGCGCCATTGCACTCCAGCCTGGGCAACAAGAGCAAAACTCTGTCTCAAGAACAAACAAACAAACAAACAAACAAACACGGCTAGAATGGTTTTTGCATCAATAGAGGACTGTGAGTGAATAGTTTGTTAAAAAAAAAAAAAAAGTGAATACACGCCTCCTAGGGCAGAGGGAAGAGCTTCTTGGTGCCAATGGTTGTGACAGATCTTTCTGCCCAGGCTGTGGCTGAAGCTAATCTCAGCAGCAACTCAGAGAGACCCAGGAGACTGGTTAAAGGGGGCAGGGGAAAGAAATAATAGTCCCGAAAGGGACAAGCAGAAGCTCTGATGTCAATGGTAAGAACACTTGGAGCTGAGAAGAGGCTCTGGACATTAATGAATAGCTTAACGTACTTTTTTTTTTTTTTTTGAGACAGGGTGTCACTCTGTCGCCCAGGCTGGAGTGCAGTGGCACAATCATAGCTCACTGCAGCGTCAGACTCCTGGCCTCAAGCAATCCCTCCACTTCGGCCTCCTAGAGTGTTGGGATTACAGGTGTGAGTCACCACGCCGGGCCCTTTAATGCACTTTTAATTAATAGGTTGCATATATTTATCATAAATTGCTAATGATAATAATTAACACTTACTAAGTAATTGTATGTGTTAGGACTTAATTTCATGTTTACAATAATCTTATATGAAGTAGAAAATCTTATTGTGTACACTTTATAAATATGGATAAAAGATTTAAAGAGGTAAAGAATATATGGTAAAACCCTATCTCTACTAAAAATACAAAAATTAGCCGGGCATGGTGGCGTGAGCCTGTTATCCCAGCTACTTGGGAGGCTGAGGCAGAGAATTGCTTGAACCTGGGAGGTGGAGGATGTAGTGAGCTGAGATCGTGCCACTGCACTCCAGCCTGGGTGACAGAGCTAGACTCTGCCTCAAAAAAAATAAAATAAAAAAAGAAATGTGCCCAGCTGGACACGGTGACTTATGCCTATAATCCCAGCACTTTGGGAGGCTGAGACAGGAGGATTGCTTGAACTCGGGAATTCAAGACCAGCCTGGGCAACGTGGCGAAACCCTGTCTCTACCAAAAATACAAAAATTAGCTGGGCATGGTGGCCTGTGCCTGTAGTCCCAGCTACTCGGGAGGCTGAGGTGGGAGGATCACTGGAGCCTGGGAAGTGGAGGCTGCAGGGAGCCACTGTCATGCCACTGCTCTCCAGCCTGAGTGACAAAGCGAGACCCTGTCTCAAAAAAAAAAGAAAAGATTGAATGAATAACTTCGCCATCATGTAACCATTGCTTCTGAGCTGACCCCTTGGGACTATCCAGTGATCCCCGTTCCCTTCACATGGGGAGCAGATGGAGCTGGAACCCAGGTGTTCTGCCGTCTATCTCCCTCATGGGACCCCAGCATCCCGGGGGACTTACCTCATAGTAGTTGTTGTTGTAGAAGCAATTGCAGGAAGAGGCCTGGATGCAGTGGTTGTCACTAAACAAAAAGCCAGGGTTGCAGACACAGCCCCCCCAACAGAGGGGCCCACAGCTAGGCCTGGGGCTCTTGCACGAAGCAGGACCAGCACAGGATTCATAGCGGGCATTTGGGGGGCAGCGCTCTAAGGGGAAAACAGCCTCTGTCACGCTTTCATTCCACGGCTTTCTCAGGGAGTCTCCCTGTCTCTCCTCTACCCCCAAACTCAAGTTCTTCTCTAGGAAACAGGACCATATTATTTAGCCATTAAAAGGTCTGAAGGCTGGGTGCTTCACACCTGTAATCCCAGCACTTCGGGAGGCTGAGGCAGGAGGACTGTTTGAGGCCAACAGTTTGAGACCAGCCTGTGCAACGTAGTGAGACCCCATCCCTACAAAACAAATTTAAAAATAAAACAATTTTAGGCCAGGCATGGTGGCTCACGCCTGTAATCCCAGCACTTTGGTAAGCTGAGGCAGACAGATCACTTGAGGCCAGGAGTTCGAGAACAGCCTGGCCAACAGGGCGAAACCCTACAGCCGGGCACAGTGGCTCACCCCTGTAATCCCAAGACTTTGGGAGGCCGAGGCCGAGGTGTAATTACAGGATTACACCCCTGTAATCCCAAGACTTTGGGAGGTCAAGACCAGCCTGGCCAACATGGTGAAACCCCGTTTCTATTAAAAATACAAAAATTAGCCGGTCGTGGTGGTGCAGGCCTGTGGCCCCAGCTATTCGGGAGGCTGAGGCAGGATAGTTACTTGAGCCCCAGAGGCGGAGGTTGCAGTGAGCCGAGATCGCGCCACTGCACTCCAGCCTGGGCGACAGAGTGAGACCCTGCCTCAAAAATATAAAAAATAAGAAATACGTCATTTATTTATTTATTTTTATTTTTATTTTTTATTTTTTGAGACGGAGTCTCGCTTTGTCGCCCAGGCTGGAGTGCAGTGGCGTGATCTCGGCTCACTGCAAGCTCCACCTCCCGGCTTCACGCCATTCTCCTGCCTCAGCCTCCAGAGTAGCTGGGACTACAGGCGCCCACCACCACGCTCAGCTAATTTTTTTGTATTTTCAGTAGAGACGGGGTTTCACTGTGTTAGCCAGGATGGTCTCGATCTCCTGACCTCGTGATCTGCCCGCCTCAGCCTCCCAAAGTGCTGGGATTACAGGCGTGAGCCACCGCGCCTGGCCAGAAATACTTTTTTTAAAGGAATGAAGTCCTGATGCATGCTACAGTATGGATGGCCCGGAAAACATTACACTCAGTGAAAGAAGCCAAACACAAAGGCTCACATATTGCGTGATTCCATTTGTATGAACTGTCCAGAACTGGCAAATCCATGGATATAGGAAAGAAATTTGTGGTTGCCAGGGGCTGGGGGAAGGCGGAGTGGGGAGTGGCTGCTAATAGGTACAGGATTTCTTTTTGAGGTGATGAAAATGTCTGGATTAGAAAGTGATGATGGTTGCACAACCTCAGGAATATACTAAAAACCACAGAATTGCTTTTGCTTTTTTTTTTTTTTTAAGACGGTGTCTTGCTCTGTTGCCCAGGCTGAAGTGCAGTGACACAATCATGGCTCACTATAGCCTCAACCTCCTAGGCTCAAGCGATCCTCCCACCTCAGCCTCCCGAGTAGCTGGGACTACAGGCGTGCGCCACCACACCCAGCTAATTTTTTTTTTTTTAATTTTAAAGTGGAGACAGGGTCTCACTATGTTGCCTAGGCTGGTCTCAAACTCCTGAGCTCAAGCGACCCTCCCACCTTGGCCCCCCAAAGTGCTGGGGTTACAGGTGTGAGCTACCGTGCCTGGCCTAGAATTGTACACTTTAAAAGGGTGACTTTTATGAAATATGGATTATATCTCAACAACAAACAAGGAGAAGGAAGACTCATGGTTGGGTCCTGACACCCCCACCCACTCTAGCCCTGCCATCCCTCTCGCTCTGGGCAGTCCTCCCCATTTCCTCTGAAGTCGCCATGGACTGCTTCAGCTCTCCCTTGAGAGTACTAGAAGCATCTAGAAGCAACTAGAAGCCTTCTACCAGAAGCATCCCTTTCCCTGACTCTCTCCTAGTCATTGTCTCTGACTTTCAGCCTTGGCCCACGCTCCATCCACCTCATACCTGTACTGGATCTGGGGGTTGTGGTAGTGCCCAGGATCACACTGGTCACAGGGGCACTTGGAGCATGTGGAGACGTCACCAAGGCTGCCAGCCCAGTGGCTGTAGGGCTGGGATAGGGTGGCCTCAGGGCTGTGAGCCTCTCTGTGGGAATGGTGGGTTTTTCTGTGGGGATGGTGAGTTTTTCTGTGGAGATAGTAGTCTCTTCAATGGAGATGGTGGGTTTTTCCGTGGGGATGGTGGGTTTTTCTGTGGAGATGGTGGGTTTTTCCGTGGAGATGGTGGGTTTTTCCATGGGGATGGTGGGTTTTTCCGTGGGGATGGTGAGTTTTTCTGTGGGGATGGTGGGTTTTTCTGAGGGAATGGTGGGTTTTTCTGTGGGGATGGTGGGTTTTTCTGAGGGAATGGTGGGTTTTTCTGTGGGGATGGTGGGTTTTTCTGAGGGAATGGTGGGTTTTTCTGTGGGGATGGTGGGTTTTTCTGTGGAGATGGTGGGTTTTTCTGTGGAGATGGTAGTCTTTTCAATGGAGGTGGTGGTTTCTTCAGTGGGGAGAGTGGGTTTTTCTGTGGGGATGGCAAGCTCTTCTGTGGAGACGGTGGGTTTTTCTGTGGAGATGGTGGGTTTTTCTGTGGGATGGTGGGTTTTTCTGTGGAGATGGTGGGTTTTTCTGGGGAGATGGTGGATTTTTCTGTGGAGATGCTGGGTTTTTCTGTGGGGATGCTGGGTTTTTCTGTGGGGATGGCAGGCTCTTCCGTGGAGATGGTGGTCTCCTCAGTGGGGGTGGTGGGCTCTTCTGTGGGGATGGTGGGTTTTTCTGAGGGAATGGTGGGTTTTTCTGTGGGGATGGTGGGTTTTTCTGTGGGAATGGTGGGTTTTTCTGAGGGAATGGTGGGTTTTTCTGAGGGAATGGTGGGTTTTTCTGAGGGAATGGTGGGTTTTTCTGTGGGAATGGTGGGTTTTTCTGAGGGAATGGTGGGTTTTTCTGAGGGAATGGTGGGTTTTTCTGTGGGAATGGTGAGTTTTTCTGAGGTAATGGTGGGTTTTTCTGAGGGAATGGTGGGTTTTTCTGTGGGGATGGTGGGTTTTTCTGTGAGAATGGTGGGCTTTTCTTTGGGGACTGTGGGCTTTTCTGTGGCGACACTGGGTTTTTCTATGGAAACTGTAGGTTTCTTTGTGGAGATTGTAGGGTTTTCTGTGAGGCCAGTGGTTTCAGAAGGGCCAGTGGAAGAAACTGGAGATACGGGAGGAAGCTCTGGTAGCACTTTTACTGGAAAGAAAAAAAGAATCCCTGGAGTTTAGTCAAAACCATACCACTACCCTCTTCACTGCCATCTAATTGGAGTGGGCTCCAATGGGTGACTTATTCACACCTCTCTTTCTACTCCCAAACCCCAACCTTCATCCACTCAACAAACACTAATATATGTCACATATTGTGCCAGAAATGAATAGGATATGGGTCCGGCCTTCAAGACTACAGAGGAAGGAGTTCTGGATCCAGCCCCCAAAATCCATGCCATCCAAGCCACATTCACCCAGGCAAACATCTTGAAGTGCAGGGGAAGGAGAGGTGCATTGCAGATGGAAAACAAAGCCAGCTGGGTGAGAATTCGGGCTCCAGGGAGGACTCGCATTTTAAGCAGCTCATAGAGACAACTCCGGGGAATGGTGACCTCAGGGCACCGACCCCTTCCTGGAGCCTGGGCTTTGGTCTTACCTGGACAAGTCCCAGGATTGATCAAGATGAAACCCATAGCAACCACAAAGGCCGTGTTGCTGCCCTGGATGGTCTTGAAAATCAGCTGAAGGTGACAAGGGAGAGAGATGGAGAGAGAAACAAAAATGAATCTCCAGCAACTCTGTGATTCCGCTGGGCATAGAGTCTGTTCTCTGCCAAAATGTCACCTTGTTCCAGCCTCAACAGTCCAGCCCCATCCCAGCCCCTTTCTCACTTTCTGTAACACAAAGTTCCCCTTTTCTCGGCTCTCTTTCCAGCTTTCCACCTCTTCAGCACTGGTGGCGCCCCCAGATCCCAGGCATTGGCCCTCTCACCTCACACAGACAGGACCCCCGCCTCCGTCTCTCACTTGCATGGGTTGTTGGTGTCCTGAGGGGATGGTGACGGAGGTGTTCTGCCAGTAAGGGCGCTGAGATCCCACGCTTTTCTAGAGAGGAATCGGGGGGGCTCCCCGCAGGACTTCCCAGGAGGAGTTCGAGCATAATACCCTCCCCAAGGCCATACATGCGGTATGTGAACTCCACGCAGATGTCACCCAGGGCGCAGAAGGGCCGGCTCACCAATCTGACTGACTGCCCTGCCTGGGAGAACTTGTCAGCCTCGAGGTAGATATAGTGACCCCCTGGGCAAAGGAAGGGAACAGGCAAGATAAGAAACCTACACAGGACATGCCAACTGCTGCTTTAGCAAAGCTTTGCTTTCTGAACGGGAATCTGAGCAAACACTCAAATTCCCCAGGTCGTAGCATTATTTTTTCTGTTCATTTTAGACATCTAACTAAAGAAGCTGGGGTCACAAAGAAAGGGAAAAGCGGCCAGGCACAGTGGCTCATGCCTGTAATCCCAGCACTTTGGGAGGCCGAGGCCGGCAGATCACGAGGTCAAGAGATCAAGACCATCCTGGCCAACATGGTGAAACCCCGTCTCTACTAAAAATACAAAAATTAGCTGGGCGTGGTGGCACGTGCCTGTAGTCCCAGCTACTTGGCAGTCTGAGGCAGGAGAATCGCTTGAACTCCGGAGGTGGAGGTGGAGGTTGCAGTGAACCGAGATCACGCCACCGCACTCCAGCCTGGCAACAGAGTAAGACTCCATCTCAAAAACAAAAAGGGAAAAGCAAACCAGCAACCTAGATTACATTCATTAATGTCGTGTGTGTGTGTGTGTGTGTGTGTGTGTGTGTGTGTGTGTGTGTATTGTTTTTTTGAGATGGAGTCTCACTCTGTTGCCCAGGCTGGAGTGCAGTGACATGATCTCAGCTCACTACAACCTCCACCTCTCAGGTTCAAGTGATTCTCCTGCCTCAGCCTCCCAAGTAGCTGGGATTACAGGTGTGTACCACCATGTCTGGCTAATTTTTGTGTTTTTAGTAGAAGCGGGTTTTCACCATGTTGGCCAGGCTAGTCTCGAACTCCTGGCCTCAAGTGATCCACTCGTCTCAACCTCCCAAAGCACTGGGATTACAGGTGTGAGCCACTGTGCCCCCCCCTCATTATTGTCTTTTTAAAAAATTATTTCTTTATATATACATATGTGTATATATATATGTGTATATATATATATATATATGTGTGTGTGTTTATATATGTGTGTATGTATATATATATATATTTTTTTCTTTTTTTTTTTTTTGGAGACGGAGTCTCTCTCTGTCGCCCAGGCTAGAGTACAGTGGCGTGATATCGGCTCACTGCAAGCTCTGCCTCCCGGGCTCACGCCATTCTCCTGCCTCAGCCTCCCAAGTAGCTGGGACTACAGGCACCCGCCACCACGCCTGGCTAACTTTTTGTATTTTTAGTAGAGATGGGGTTTCACCATGTTAGCCAGGATGGTCTCGATCTCCTGACCTTGTGATCCGCCCTCCTCGGCCTCCCAAAGTGCTGGGATTACAGGTGTGAGCCACCGTGCTTGGCCTCTTTTTATATATTTTTAAGGCAGAATCTCACTCTGTTGCCCCGGTTGGAGTGCAGTGGTGCAATCTCAGCTCACTGCAGTCTCCACCTCCTGAGGTCAGGCAATTCTCCTGTCTCAGCCTCCTGAGTAGCTGGGACTACAGCTGCACACCACCACTCCCGGCTAATTTTTACATTTTTTTTTAGTAGAGTCAGGGTTTCACTATGTTGCCCAGCTGGTCTCGAACTCCTGACCTCAAGTGATCCACCTGCCTCAGCCTCCCAAAGTGCTGGAATTAAAGGCGTGAGCCACCATGCCTGGCCTATTTTTTATTTTTATTTTTTAGAGACAAGGTCTCGCTCTGTTGCCCAGGCTGGAGTGCACTGGTTCAATCACAGCTCATTGCAGCCTTGACTTCTGAGCTCAAGCAATCCTCCCACATCAGCCTCGCAAGTAGGTGGGACCACAAGCACACACCACCACATCTAGCTAATAAAAAAAAAAATTTTTTTTTCTAGAGATGGGGTTCTCACTATGTTGCCCAGGCTGAGCTCAAACTCCTGGGCTCAAGCAATCCTCCCGCTTCGGCCTCCCAAAGTGCTGGAATTGCAGGCATGAGCCACTCATAAATGTCTAGACTGAAAATGAGGTGGTGGGTTTTGAAGCCTTGGCTTCCATGAAGTGAGATGCCTGGGTTTTCTCAGGATTTCAGTGACCTCCCCCACCCCGCCCTGAGAATCTTTAAGTTGCTCTGCTATCTCCACAGTTCTGGTACCATGGCAACTTCCGAATAAACACCGGTGGACTTATCTTCCCACCGCCTGAAACAACTTCTCCCATCAGTCACAGCAGCCAGCCCGCTACCTGGGAGCAGACTGAGTGATTTCTTGGCGCGAGCACTCCTCAATCTCCTCACCTGCATTAGGGAAACCTCCTGCAGGGCCCATGCCATGGACGGGTCCATTTTTAGGTCCAAGGGCCCAGTGTCCACCATCCCCGGAAGTCTGGACCCAGTCACAGAAGGGATGGGCGTTGTCTTCAAAGTCACATTGAGGAAAACTCTCTGGGGGATCAAAATAGGATATTTGAACAAGTTGAGTGACGCTCTCCAGCCCTCCCCCAGACCACCCCAGATTCTGAGAGATCCAGGCCTCTCAGGGCCTGCTCTCACCCCCACAAGGAGCAATGCTGGTTGCATCAACTGCTACAGCTGGCTCAGGGGTCTTTCCAAAAACGCCCACCACGGCGAACTGGAAAGAAAGGGAGGTGGGCCGGGAGTGAGCACACAGCCCACACCCCCAAGCCCCTGATCTGACTCGACTCCATTCCAGGACCCAGAATCCCTACTCCCTGTGCCCAGACCCTCAATTCAGTTCTTTCTTTTTTTTTTTTTTTCCCAGACAGAGTCTTGCTCTATTGCCCAGGCTGGAGTACAGTGGTGCGATCATAGCTCACTGCAGCCTTGACCTCCAGGGCTCAAGTGATCCTCCCACCTCAGCCTCCCTAGTAGCTGGGACTACAGGCACACATCACTGTGCCCGCCTAATTTTTGTATTTTTTTGTAGAGATGGGGTCTTGCTATGTTGCCCAGGCTGGTCTTGAACTCCTGTCCTGAAGCGATCCTCCCTCCTCAGCCTCCCAAAGTATTGGGAGTACAAGCATGAGCCACAGCACCAGGCCCCTCAATTTATGTCAACATTGAGTGTGCCTACCATGTGCAAGGACCTGACCCCTTGCTTCTCTGTACCTGTATCCGTCCCACGGCTATGTAATTGACAGAAACAGCCTGCCAGTTGGGCCCAGGTTGTCCTGAGAAGAGAGTGTGTTTCCGGATACTCCCTGCAGTGAAAGGAATTGGAAGGAGAAGTGAGCTTAAGGTGACTGGGAAATGACTTTGAACTATACCCAGGAGGATGAGGAGCAGAGGGTATAGTTGGGGACTATAACCACCAGATGAAAGCACAATCTTCTTTTTTATTTTATTTGTTTATTTATTTTTGAGATGGAGTCTTGCTCTGTTGCCCAGGCCAGAGTGCAGTGGCACTATCTTGGCTCACTGCAACTTCTGTCTCCCAGGTTCAAGCAATTCTCCTGCCTCAGCCTCTTGAGTAGCTGAGATTACAGGCACGTGCCACCACACCTGGCTAATTTTTGTATTTTTAGTAGAGACAAGGTTTCTCTATGTTGGCCAGACTGGTCTCGAACTCCTGACCTCAGGTGATCCACCAGCCTCAGCCTCCCAAAGTGCTAGGATTACAAGCATAAGCCACCGTGCCAGGCCAGCACAACTTTCTTTTTTATTTGAGACAGAGTCTCGCTCTGTCACCAGGCTGGAGTGCAGTGGCAAGATCTCAGCTCACTGCAACCTCCGCCTCCCGGGTTCAAGCGATTCTGCTGCCTCAGCCTCCCATGTAGCTGGGACTACAGGCAGCTAATTTTTGTATTTTTAGTACAGACAGGGTTTCACCATGTTCGCCAGGATGGTCTCGATCTCCTGACCTCGTGATCCGCCTGCCTCGGCCTCCCAAAGTGCCCTCCCAGCCATGATTTCCACTTCATGGAATAATCTCGCACATATTCCAGACCTCCCTAGACTCTGAGGGATGCCCCATGTTTTCCCATCAAGCCAATCCTGGGAGATGCGCCCAGGTCAGTGTAAATCCCATGAATTATCCGCTCTAACCCAAGACTGAAGCGTAAATGTGGAGGGCTGCACCAGGAGACTGGCCCCGGAGGATGTAGTGGAAGGAAAAGCTCAGACAGCCGGAGGACGGGCTCACGGGATTCAGGAGGACGGCTTTCTGCCCAGGTCTTGCATTCTTGGGGTCCAGGAGCATGAAGCGGCCACCTGTGAAGCAAAAGGCCAGGGAACTGGGGTGGATGGAATTGAGGGAAGATGGCAGCAGAGATAGGGCCCTGAGGAGGCTGGGGACTTGTCCCTGGGGAGCCCCAACAGCAGCCTAGAATCGGGCAGCGCCGAGGTGGTCCTATCCCAACTGACTGAGGTCTTCAACTTTCCCACAAATGCTTGGGATGGGTGAGGACCCAGCGCTGCCATGGGAAGCGCCGGACACCTTCTCCAAAGCAGCAACTAGAACTTTGTCCTTTGGGTGCTAACTCTTTGTTGTTGTTGTTTTTGTTTTTGAGACAGTCTCACTCTGTCGCCCAGGCTGGAGTGCAGTGGCGCAGTCATGGCTCTCATGGTTCACTGCAGACTCAACCTCTCCGGGCTCAGGTGATCCTCCCGCCTCAGCCTCCTTAAGTAGCTGGGACTACAGGTGTGCGCCACCACACCCTGCTAATTTTTGTATTTTTTTTGAAAAGATAGAGTTTCACCACATTGCCCAGGCTGGTCTTGAACTCCTAGGCTCAAATGATCCGCCCACCTTGGCTTCCCAAAGTGCTACATTACAGACATGAGCCACCACGTCTGGCCTGGGTGCTAACTCTTAAGGTCCACTAGAGTCATAGCCTATTCCTTTTCTTTTTTCCTTTTTCTTTTTTGAGACAGGGTATGGCTCGGTTGCCCAGGCTAAAGTGCAGTGGCACAGGTCTCAGACTCCTAGGCTCAAGCAATCCTTTTGCCACAGCCTCCCGAGTAGCTGGGACTCCAGGTTTGGACCACTATGCCCAGCTAATTTTCTTTTTTTTAAGAGATGGGGTCTCACGATGTTGCCCAGGCTGGTCTTGAATTCCTGGCCTCAAGCAATCCTCCCGCCTTTGCCTCCCAAAGTGCTAGGATTACAGGCTTGAGCCACTACACCCGATTGCCTCTTCCTTTTCTTTACCCGCTGGACATAACCTATTCATACAAACTGGTGAGAGATACAGTGGCTCTGACACACACGAGCAGGCGGCAAACCCCCTCTCACCCAACACCACCTCGGCCTCCAGCTCAGACAGCCAATCACGTGGACCTCGCTAGGTGACGCAACTGGTAGCGAAGAAGAAAATGTAAGCGGCTGCCAACTCGTGGGGAGCGCGCTCGCGTGCGTGCTCGCGCCCGAGTCCCAGGGAGTCTTGCCTGGCGCGCGCTCACTGCTGCGGAAGGTGGGATCCTGAGCGGCGGCGAAGAGGCTGGAATGGCGGGAATGGGCGGGAGGAAGAAGAAAGGAAACAACCGGGAAGGAAGAGGGAAGGGAAAGGAAAGGAAGTGGGAAAATGGTGAAAGAAAAATCAAGGAGACGGCGCGGTGGCTCACGCCTGTAATCCCAGCACTTTGGGAGGCCGAGGCTGGCGGATCACCTGAGGTCAGGGGTTCTAGACCAGCTTGGCCAACATGGCGAAATCCCGTCTCTACTAAAAGTACAAAAATTAGCCGGGCGTGATGGCGGGCATCTGTAATCCCAGCTACTCGGGAGGCTGAGGCAGGAGAATCGCTTAAACCCGGGAGGCGGAGGTTGCAGTGAGCTGAGATCGCGTCACCGCACTCCAGCCTGGGCGACAGAACGAGACTCTCAAAAACAAACAAACAAAAGAACCAAGGAGACCTATGAGATACAGAAGAGGAGAAATGGGAGAAAAAGAAGTGAAAGGTGAAGAAAATATAAGGAAGCGAGCAAGATGGAAAAGGAAAGGGAGAGAAAGGAAAAACAAAAAGCCAAAAAGCCAACCAGCATTTACTGAAGCTGCTGGGCGCGGTACACGGTGCTAAATGCTGAGGGGTTGCAGAGAGGTCTGGTCGGCTTTCAGTGAAGGTGGGGCCAGGGCTTCTTAAGGCTTTATTTATTTATTTATTTATTTATTTTTATTGAGATGGAGTCTCACTCTTGCCCAGGCTGGAGTGCAGTGGCGCTGTCCCGGCTCACCACAACCTCCGCCTCCCGGGTTCAAGCAATTCTCCTGCCTCAGCCTCCCGAGTGCTGGGATTACAGGCGCACACCACCAAGCCCAGCTAATTTTTTGTATTTTTAGTAGAGACGGGTTTCGCTATGTTGGCCAGACTGGTCTCAGACTGCTGACCTCAGGTGATCCACCTGCCTCCGCCTCCCAAAGTGCTGGGATTACAGGCATGAGCCACCACGCCCGGCCAGGGCCCTTCTAGAAGACAAAGTTTAGGCAGCAGGAAAGATCAGAGACCGGAGTGCAGGAGTCTGAGTGGACACTGATGGAGTGGAGAGAGGAAAAGATGGGGAAGAACAGAAAAGAAGATACGGCAGAGGCAGGAGGATCACTTGAGGCCAGGAGTCCGAGACCAGCCTGGGCAACATAGCAAGACCCCATCTTTACAAATAAAATAAAATAAAATGTGGAAATGGTAAGGTGGAAGGGAGGAAATGGATTGAGAAATGATAAGTATTAAGGGAAAAGAAGAACAAAGAGATACAGGCTGGGCGTGGCAGCTCACACTTATACTTCAAGCACTTTGGGAGGCCGAAGCAGGAGGATGGCTTGAGCCCCAGAGTTTGAGACCAGCCTGGGCAATGTAGCAAGACCCCATCTCTATTTTTATTTATTTATTTGTTTTGAGAGACAATTTCACTCTGTCACCCAGGCTGGAGTGCAGTGGTGCGATCACAGCTCACTGCCACCTCCACCTCCCAGGCTCAATCGATCCTCCCATGTCAGCCTCCCAAGTATCTGGGATTACAGGTGTGTGCCACCACACTGGGCTAATTTTTGTATTTTTTGTAGACACAAGATCTCACTGTATTTTCCAGGCTGGTCTTGAACTCCTGGCCTCAAGTGATCTGCCCACCTCAGCCTCCCAAAGTGTTAGGATTACAGGCAGGAGCTACTGCACCTGGCCTAGTTTTTAAACACTTTTTTTTTTTAATTCAAAAATAAGAATTATAAACTCAGGAAATTAGGGAGCAGAACTCTCTATGCTTGACCTACAGTGCTTGGCTCAGTGAGGGGTTGAAATGTGGGCTGTGTGAGAAGATTGAGAAAGAAACTGAATGTTGTGTGAGAGAGAAAAGGAAGAAGTCAACAGTAGAAAGAGAAAGAAGCTCAGCTGAGAGCACAGGGAGGTGGTGGAAAGAAGCTAGGAATAGACTTGGGTGCATAGAAAGAAAGAACATCAGTCGGGTGTGGTGGCTTACGCTTGTAATCCCAACATTTTGGGAAGCCAAGTGGGTGGATCACGAGGTCAGAAGATCGAGACCACCCTGACCAACATGATGAAACCCCGTCTCTACTAAAAATACAAAAATTAACTGGGCATGGTGACGCACGCCTGTAATCCCAGCTACTCAGGAGGCTGAGGCAGGAGAATCGCTTGAACCCGGAAGGCAGAGGTTGCAGTGAGCCGAGATCGTGCCATTGCACTCCAGCCTGGCAACTGAGCAAGATTCTGTCTCAAAAAAAGAAAAAGAATATTGCCTGGATTTTTGCAAAAGCTTCCTAAACAGCCTCTCTGCATTGACCCTTGCCTGTTCTCCTCAGTGGATTCTCAACACAAAAAAATCCTTTAAAAATAAGTCAGATCAAGTCACTGCTCAAAATCCTGCAACGGCTCCCCATTCACATAGAATAGAAAAGCCACAGTCCTGACAATGGCCTTCAAGGCTCTATGTGATCTGCCTCTCCTGTGGATCTCAGGTCACCCTCTTCATGCCGGCCACATGGCTCTTCGCTGTGCCTCGATCCCCTCCTTCCCCTACAGCCCCACTGCTACCTCAGGACCTTTGCACAGCTGGCCCCTCAGCCTGGAATGTCCTCTGCTGCTACCTCACCTTTTTCAAGTTCGTGCTCAAATGTGTCCTGAATGTGACCTACTCTGACCAGCCTATTTAAAATTGATAACTCGCCCAGGCACAGTGCTCAACACCTATAATCCCAGCACTTTGGGAGGCCGAGGTGGCTGGATCACCTGAGGTCAGCAGTTCAAGACCAGCCTGGCCAACATGGCAAAACCCCGTCTCTACTAAAAATACAAAAATTAGTTGGGCGTGGTGGTGCACACCTGTAGTCCCAGTTACTCAGGAGGCTGAGGTAGGAGAATCAATTGAACCCGGGTGGCGGAGCTTGCAGTGAGTCGAGATCGAGCCACTGCACTCCAGCCTGGGAGACAGAGCGAGACTCTGTCTCAAAAATAAATAAATAAATAATTGATAACTCACGGCTGGGCACAGTGGCTCACGCCTGTAATCCCAGCGCTTTGGGAGGCCGAAGTGGACGGATCACTTGAGGTGATCCTCCCATCTCAGCCTCCCAAAGCGCTGGGATTACAGGCGTGAGCCAGTGCACTTGGCTCCAAACTTGTTTGACTTTTTATTTTCCCAGTGGCATCGCTCACTTTATAACTATATTTACTTTGTGTTGGTAACTGTCCCCTGCTACCCCACCCTACTCTTCCTTGTCTGTTTTCTTTTCTTTTTTTTTTTTTTTTTGAGACGGAGTCTCGCTCTGTCACCCAGGCTGGAGTGCAGTGGCGCAATCTCGGCTCACTGCAAGCTCCGCCTCCCGGGTTCACGCCATTCTCTTGCCTCAGCCTCTCCAAGTAGCTGGGACTACAGGCGCCCGCCACCACGCCCGGCTAATTTTTTTTTGTATTTTTAGTAGAGACGGGGTTTCACCGTGGTCTCGATCTCCTGACCTCGTGATCCACCCGCCTTGGCCTCCCAAAGTGCTGAGATTACAAGCGTGAGCCACCGCGCCCGGCCCTTGTCTGTTTTCTACACTGGTGTATCTCAAGTGCCTAGGACAGCACCTGGCATATTGTAGGTGCTCAGTATTTCTTGAATGAATGAAGAATGAAAAGAATGAAAGGAGCCTGAAGCAATGGCTCATGCCTGTAATCCCAGCATTTGGGAGGCTGAGGCAGGTGGACCACTTGAGGTCAGGAATTCGAGACCAGCCTGACCAACATGGTGAAACCCTGTCTGTACCCAAAATACAAAAATTAGCCGGGCGTGGTGGTGCACGCCTGCAGTCTCAGCTACTTGAGAGGTTGAGGCAGAAGAATTGCTTAAACCCAGGAGGCAGAGCAGAGATCACGCCACTGCACTCCAGACTGGGTGACAGAACGAGACTCTGCCTCAAAAAAAAAGAAAAAAAAAAAAAAAAAAACAAGAAGAAGAAGAATGAAAGGTGCCAGAGAAAGGAGATGAGGAGCTGGCTGTATTGGGTCTGCCAGGTAGAGCTTGTAGGGCGGTGGTGAGGGAGGCTGGCTGGGTGCTTGAAATCAGCTTCCTGCATGAAACTTGAGCTGATAAGAGGCTTGAAGCTGTAGGTGTTCATGACAGACCGTCCCAGGGCAATTATCATAGGGTGCTTGGTGCCCAGAAAGTTGAGGGACAGAAGCATGGCCGCTACTCACTACCAGGGCTAGAGAAGTCGCCATCAGGCCCCACGCCTGGCCTTCCTGACGACCCTTTCTTCTGAGTCCACTTGGCCCTGGAGGCAGTTGGGATCCAGGTCCAGTCACAGAGGTCATTTGGAATGTCAAAGCTGCATGTTTGCATCATACAGACTGAGAGGAAAGAAAGAAGGGAAGATATAATGTTTTCTTCTTTTTTAGAGACAGGGTCTCTGTCACCCAGGCTGGAGTACACTGGTGTGATCATAGCTCACTGCGGCCTCGAACTACTGGTCTCAAGCGATCCTCCCACCTCAGCCTCTTGAGTAGCTAGGACTACAGGTGTGCGCCACCATGCCCAGCTAATTTTTAAGAAGTTTTTGGCCGGGCGCAGTGACTTACGCCTGTAATCCCAGCATTTTGGGAGGCTGAGGTGAGTGGATCACCTGAGGTCAGGAGTTCTAGAAGAGCATTGCCAACACAGTGAAACCCCAGCTCTACTAAACATGCAAAAATTAGCCAGGCATGGTGGTGGGCACCTGTAATCCCAGCTACTTGGGAGACTGAAGCAGGAGAATCGTTTGAACCCAAGAGGCGGAAGTTGCAGTGAGCCGAGATCGTGCCACTGCACTCCAGCCTGGGTGACAAGTGAAATTCCATCTCAAATAAATAAATAAATAAATTCTTTTGTAGAGATGGGGGTCTCCTTATGTTGCCCAGGCTGATCTCAAACTCCTGGCCTCACACCATCCTCCCACCTTGGCCTCCCAAGTTGCTGGGATCACAGGCCTGAGCCACTGTGCTGCGCGGAGACCTCTCTTCAGGCGTGGCTGCTTCCAGAGTCAAAGCCCTACAAGCTCTACCTGGCAGACCCAATACAGCCAGCTCCTCATCTCCTTTCTCATTCTTCTTTTTTTTTTTTTTTTTTTTTTGAGATGGAGTCTCGCTCCATCGCTGAGGCTGGAGTGCAGTGGCACGATCTCGGCTCACTGCAAGCTCCGCGTCCCGGGTTCACGCCATTCTCCTGCCTCAGCCTCCCGAGTAGCTGGGACTACAGGCACCCGCCACTGCACCCAGCTAATTTTTTGTATTTTTAGTAGAGACAGGGTTTTACCGTGTTAGCCAGGATGGTCTCGATCTCTTGACCTCGTGATCCGCCCGCCTTGGCCTCCCAAAGTGCTGGGATTACAGTCATGAGCCACCGCGCCCACCCTGGATCCTCTTCTTGTTGTGCAAGGGCAGAGAGAAAAGGGTCTGAGGGCAGGCAGGAGCAGGAGGGACAGGGACTCACCGCGATTGCAGGAGCCCCGGCGGATAGAGAGGGCATCCAGAGCAATGTCCAGGTAGGCAGTGCTACCCCGTGTTCCCTCAAACATCAGCTGCAAGACGATAAAGGGACCCCAACCCCATGAGCCCCTCAGCCAGGCCTCCTGGCTCCTAGTTTCCTTCCTGAATTCAGATGGCTTGGCCCCCACAATCCCTTTTTGCCACACCCCCACCCCCAGGCTCTCCAACACCCAGACACCCCCCCCGAGGTCCCACAATTTGTCCCCGGCCTTACCCGGGTGGGCAGGGTGAACCCTGCGGGCACAGTGACGGTGGTGGGCATCCAGGAGGGTCTCTGGGTGTTCCGGTGTTTCCAGAGCACATCGGGGTGGCGGCCCTCTTCACCCGAGAGCAGCAGCCTGAGCTGGGCGCCCCAAGACAGCCCGAACATGTGGTAGGCAAAGTGCACACAGAGGGGGCCTTGCTCCCATGGGTCCGGGCTGTGCAGGCGGGCCACTCCCCCACAGTGGAAGCTGTTCGATTCCATATGCAGATAGCTGCCCTCTGGGGGAGGCAGAGCCCAGGACACTGAGGCCCAGCCACCTCTGAGGGCTGCCCCCACCCATCCCCTTCTCAGAGCCCAGGCATCCAGGTCTGGCGGCCTCCCTTCTCTCTCCATCTAGCCACCCCTGCCTCCCAGCTGCCTCCCTGCTCATGGTCCCCCGGAAACCATAGCCCCTCACCTCCGTTGGGGTACCCCCCGGGGGGCCCGATGGAGCCGGTGGGAGAGGGCCCACTAGCTTGAACCCAGTCTCCATCTCTGCGGACACTTGGGACCAGTCACAGAGGGGTTTGGCATCATCCTCAAAATCACACTGGGTGAGGACGTCTAGGAAGAATGGGTCACCGTGAGGTTTCAGAAAGGGCAGGGGCAGGGCCCAGAGCCACACTGGGAGATGGAAGTAGCAAGACTGCTACACTTAGAGAAAGCTGCCATGAAATCAGCCGGGTGTGGTGGCGCACACCTGTAGTCCCAGCTACTGGGGAGGCTGAGGCAAGAGAATCATTTGAACCCGGGAGGCAGACTTTGCAGTGAGCCAAGATCACACCACTGCACTCCAGCCTGAGCGACAGAGGGAGACTCCGTCTCAGAAAAAAAGAAAAGAAAAAGAAAGCTGTCGCAAAGACTTGGGGTCCAGAGCAGAAATTGTTTGTTTGTTTTTTGTAGAGATGGAGTCTTACTATGTTGCCCAGGCTGCTCTCAAACTCCTGGCCTCAAGCCATCCTCCCACCTTGGCCTCCCTAAGTGTCGGGATTACAGGTGTGAGCCACAGTGCCCGGCCCAGAGCAGAGATTTGAAAGAGAGAATCTTTTAGGAGAAATTCGGGGCTGGGAGAGTGGACAGAATGACAAGGTCCGGGGTCATGAACTGAGGTTGGAGGGCTGGACGTGGCCTTGGCAGGACACGTTTTGTAGTCCTGGCTGATGCCCAGAGGGGACTGGAGGTGGCTGCTCCTGCTAGGAACTCAGGGACTGGTGTTCTGGTGGCAGAATGTGGGTTTGGAGGAGGGAGGAGAAATCTTAGCACTCCTGGTTTCCAACTCACAGTTGTTCCTAGAGCTGCGAACGACCAGCTTCCGGTCTGGAGGCTTCTCTCTCCTTGGGGGTGGTTTGAAGAAAGTAAAAATGCAACTCTTGTCATTATTAAGAATTATAAGACTCAGTGACTGTGAGCTTTCTGAGTGGTCACGTAAGGATGATCAGTGTTTATGCAGTGAATGTGTGTGACTTGACTTTTTTTCTTTTCTTTTTTTTTTCTGGCACCCAGGCTAGAGTGCAGTGGTGCAATCACAGCTCACTGCAGCCTCAAACCTGGGCTCCAGCAATCCTTCCACCTCAACCTCCCCAGCAGCTAGGACTACAGGAACATGCCACCACGCCCAGCTAATTTATCTTTATTTTTTATAGAGATGGAGTCTTTCTATGTTCCACAGGCTGGTCATGACCTCCTGGCCTCATGCAATCCTCCCACCTTGGCCTCCCAAAGTGCTGGGATTACAGGTGGGAGCCACTGTGCTCAGCCCTCTATTTTTTGTTGTTGTTGAAGTTCTACTTGTTCAAATTCTCCCAAACACACTGCAGGACACCAAGACATCCATCTTTTTTTTTTCTTTTGAGACGGAGTTTCGCTCTTGTTGCCCGGGCTGGAGAGCAATGGTGCAATTTCAGCTCACTGCAATCTCCGCCTCCCGGGTTCAAGTGACTGTCCTGCCTCAGTCTCCCAAGTAGCTGGGATTACAGGCATGTGCCACCATGCCTGGCTAATTTTATATTTTTAGTAGAGACAGGGTTTCACCATGTTGGTCAGGCTGGTCTCGAACACCTGACCTCAGGCGATCCACCCGCCTTGGCCTCCCAAACTGCTGGGATTACAGGGGTGAGCCGCCACGCCCGGCCTGTCATCCGTCATTTCTTCGCAGCCTCGTACTTAAGTCTGTCTCATCAGCTGGGTCCACCCTGGGTCTTGTCCATTTCCTGAGGGCCTGACCCCTTGATCCTTCTCTCCTAGCCTTAGATCTGTCTTCCAGCTCTGCACCTCCTCCGTCCCTTCTCACATTGTAGCCCTGTCCTGCTCCCAGAACCCACCCCTTAATTCCAGGCTCTGGGGCTGTGCGGCCTCTCCCCGTTCCTGTTCAGCAGTCAAGGTCAACCCATTTCCATCCCATCGGGTTTCCCCCTTCCTCTCTACGTCTTTTTTTTTTTTTTTTTTTTTTGAGACGGAGTCTCGCTCTGTCACCCAGGCTGGAATGCAATGGCATGATCTCAGCTCACTGCAAACTCCACCTCCCAGGTTCAAGCGATTCTCCTGCCTCAGCCTCCTGAGTAGCTGGGACTACAGGTACTCACCATCACGCCTGGCTAATCTTTTGTATTTTTAGTAGAGACAAGGTTTCACCTTGATGGCCAGGATGGTCTCGATCTCCTGACCTCGTGATCTGCCTACCTCAGCCTCCCAAAGTGCTGGGATTACAGGCATGAGCCACCACGCCTGGCCTCTCTCCAGGTCTTTTGTAGTTAGCCTGCTCACCCCCTCCAGCTCTGCCCTTCCATATTCCTTAAAGCCACCCTCAACTGACCCTGGTTTATCATTACCCCCTGGGCCCAGCTTACCTGAAAGGGGCAGCCCCTACCAGCAGCAGCAGAGTCCAGACTGGAGGAACCATGAGGACCCTCAGTGGTGGCTCCCAGGGGAGAGGGGAAGGGCACAGTTGGGAGCCCGGACTCCTTTTATTCCCCCCTGGCCTCCTTAGCTTGGCATCCTTCCAAGGACGCCATGAAAAATGAACAGAGAAACACAGAAACACTCTGGGAAGTTAAAACTATGAGAGTTCAAATTTACCATCCAGTAGAAGCGTTGTAGATTGAAATAGAGGGAAATAAACTAGAGAGAAGAGAAAAAAAAAAAAAAAGAAAAAGAAACCAAAAGGAAACAGGTTTGGAGGATCAATCCAGGAAGTCTAAACTCAAATGAAAGGAGTTCAAAAAGAGAGAATAAAGGAAAAAGAAATTATTATTCTAAAAAGAAAAACGCACAAGAAAATATCCAGAACTGAAATATACAAGTCACTAGATTAAAAAGGTGTCCAGGGTGATGAATGCACAGAGACCCATGGAAGCACTGGATTTCAGACTATCGGGCGAAGAGAAGATCTGAAACACTTTCAGATAGAAAATAACAAGTCATATACCGAGGATCAGAAATCAACATGGCATCCAGCTTTTCAATAGCAACCATGGAGTCTAACAGCCAGTGGAACATTGTCTGCAGAATTCCAACAGAAAACCATTTCAAACCTAAAATTCTGTAACTGGCAACGGTGGCAACTGGAGAGTTAGGTGAAGGCAGGACTGCAAACGGCCGGACTTGGTGGCTCACACCTGTAATCCCAGCATTGGGAGGCCAAGGCGGGTGGATCACTTGAGGTCAGGAGTTCGAGACCAGCCTGGCCAACATGGCAAAACCCCATCTCTACTAAAAATACAACAAATTAGCTAGGGGTGGTGGCACATGCTCATAATCCCAGCTACTCAGGAGGCTGAGGCACAAGAATCACTTGAACTTGATAGGCGGAGGTTGTAGTGAGCTGAGATCGCGAGACTCCATGTCAAAAAAAAAAGAAAAAAAGGACTGCAAATGCCTATTGGCAAATCACAGAGAAAGATAAGTCACAGAGGAAGAGATACGAACAGGCAGCAAACATTTGAAAAGCTGTTCTGCTTCACTAGTAATAAGGGAAATGCTAATCAAAACTATGACTCTTATATTGACCAAAAAAAAAAAATTTTTTTTTTTTTTTTTTTTTTTGAGACAGAGCCTCGTTCTATCACCCAGGCTGGAGTGCAGCAGCATGACTTGGCTCACTACAGCCTCAACCCCCGGGGGTCAGGTGATCCTCCCATCTTAGCCTCTGGAATAGCTGGGACTACCCACACATGCCACCAAGCCCAGCTAATTTTTGTATATTTTGCAGAAACGGGGTTTCGCCATGTCGCCCAGGCTGGTCTTGAACTCCTGGGCTCAAGCAGTCTGCCTGCCTTGGCCTTCCAAAGTGCTGGAATTACAGGCGTGCGCCACTGTGCCCAGCTGACAAAAATTTGAAAGATCAGTAGTATGGAGTGTTGGACAGGATGCAGGTAGATACGAACTCAGTGATGATAAGACTGTAGGTTGGTGGCCAGGTGCGGTGGCTCATGCTGGTAATCCCAAGTGCTTTTTGGAGGCCAAGATGGTAGGACCACTTGAGGCTAGAGACCAGCCTGGGCAAAACAGTGAGACCCTGTCTCTACAAAAAATTTAAAAATTAGGCCGGGCGCGGTGGCTCACGCTTGTAATCCTAGCACTTTGGGGGGCCGAGGCGGGTGGATCACGAGGTCAGGAGATCAAGACCACGGTGAAACCCCGTCTCTACTAAAAATACAAAAAAAATTAGCCGGGTGTAGTGGCGGGCGCCTGTAGTCCCAGCTACTTGGAGAGGCTGAGGCAGGAGAATGGCGTGAACCCGGGAGGCGGAGCTTGCAGTGAGCCGAGATTGCGCTGCTGCACTCCAGCCTGGGTGACAGAGTGAGACTCCGTCTCAAACAAACAAACAAACAAAAAAATTTAAAAATTAACCAAGCATGGCAGTATGTGCCTGTAGGTCCCAGCTGGTTGTGAGGTTGAGGCGGGAGGACTTAGGCGTTCGAGGCTGCAGTGAGCTGTGATCAAGCCACTGTACTCCAGCCAGAGCAACAGAGCGAGACCCTGTCTCAAAACAACACAAAAAAAGAATGTTGGTGAAAACTTTTTTTTTTTTTGAGACAGTGTCTCACTCTGTTGCCCAGGCTGGAGTGCAGTGGTGCCATCACAGCTTACTGCAGTCTCAACCTCCCAGGCTCAAGCAGTCCTCCCACTTCAGCCTCCCGGGGTAGCTGGGATTACAGGCATGAGCCACCATGCCTAGCTAATTTCTGTTTGTTTGTTTGTTTGTTTGTATTGTAGAGATAGGGTCTCACTATGTTGCCCAGGCTGGTCTCAAACTCCTGGGCTCCAGTGATCCGCTTGCCTCAGCCTCCCAAAGTGCTGAGATTACAAACATGAGTCACTGTGCCCAGCCAGTGAAAACTTCTTAGAAGGCGTTTGTTTTTTGGTTTGTTTGTTTGTTTGCTTGTTTGTTTTGGGGGAGGAGTCTCGCTCTGTCACCCAGGCTAGAGAGCAATGGCACAATCTCAGCTCACTGCAAACCTCCGCCTCCCGGGTTCAAGCAATTCTCTTGCCTCAGCCTCCCAAGTAGCTGGGATTACAGGCATGTGCCACCACACCCGGCTAATTTTGTATTTTTAGTAGAGATGGGGTTTCATCATGTTGGTCAGGCTGGTCTCGAACTTCTGACCTCAGGTGATCCACCCCCCTTGGCCTCCCATAGTGTTGGGATTACAGGTGTGAGCCACCATGCCTGGCCAGAAAACTTCTTAGAAGGCATTTGACAATGACTGTTGAACTTTCAAATGTGCATTATCTTTGACCTAACATTTCTAGGAATCTTGCTACAGAAATACATGCATTTTGCACAAATTTGCGAATACCTGAAGATGTTAATTGCAACGTTGTTTACAATAGGAAAAATTATCATCATAAATATTTATCAGTAGGTATGTAATTGGATCATATTAAGAAATAGCTGGAGGCCAGGCACGGTGGCTCACGCCTGTAATCCCAGCACTTTGGGAAGCCGAGGTGGGCAGATCACTTGAGGTCAGAAGTTCGAGACCAGCCTGACTAACATGGTGAAACTCTGTCTCTACTAAATACAAAAAATTAGCTGGGCATGGTGGTGCATGCCTGTACTCCCAGCTACTCAGGAGTACAGTACTAGGCAGGAGAATTGCTTGAACCTGGGAGGCAGAGGTTGCAGTGAGCCAAGATCATGCCATTGTGCTCCAGCCTGGGCAACAAGAGCAAAAATCTGTCTCAAAAGAAAAGGAAAAGGAAAAGGAAAGGAAAAAGGAAAGGAAAGGAAAGGAAAGGAAAAGGCAAGGCAAGGCATGGTGGCTTGTGCCTGTAATCCCAGAACTTTGGGAGGCCAAGGTAGGAGGATTGCTTGAGCCCAGGAGTTCGAGACCAGCTGGGGCAACATAGCGAGAACCCACCCTCTACACAAAAAATACAAAAATTATCTAAGCATGGTGGTGCACACCTGTAGTTCCAGCTACTCAGAAGGCTGAGGTGAGAGGGTCGCCTGAACCCAGGAGTTCAAGGCTGCAGTGAGCTATGATTGTACCACTGCACTCCAGCCTGGGCAACACAAGGAGACCATTTCTAAAAAGAAATAAATAGGCTGGGCACGGTGGCTCACGCTTGTAATCCCAGCACTTGGGGAGGCCGAGGCAGGTGGATCACGAGGTCAGGAGATCGAGACCACGGTGAAACCCTGTCTTTACTAAAAATACAAAAAATTAGCCAGGCGTGGTGGCGGGCGCCTGTAGTCCCAGCTACTCGGAGAGGCTGAAGCAGGAGAATGGCATGAACCCGGGAGGCGGAGCTTGTAGTGAGCCGAGATCGCGCCACTGCACTCCAGCCTGGGTGACAGAGACTCTGTCTCAAAAAAACAAAACAAAACAAAACAAAACAAACAAACAGAAATAAAAGAGAAATAAAGCCCCTTTGCAATCCCCAGGACGCCTTCTGCCCAAATGAGGCTGAAAAGCCTCGCCATGGAATGCCAACAGAGCCCAGGCAGGGATGACATCTGAGGACTGAGAGCACCCCCCTGCCTGTTTATGTCAGACCTGGGGATATCAATGGCATCCATCCCAAGCCCTTGTCCACCCTTCCTCCATACCAGGTTAGCAGAGGAATCAACAGAGAGGCCAGGGCCAGGAAATGGTTAACCCAGGGAAGAGCAGCAGAAGACATTGATCACAGCCACTCCCTGTTGGGCAATAAGTCCCCTGGTAGCTGCTTTAGCTGACCTCCCTTTGGGACCACAGAGCTGGGGGTCACAGCTCCCAATCCATCTGGAAGTGGGGGTGGGGAGCTCAAGGCAGGACAGGAAAGTCGGGGAGGACCCTTGGGCCCTGTATTTTAGGGAGCCAGGAACCAGCAAGGCCCCAGAGACTGGCAACCTTGACAAGACTGGCAGCTGTGGGAACAGGTGTGAAAGACCTTGGGCTGTGGAAAACCCCTGGAGAGAACTGGAGCCCAGTCCTAAATTTGCTGTGTGTCTTTGGGAACTTTTCTCACCCTCTCTGTGTCTTAGTTCCTTCCTCTGTAAGATTGGGGAGGAGGCTCAATCAGTACAGCCAAGATTTTTTTAAAGCCAGAAATCTATGATGTTGGCTGGGTGCAGTGGTTCACGCCTATAATCCCAACACTTTGGGAGGCCAAGGCGGGCAGATCACCTGAGGCCAGGAGTTCGAGATCAGTGTGGCCAACATGGTGAAACCCCGTATGTACTAAAAATACAAAATTAGCTGGGCATGGTGGTGTGCACCTGTAGTCCCAGCTACTCAGGCGGCTGAGGCAGGAGAATCACTTGAACCCAGGACGGGGAGGTTGCAGTGAGCCGAGATCGCACCACTGCACTCCAGCCTGGGTGACAGAGTGAGACTCTGTCTCAAAAAATAATAATAATAATAAAAGAAAGAAATCTATGTGTGGCAGTCACGTTTCTTTTTTTGAGACAATGTCTTGCTCTATCACCCACGTTAGAGTTCAGTGGCTCAGTTATAGCTCACTACAACCTCAGCCTCCCAAGTAGTTGGAACTACAGTCTACTTTTTAGCAGCCCAGAAAATTAAAACATTTTTTATAGAAACAGGGGTCTTGCTATGTTGACCAGGCTGGTCTTGAACTACCAGCCTCAAGTGATCCTCTCACCTTGGCCTCCCACAGTGCTGGTATTACAAGCATACACCACCATGCCTGGTCATGTAATTTCTTTTTTTTCTCTTGTTTTGCCCTTGTTGCCCAGGCTGGAGTGCAATGGTACGATCTCAGCTCACTGCAACCTTTGCCTCCCGGGTTCAAATGATTCTCCTGCCTCAGCCTCCTGAGTAGCTGGGATTACAGGCATGTGCCACCACACTCGGCTAATTTTGTATTTTTAGTAGAGACAGGGTTTCTCCGTGTTGGTCAGGCTCGTCTCAAACTCCTGACCTCAGGTGATCTGCCCACCTTGGCCTCCCAAAGTGTTGGGATTACAGGCGTGAGCCACTGGCCATTTTTAGTAATCAATTTTCTTAAATAAAGAAGGGAGTTTAGAGACATTTGGCCATGACTCCCATAAATTGAGAAACTATACTATCGTCTATTTATTTGTTGCCAACAATCTTTCACAATGCCACAGTTTTATGATGGAATTTTAGTAGAATTAACTTTCACCATCTTCAAATAATATAATTAGCCTTCAGCTTAGATTCTAGTATCTAAAAGACCCTGTTTAGCCAGTGCAACTCCAGCAACAAACCCTAATGTGGTAAAATCACCTACTGAACTATGGTTCAGTAGTTCCAGCAGAACCCTAGGTGACTGGCCAGGCACAGTGGCTCACGCTTGTAATCTCAGCACTTTGGGAGGCTGAGGCAGGTGGGATTGCACTCCAGCCTGGGCAACAAGAGAGAAACCCCGTCTCAAAGAAAAAAAAAAAGAATCCTAGGTGACCTGTGAACTAAGGACTGGTCTTTGTTCAGCCTGATGCTTGGGCCCAGAGGGAGGATTTGAGTCAGTGAGTACCCAAGAGCGAGAGGCTGCAGTTAAGATGGAGAGCTGGGGCTGCAGGAGGTGGCTGAGTTGGCTCCTAGTGCAGTACTCAGAGCAGGGAGTTGGGAAGAAGGGAAGTTGGTAGGTACTTTCTGCCTATGCAGGGAAGAAGCAGGATCCCAAGGCAGGGGATTGAATGGGAAGGAGTCGGTCGTGGAAGATGGACACGCCTTGCCGACCACAGCTGTCTCATCCACTCCATCTCTTCTCTTTCCTCTCCCTGGTGATCCTGGGTCAAAGAGAAAAGGGACTCTCTCTCTCTCTTTTTTTTTCTTTTTGAGACAGAGTCTCGCTCTTGTTGCTCAGGAAGGAGTGCAGTGACTTGATCTCGGCTCACTGCAACCTCTGCCTCCCAGGTTCAAGCAATCCTCATGCCTCCGCCTCCGAAGTAGCTGGGATTACAGGCGTGCACCACCACACCTGGCTAATGTTTGTAATTTTAGTAGAGATGGGGTTTCACCATGTTGGCCAGGCTGGTCTCAAACTCCTGACCTCAAGTGATCTACCCACCTCAGCCTCCCAAAGTTCAGGGATTACAGACCTGAGCCATCACCCCCAGACTTTTTTTTTTTTTCTCTTTTGAGCCAGGGTCTTGCTCTGTCACCCTGGCTGGAGTGCAGTGCTGCAATCATAGCTCAATGCAGTCTCAAATCCCTGGGTTCAAGTGATCCCTCCTGCTTCTGCTGGGCTTACAGGTGCACACCATCACGCCCCACTGCTTTAAAATTTTTTTTAGAGACAAGATCTCCCTATGTTTCCTTGGCCAGTCTGGAACTCTTGTGCTCATGCCCTCCTCCTGCCTCAGTCTCCCAAAGTGCTGGGATTACTGGTATGAGCCACTTCGTCCAGCCCCATCTCTGTGTTTTATGAACTGGGCAAGGCCCATAATCTCTCTGGGCCTCAGTTTCCTCCTCTGCAAAATGGGGACTGTCCATCATCCCTGCCTTCCTCTTGGCGTTAGGAGAGCAAATGAAAAGGATGCCAGGAAATCACATGCTTTTCATGTAAATAGCCAAGCTCTCTACAAACAGAAGGCATCATCTTTAAACAATTCTGTAACCCCTTGACTCAGAACTAGGCTTTGCTGGCTCCTGTCCCCACCAGAAAGTCAAAAGTGTTGGCTCTGTCACTTTCCAGCAGAACTTAGTTCCCCATCTGACAAATGGGGATGATACCCATTGTATTGCTGCTTCGTGGATTTCGGGTGAGAATCGTAGCATGCAGATGCCACAGATTGAATGTGTTGTTAATTATAACCATAATCATAGTTCAGAGGAAAGTTCCTTTCCTGTCCCGCACTCGAAGAACCTCTGAAATCTGGCAACACCCTCCTTGGGAATCTGCCTCTCAGCACGGACTCTGGGCCTCATTTAGTTCTTCTAACTCCTGTGGTTCTTCCCTTCCCCGGCCTCTTGGCATTGCACAGCTTAGCACTCAGTCCCATACCAAAATGACTATGTCTGAATTAATGTGCAACAAGGCCAGGTGCAGTGGCTCATGCATGTAATCCCAGCATTTTGGGAGACTGATGAGTGGATCACCTGAGATCGGGAGTTTGAGACCAGCCTGGCCAACATGGAGAAACCCCATCTCTACCAAAACAAAAAACAACAACAAAAAAAAAACAAAAGCAAACAAACAAACAAACAAAAAAACACAAATACACACACACAAATTAGCCAGGTGTGGTGGCATGTGCCCGTAATCCCAGCTACTCGGGAGGCTGAGGCACAAGAATTGCTTGAACCCAGGAGATGAAGGTTGCAGTGAGCTGAGATCGCGCCATTGCCCTCCAGCCTGACTGACACAGCAAGACCCTGTCTCAAAAAATACATAAAATAAAATAAAATAAATTAATGTGTGTCTTTTTTTGCCCCCAGGAGGCTGCCCACTGGACACTAGGCTATGAGTGTCATTTCATGTCTCCTAGCACTTAGTGCAAAGGCTTGGTTCACAGTAGCCATTCTATAAACTTGGAATAAATGTTTTAAATGTTTCTAACGTACTTGCCTCTCACATCCGTCCCAGGAGTGGTCAGACAGTTCAGATTTGATAACTACTCTTTTTGTGGGGGCGGGGATGGGATCTTGCTCTGTCACCCAGGCTGGAATGCAGTGGTGTGATCACAGCTCACTGCAGCCTCAACCTCCCAGGCTTGAGTGATTCTCCCACCTCAGCCTCCTAAGTAGCTGGCACTACAGGTGCATGCCACCACATCCAGCTAATGTTTACATTTTTTTGTAGAGATGGGGGTCTCACTATGTTGCCCAGGGTGGTCTCAAACTCCTGAGCTCAAGGGATCCTCCAACCTTGGTCTCCCAAAGTGCTGGGATTACAGGCATGAGCCACAACATCTGGTTGAAAATTACTATTTTTTTATTATATTTTAGAAACTGAAAGCAGTAAGAAGTCTGAAGAGAGTTGTGGAATAAGATCAGTGACCCTGAATCCTGCAGAGGGAGAGGAGGGAGGAAAAAGCAGGTTACTCATTGATGAGATGTCTGAGCCTTAGACTACAAATCAGGCTAAGAGGTGGACAGCATTTGGGATTAGGAGTCCTAAATCCTGTGCTCAGGTTCCAGCTCAGTCTCTTATTAGCCAGATTCCTTCGGCTTAAGAACAAGCCTCTTAGCTCCGATGTCAGCAGCCTAAGAGGGAGATTTCTCCTTTACTGGCTGACAGCATTCATGGTGCAAGAATCAAATGCCATCTGTGGAAACCACAATGCAAATGTGTATTGAAATGTCCAAGGTCACGGCCGGGCGCGGTGGCTCACGCCTGTAAACCCAGCACTTTGGGAGACCGAGGTGGACGGATCCTCTGAGCTCAGGAGTTTGAGACCAGCCTGGTCGACATGGTGAAACTCCATCTCTACTAAAAATACAAAAAAATTAGCCAGGTGTGTTGGCAGGCGTCTGCAGTCCCCCTACTCAGGAGGCTGAGGCAGGAGAATCGCTTGAACCCGGAAGGCGGAGGTTGCAGTGAGCCGAGATCGCGCCACTGCACTCCAGCCTGGGTGACAGAGTGAGACTCCATTGAAAAAGAAAAGAAAAGAAATGTACAAGGTCAGAGCCCTAAGGAATCTATCACTTGTAGGTTTCTCCAGCAGTTCCTAGTAAGACCTGAAGAGGGCACTGTAACCCAGGAGCCGGTTAGAACAGAGGGAAATTCTCTTGGGTCCTCCCCTTTGGCGACTCCTCGCATCCGAGCTCCACACCTACTGCCCGGCTCCCTACACACCTGTCAAGTACCCTCCAACCTCCAAAACCTGCCCGTAATTTTTCCTGCTGCGGATTGCAAAACATTCTCTCCCGTTTGCGTATGTGCAGGGGAACACAGGCTGACTTCTCTACAGTTGATGATACAAGCAGAAAGACCGGCCCTCACATATGGGATAACAACCAGGATCGGGGTCCCATGCAGTTGTTTTTGTTTGTTTGTTTGTTTTTGTTTTGTTTTTAAGACAGAGTTTCCCTCTTGTCACCCAGGCTGGAGTGCAGTGGCACGACCTCGGCTCACTGCAACCTCCGCCTCCCAGATTCAGTGATTCTCCTGCCTCAGCCTCCAGAATAGCGGGGATTACAGGAGCCAACCACCACACCCGGCTAATTTTTTGTATTTTTAGTAGACATGGGGTTTCACCACGTTGGCCAGGCTGGTCTCGAACACCTGACCTCAGATGATCCACCCACCTCAGCCTCCCAAAGTGCTGGGATTATAGGCATGAGCCACCGTGCCTGGCCTCCCATACAGTTTTATGACAGCTTTTGCTGTCTGCACAGGTCCCTCCTCAGTGGTCCTTTCCCGCTGAAGCATTATTTTGAGAAGGAATCTGAAGTTGTGGTCAGAGTAAAGGGGAAAATGAGAAGTAGAAATCAAGAGTGGAAGTAGAGTTCATTTGTTCCATGTCCCCCACCCCAGGGGAGTAAAGGAGCAGGTAGGGATTAGGTAGAAGGAATAAACCAGGCGCAATGGCTCACACCTGTAATCCCAGCACTTTGGGAGGCTGAGGAGGGAGGATCACTTGAGCCCAGAGTTTGAGACCAGCCTGGGCAACATAGCAAGCCCCCATCTCTAAAAAAAAGATAAAAATAATTTTAAAATTAGCAGGACATGGCGATGCATGCCTTAAGTCACATCTACTTAGGAGGCTGGGACTGGAGGATCACTTGAGCCCAGGAGTTTGAGGCTGCAGAGACCCATGATTGCACCACTGCACTCCAGCCTGGGCAACAGAGCAAGACACTGTCACTGAAAACAAACAAACAAAATCGCAAATATATAAATGGACCACCTAGAGTGGCCCTTGTCCCTGAGCAGATGCTGTTTATAGAGGTGGCTCCAACCGCATCTGTGTGTACCGCCCCTTTTGTGAATTTCAGAGGACAGCATTCATGGTGACAGTCTTCAGGTGAGTAAAGGAGGCAGCTGGACTTAGTGGGGATGTGCACTGAGGCGGAAGGCTGATGCTGGGAGTGTGGCATCAGCCGAAGAGACCAAAGAAGAGGCAGAAATTAACAAGGGCCAGTGACCAGGGTTGGCAGCTGTTACCAGCCCCCAAAACCCCCAAAGGGACCCATCCTCTGGGCTCCCTCTCCTTGAGGACAATCTCAGCGCACTGCAGGCTTGCCCTGGGCAGGGTTGGCAGCTGCCTTACTGCGGTGAGGCCTTGAATGGAGCCACCTTATTGACCAGCGTAGGCAGAGCTTGTGGCCTCAGGCCCGGTAGGGTCGAGAGGTCAGACAGGCTGTGTGAGACAGCACGTAGGGCCCAGCCCCCTGCAGCCCTCGTTTCCCGGACCTGGACCTGCTGCACTGCTGCCAGGAGTGGGACAGAGCCAGGGGATTTGGAGGTTCCCAGAAAACAGAAAAGCCAAGAGTCATATTGGTGGTTTCAGCTCTTGCCAATGAGATTGAAGAATACACAAAACTTGGACCCCACGAGAGCCAGAGGCCAGCCCCCATCTTGTTTTCACGGTTCCCACCACCCCAGTGTCAAGGGGGCTTTTGCCACCAAGGGAGTGCCCATGAGACCTGGAGAAATCACAGCTTGCCACCTAAGTTCTCCAGGTCATCCTGTCCCTGATGGTAGGTGCAAAAACAGGTAAATTGCCTCCAAAGCGTGTTCTGGCATCAAATTTTGCAGGGTGCCGAGTGAGCTCAGGCGTCTTCCCAGCATGGCTCTGCCCCTGAGTTTAAAGCTGCTGTCTGAATGCTTCCTGCTCTGGGCCCTCAAGTTGGCCCTGTGACATCCTTAGATCTCAGAGTTGCGCTCTGGACAGTTCCTCTGGCCCCTGAGATGTCATTGCTGGCACTGGAGTGTCCATGGGACAGGCTGGCGCTGAGCTGAGAGCCCCTCGACGGGCTTCAGGAGTGGTGGGGGAGGGTGTGGCACAGGCAATGTTGGTGAAGGAGGTGGTGGATGTGCCCAGCTGGACACACCTGGTCATCTGTCCCCTCTCCTGCAGGCCTCCCCTGTGTACAGCTTCAGCTTTCCCCGGAGGAAATTGGAGTAGACTCGGAAGAGTTTGCAGAAAGTGTCAGCAGTGATTGTTCGGAGTGGAGCAGCCGAGGCCGCATCTGGAGGGGAGATGGTTTCCTTCTGCGAAGGAGAAAACAGGAGATCACTGCAGTGCCACAGAACGGGAAGGAATACGGACAGTTCCTGTGCTCCTTAGCAAGACCCTTCTCCCCTTCTTACAGAAAGGGCAAGCAGAAGTGTCCGCTCCTACTCACCTGGGCTCCCAGCGCCCGAAGCAGAGTGGTGAGGCTGCGAAGGCCACTGACGGCTTTATCCACGTGTAGCTGCAGGGGCTCCCATGGCTGGGAAGAGTTGGCCAACAGGGCCTGGCCCCGCAGGACAGCTTCCGAGAGCAGGGCCAGGCCCTGCCAGACTTCTACGGCCTGCTGCCCAACCTACAGGGAGTGGACTCTGGGAGTCAGCTGACCCACGCCACCCTCTCCCTCCTGCCCCTCAGTAGCCCCAAGCACCAAGCTGAGCAAACAGAAGGTATGCAATAAGACTTGTTGAATGAGTGAATGAATGAGTGAGTGAGTGAATGAATAATGAATGTATTCCATACAGCCCTCATTACTTTTCTTTTTTCTTTTCTTTTTTTAGACAGGGCCTCACTCTGTCACTGAGGCTGGAGTGCAGTGGTGTGATCACAGCTCACTGCAGCCTCAAATTCCTGGGCTCAAGCAATCCTCCCACCTCAGCCTTCCGAATATCTGGGACTACCACCATGCACCACCTCGCCTGACTACTTTTTTAAAATGTTTGTAGAGATGGGGGATCTCACTATGCTGCCCAGGTTGGTCTGAAACTCCAGGGCTCAAGCAATTCTCCCATCTCGGCCGTCTCAGCCTGGGATTACAGACGTGAGCCTCTGCGCCCAGGCAGCTTCATCTCTGCTGCTCCATTTTACCTTTCCCTCGATCATTCTCCCTTTCATCCTATCAGGCTCGCAAAATGAGATTCTCCAAAAGAAAGGAAAAAAAAAAAAAGGAACTCACCTCCATCCTCTTCCAGGCATAGAAGTTAACTTTGGTGTCTGGGACGGTGATATTCTCACTCAAGCTGCAGTGTTCGGCACAGCCTGTCTGAAATGCACAGAGCCCGGGGAGTCAAGGGTCCCTGAGGGCTCTGGCCCTGGCCCACAGGCCATAGGACCCGCTGGCTTTGCTCCTTGCCTAGTTTCCAGGTATGGTTTGGGGCCACCAGACTTATTCTTATGTAGGGGGGCAGTGTCTAGCTTCCCAACTCCACCCCAAACCAAGTGCCAGGTTCCTGGATCTCAGAGGAGTTCCCTGAAGCCCTGAGCGTGAGTTCTGTGGAATGTGCTGGGGAAGGGGTCTCACCGTGACATTCTCGGCCTCCTTTGCCTCCAAGAGGTACCTCTCCAGGACTCGGCTGTCACAGATAAGGCGTGGTGGGGCGCCCAGGACTGGGAGGCCCAGAGGGAGAGACAGCAGGGACAGAAGAAGCCACAGCCAGGCAGGACATTCTAGAAGAGATTGCCAGGCTGAGAGTCAGGCGGGGAGGGAGGAGAAGGGTGGCTGTGGAAGGACAGCTTCCTTCATCCCCAAGCCTCTGCCCCAGCTCGTCCTTCCTGTCCCCAACCGTGCAAGCACTCAGGTGCTGCCTCCCTGGCCTTCATTCAATCCTGCTGCCGTGTGCACACCCCACCCCCAGCTACCAGCATCCACTTCTCCGGCCAAACTTCAATCCTGGTGTGACAGAGGCTTCCCCTCTGGCAGATACGTGGTGGCTGCAGCGCCCAGGTTATCAGCTTATCAGCTTCCTCGCCACCGGCACAGCAGAACCCCCAAACCTTCTTCTCCTCAACCCCCAAACTGTGTCCCCGTCACAGGTCAGGTTTTTGCCATCCCCAAGGACTCCCCCAAGTCCCCGCTGGCACGTGGAGGCTGTCCCACCCCCCTCCCCCTTCCGGGGTCCTTGACAAGTCGCCGGTCCGGTCCTTGAACCCGGCCACCTCCCGGCCAATAGCCCGGGCGCTAAATCCCCGCTCAAACAGGGACCCGGGCGGGCGGGAGCGCCCAGCCCGCGAGTACTCACCGTGCACCCCCATCTCCGCGCCTGGCCGGGGTCCCTCAGCGACCTGGGGCGCGCCGGGTGACCACACCGGGAGCCCTCATCCTGGGAAGCTCGGCAGGGCAGGGCCAGCCCCACGGGCCTGGAGGAGAGGGCGGCTGTCCAGGGGGCGCGGGGTCGGAGCAGAGCGGGCGCGGTGGCCCCGGTCCTGCTCCGGGAGGACAGCGCGGTGCGGCGCGGCGCAGCGCAGCGAGCGGCCGGGGTGGCCCAGGGACTCTGCGGCTCTGGCCGGGGGTCGGGGCTGTTATCTGCATGTGTGCGTGCGCGGGTGGGGGTGGGGGAGAGGCTGTGTGCGTGAGGGGTCGCCAAGGGTAGGGGCCACCCGGGGTCAGAGCAGGGGCAGGACGCCTGGGTTGAGGCTCGCCGGGGCATGAGCGGGGCTGCTGCAGACGTGCGTACGGGTCATGGGGGCTGCTCCCGGGCCCTGGGTCCCGGGAGGGGAGTGCAGCCGGGTGCGCACCCTCGGGACGGGCGGAGCGTGCTGTCTGGGAAAGGCTGGGCTCCCGGACACCTCCCCTGGGGGGCATCCCGGTCTTCGGCGGAGACTCAGAGGTGCCTGGGTTGCTGGGTTCCGCAAAGTAGCTGGGTCTGGAAGCCCAGAAGCTTTAGGGAGGGGCAAATGAGTGGTCTCTCTTCCCACAATCCCGGGACATGTTCTAGAAACAGTGTTGACCATGTTGAGGAATTTGATGGGGGCAAATAGGGCAAGAAATTTGGGGTTCTTCCTCCCCACCCCACTCCTCACTGTCTAGTACTCTGCAAACCCAGACACTTAACTTTTTTTTTTTCTTGAGATGTAGCCTCCCTATGTTGCCCAGGCAGTGCAGTGGTGCCATCTCCCTCTCACTACAACCTCCCCTCCTGGGTTCAAGCAATTCTCCTGTCTCAGCCTCCGGAGCAGCTGGGACTACAGGCACACATTTACACCCGGCTATGTTTTGTATTTTTAGTAGAGATGGGGTTTTGCCATGTTGCCCATGCTGGTCTCGAACTCCTGACCTCAGGTGATCCGCCCTCCTCGGCCTCTCAAAGTGCTGGGATTACAGGCGTGAGCCACCTCACCCAGCCCCCACCCCAGACACCTAACTTTTAGTGCACAGAGCACACAGTCCATTGTGCAGGACACACATGCACCTTGACATCTGTTTATTTGACCTGTGATGTAGGTTAGCTAGGCAGCATTGCCGAGTTCTTAAGAACGCTGAAATACAGCTAACACCAAGAGTGATGGGGCCTGGGATTTACAGCTAAGGTTTTATGGCTTCTGGAACCCCTGAGCCAGATGAGTGAGATTCCCAGAGCAGGAGACCAAGACTAGCTGGTCTCTCACACCTTAGAAAGTGGCCTCATCCTTGAGCCCTCAGTGTCCTCATCTGTCAAATGGGTGTGGTGAAACTACCAGCCTATCCCATTCAGGCTTCATAAAAGACAAGAAAGGGCCAGGCGCCGCAGCTCACACCTATAATCCCAGCACTTTGGGAGACCAAGGCAGGAAGATCCTTTGAGCCCAGGAGTTTGAGACCAGCCTGGACAACACAGCAAGACCTCGTCTCTAAAAAAAAATAAAAATAAAAAATAATTAGTCAGGTGTGGTGGCTCATGACTGTAGTCCCAAATATGCAGGAGACTAAGGCAGGAGGATCACCTGAGCCCAGGAGGTCGAGGTTGCAGTGAGCCATGATCGCACCACTGCATTGCAGCCTGGGCGAAAGAGTGAGACCCCGTCTCAAAAACAAAAAAAGACTGGAATGTGCAGATCTGAGCCGTAAGAGTTTGGAAGAGGGAGCTCACCGCTAGCTGGGAGAAGTCAAGAAAGATTTGAGGGAGGAGGTGACAATGACCTCAGCCTTGAAGGCGGGTAGGACATCAATGGGAAGAGGTATGAGGTGGGTGGGGGATTGTCGCTTCAGCAAAGTGAATGGAGAGTCAGGTGAGTATTGTGGGATCTGGCCAGCAGCCCGCAGTGCAACGGGGCTATCTCTTTGTTCCCAGACGGATCGGCAGGTTGAGAAATGATAGACACACACAAGATAGTGAAAGCTGGGTCCAGGGGGGTCACCACCTTCTGGTCCCGTGGTGTCAACAATGCACCGGATATACCAGCATTTATTATTAAGTTTAGTGAGGGCAGGGGTAGGTTAGTGAGAGATTTAGGGTCATTTGATTATGAGGTGAGATGGTCACATGGGGATGAAGTAATTCTTTAACATAACATTTGTATGTAGAAGTACAGTACACTTGTATGTAGAAGTACAGTATACAGAGATAAGAATTTACAATATAGTGTGTGCTTCAGTAATTTCTAACAGAGCCTTAAAACAGAAACACAATCTTTCCATAACCTATGATTAGCAAGACACTAATCAGCAGTAACAATTGCAACAAAAGCTGGTTACAAACAATCCATGGAAACAGGACGTGAAGCTAGACAACCGGTTAGACCAGAAATTCTCAGAAGGGAGTATGCCTTAACCCTAAAGAGGCCTAGAAGAGCCACAGCAAGATGAGGGCGTTTGTAGCCCTATCTTATCCATATGGACAGGCGCCCCCCAATGCGTCCGTTTATAGGCTCTCCACAAGGGTCGCATTCCATTCCCAGAGCTATGAACATCTGCTTTTCTGGGATAGAAATCTTGGTGATATGAAACCTCCCTGACTGTACGTCCATTCATAGGCTCTATGCAGGGGGAAGCACATCACAGGCTGTTGGCTCATTCTAGCAGTCCAACCTGGCATTGTCTTTACACAATCCTGCATGCAATTTTGTGTTTACAATAATCAGGAGCATTTCATCTTTTATTCCGTAACAGTAGTGTCAGGGGGTCTCCCTACAGGTGAGCAGAAGGGAAGGTGGAGAAGAGAGAGGTGGAAGATGAGGCCAGGGTGCTGCTTAGGGAGGAGTCAGGCTGTCTACGGTCTTGAATGCCTCTCTGAAGAATTTGGATTTTGTTTGGAAAGAGTGGGAAACATTCACTCATTCATTCAAAAGATGTTTATGGATTTCCTACCTACCCCTGGCCAAGGACCTGGGGATAGAGCAGGGAATGGAGCTGACATTCAAGTGGGGTTGCCGATGATGAACACAAAAATGGGTACAAGGTAGAGGATTTCGGCTGGGTGAGGTGGCTCATGCCTGTAATCCCAGCACTTCGGGAGGCCAAGGCAGGAGGATCACTTGAGCCCAGGAGTTGGCTTGACCAGCTGGGCAACACGGCAAAACCCCATCTTTACAAAAAAATACAAAAATTAACCGGGTGTGATGGCATGTGCCTAGAGTCCCAGCTGCTTGGGAGGCTGAGGTGGGAGGATCACTTGAGCCCAGAAAGTTGAGGCTGCAGTGAGTTGTGGTTTTGCCACTGCACTCCACCCTGGGCAACTGAGTGAGACCCTGTCTCAAAAAAAAAAAAAAAGAAAGAAAAGAAAAGAAAGGCCGGGCGTGGTGGCTCAAGCCTGTAATCCCAGCACTTTGGGAGGCCGAGGTGGGCGGATCACGAGGTCAGGAGATCGAGACCATCCTGGCTAACACGATGAAACCCCGTCTCTACTAAAAATACAAAAAAATTAGCCAGGCGTGTTGGCTGGCACCTGTAGTCCCAGCTACTCGGGAGGCTGAGGCAGGAGAATGGCGTGAACCCGGGAGGCGGAGCTTGCAGTGAGCCGAGATCGCGCCACTGCACTCTAGCCTGGGGGACAGAGCAAGACTCCGTCTCAAAAAAAAAAAAAAAAAAAGAAAAAAGAAAAGATAGAGGGTTTCAAATAGCCAGTAGAACTAAGGAGAAAAGACACGGGCAGGGGTATCTAAAATAAGGTAGTCAGAGACACCAGGCTGAGAAAGTGACTTGAATAAATACCTGTCAGGGGTGAGGGACCATGAGGGTGTGGTGAGATGAACAGCTTGATGGGAGGGGGATTTGGGCCAAGTGTAGTGGCTCGCACCTGTAATCCCAACATTTTGGGAGGCTGAGGCAGGAGGATTGCTTGAGGCCAGGAGTTTGAGACCAGCCTGGGCAACATAGTGAGATCCCATGTCTATAATTTTTATTTTTGTTTAATTAGCTGGGCATGGTGGTACACATCTGTAGTCCCAGCTACTCAGGAGGCTGAGGTCAGAGGATCTTGAGCCCGGGAGGTCGAGGCTGCAGTGAGCTCTGATCACGCCACTGCACTCTAGACTGGGCAACAGAGGGAGACCATGTCTCAAAAAAAAAAGAAAAAATGAGTGGTTTGGCAAGATGGATGGGTGGGGGTCAGAAGACGGAGGCTGGTATGCTTCTGGCTGGCCTGATTCCCTCAGACCCTGCTCCCCTGAATCCTCTGCTCACCTTGAGCCTTCCCAAACCTGCTGTCCAGGCTCCCCCAGCCCCACTCGGCTCCTGGTTCTGATCCTTTCCAGAGTCCTGGGACGTGCACACGCACACTCACGTCCACACATGGCCGCACGTGCGTTCTGTCTTGGCTGCTCCCCTTCCCCAGCCTCTGCTCTCCCAGGACCCTGACTGCTGCGTCAATGCCCTGACCTAACCATGGAGAGGGGGCCAGAGACAGATGGGTGGGGTGGACACAGCTGGAGGAGGAGGAGCCTTTTGGGCTGTGGGACCTGCCCCTCCTCTCACACAGCTTCTCTGGGGTCCCTACATCCTTGTCTGCAGTAGAAGAGCAGTGAGAGATGGGCCGGGGGCACCAGCTTCTAAATGCTGGAGCCTGCTGGATAGGAGTGGTGACTGCCTTGTCCCCTGGGGCTTTTGGAGAGAGAGCTGTGATTGCAGCTTCGGAGGAAGGAGAGGATCTTGGTTCGCCCCATACCCAATCCGAAGCCATAGTAATTCTCTTTTTGAGATGGAATCTCACTCTATTGCCCAGGCTGGAGTGCAGTGGCACCATGATCTCAGCTCACTGCAACCTCCTCCTCCCGGGTTCAAGCAATTCCCCTGCCTCAGCCTCCCAAGTAGCTGGAATTACAGGCATGTGCCACCACGCCCAGTAATTTTTGTATTTTCAGTAGAGATGGGGTTTCACCATGTTGGCCAGGCTGGTCTCGAACTCCCAACCTCAAGTGATCTGCCCAGCTCGGCCTCCCAAAGTGCTGGGATTACAGGCGTGTGCCACCATACCCGGCTTGAAGCCATAGTAATTCCGCTAAGAGGGGAGAGGCTGGTTTGGAGCCCAGAGCCTCTTGGATACTGAGCTATGCAGGGTCCATTCATCTGTCCTTGAGGAACAGGAAGAAAACAAGAAGCTCTATGGGGGTCCCCGTCCAATGCCCACCGTCCCCCTGCCCAGTGCTCCCCACCCCTGCCATCTGCCTGCTCTTCATCTTCTAGCATGCTGCTGACCCACAGGCCCAGGACCACTGCAAAGCATCTCCTCATTGACCCCTCCAGTTAATCCCTAACCCTGCTGCTCAATTAACTTTCCCACTGAACAGCCTCATTTGTGCTAATTCCCTGAACAGGAACCTGCCATGGCTTCCTATTGCCTCAGAACTGAGACCCTCCAAGGTCTACCTTTCACTTCATGTTCAAGCCTGTTCTCCCGCTTTGCTCACTCCCACTCCCTCCACCGCAGGAGATGGTTTGTGCCTTCCTGCCCTCGCTCGGCTCATCCTGGATTACCCTCCCACACCATCTCCTCCTTTTCTTTAAAGCCCAAATCTGTGCATCGCCTCCTCCATGAAGCCTTTCTTGATCTCCCAGCAGGAAATCGTCTCCTTCCTTGGCACTGCCGTCATTTATGTACATGTCTTAGGCATCTCACTGGCAGGACTGCCATGGACAGCCATCAAAGCTGAGCACTGCCCAACTCCCAGGGGCATCCATAGAGACTCTGATGGGAATGGTACCATCTGGAGTCATGTAGTGCAGGTGCCCTGGTCATCGAAGAGAGCGAAGGGCTGCGTATGGAAGTTCTGATGCATTTTTGTGACTACCAAGCGTCCAGCATGTCCCTTTTCTGTGGTCACCACCCATGTGTGGATTGTATTATGTGGTCCCTCCACTACATGCTCAGAGAAGAGCCCAGCCTAGAGGGGGCACTGAGCCATCCTCCATCAACCCAGCTCCCTGGGATCCTCGGGTGTGCGAAGCTTCCATGCACTTCCTGAGCAGGCAGCCACTGAGGCAGAGTTTGAAAGGGCCAGTTGTGACAGGAGGATGGTGGGCGTGGAGGCAGGCTGTGCTCCACGGATTCCTCCTGGCAGCAGATTCAGATTGGAAATCCAAGCAGAAGCAAATTTACACCCCCCCCCCGAGCTGTCCCAGACCCCCAGGCAGCACGGAGCCCCAGATGCCTGGAGTCGGACTTGGGAAAGGGGCCTCCTGGCTTCTCTTCCCCTCCTCATTTCCAAGCAGTGGCTTCTCAGCTCAGCTCGAGTTCAGCCAGAGGCCCAGACCTTCTGTGCTGGGAGGGGAGGTGGCTGGGGACCTTGTTGGGTGGCCTTTGGGGAACTGTGAAGGAAGCAAGAATGCTGGGGGGCCAGGCACGGTAGGTCACGCCTGGAATCCCAGCACTTTGGGAGGCCAAGGAGGGAGGATCCCTTGAGCCCAGGAGTTTGAGACCAGTCTGGGCAACATAGGGAGACCCTGTCTTTACAGAAAATTCATCAGGCATGCTGGCACATGCCTGTAGTCCCAGCTACTCAGGAGGCTGAGGCTGGAGGATTGCTTGAGCCCAGGAGTTGGAAGCTGCAGTTAGCTATGATCGCACCACTGCACTCCAGCCTGGGTGAAAGAACAATACCCTGTCTTTCTTTAAAAAAAAAAAAAAAAAAAAGGAACACTGAAGAAGGGATTCCTGCTGGAGAACCAAAGGAAAATCCTTTGCCAAAGTCAATTTGGAGACCATGAGGCAAGGGCTACTTGCTTGGTCAGAAAATCATTGATAGAACCAGACATCCAGGTTTCTGTTCTCAGCAAACAGATCTGTGGCCTGGTGGCTTCAAGGGGTTGGTTGTCTGGTGACCAGGAGTGCTTGGATTGGTGGCCTGAATTATTATTATTTTTTTTTTAAATGGAGTCTTCTTCTGTTGCCCAGGCTGGAGTGCAGTGGAGTGATCTTGGTTCACTGCAACCTCAGCCTCCCAGGTTCAAGCGATTCTCCTGCCTCAGCCTCCTGAGTAGCTGGGATTACAGGCACCTCCCACCATGCCTGGCTAATTTTTGTATTTTTAGTAGAGACGGGGTTTCATCATGTTGGTCAGGCTGGTCTCGAACTCCTGACCTTGTGATCTTCCTGCCTCGGCCTCACAAAGTGCTGGGATTACAGGCGTGAGCCACCGCACCCAGCCTGGTGGCCTGAATTCTGCCACTGACTTGCCAGGCGCCTAACTTGGGCAGGTGACTTTATCTCTGAGCCTTCTTTGCAGAGTGGGGGAGGTGGAAATGATAGTGGTTGCCTCCCACAGCTGCGGTGGGATTATGTAACTCCTGGCACATGGTAATCGATAAACACTAGCTGTTATTGCCCTACTCCCCACTTTATTATTTCTCCCATTGTCCTTTCTTGGGAGGCCTGGAGACCAAATGTCCAGTGTATTCCTTAGCCTTCCTCCAGCAACATCTCCTGTTTCTCTGGGGAGCCAGGGATAGATTCGTGGCACTTTACCTTGGGTATTGTGTTATAGCTGCCCCTACCATGCAACTTACTGAAAAAGCATCGTCAGAATAGTGGGGTGGAGAGAGGTGTCTCTCAGTGTCTATATATATTTTTAATTAATTAATTACTTAATTTTTTTAGATGGAGTTTTGCTCTTATTGCCCAGGCTGTAGTGCACTGGCGTGATCTCGACTCACCACAACCTCCGTCTCCTGGGTTCAAGTGATTCTCCTGCCTCAGCCTCCCAAGTAGCTGGAATTGCAGGCATGTGCCACCACGCCCAGCTAATTTTTTGTATTTTTAGTAGAGACAGGGTTTCACTGTGTTAGCCCGGATGGTCTCGATCTCCCCACCTCAGGTGATCCGCCTGCCTCAGCTTCCCAAAGTGCTGGGATTACAGGCATGAGTCACCATGCCCAGTGATTTATTTATTTATTTATTTATTTATTTTTTGAGACGGAGTTTCGCTCTGTCGCCCAGGCTGGAGTGCAATGGTGCGATCTTGGCTCACTGCAACCTCCACCTCCTGGGTTCAAGCAATTTTCCTGCCTCAGCCTCCCAAGTAGCTGGGATTACAGGCATGCACCATCACACCCGGCTAATTCTGTATCTTTTTGAGAGACGGGGTTTCACCATGTTGGTCAGGCTGGTCTCGAACTCCTGACCTCAGGTGATCCACCCACCTCAGCCTCCCAAAGTGCTGGGATTACAGGCGTGAGCCACCGTGCCCGGCCTAAGTGAGCTCTTCTGCTCGTGTCTTAGTTCATCAACCAGCAAATAATTTTTCCCTTTTCAGGGAAGTATATTTGTCTAATAGCAAACAAGACTAATAGACTGAATTGGAAGAAATCTAGCAGGTCCTGTGAAGGTGAAAGTCCACCCTCTGTTTGCATTCTTCAAGTGACGAGATGGTTGCCTTTTCTTAAGGGAGCAGAGGCTTGTTATAGAGGAGACAGCAAGCCATTCTCCTCTGCACCATCCATGTATCCACTGACCCATTCATTCATCAGATAATTATTAGTTACTGGAATGGGCAATAAAATGACTTCTTGAGGTATCTCATCAGTTTTATTTTTACTTATTTAGAGATGGGTCTTGCTCAGTTCCCCAGGCTCGAGTGCAGTGGCATGATCATAGCTCACTGCAACCTCGACCTCCTGGGTTCAAATGATCATCCTTCCTCAGCCTCCCAAGTAGCTGTGACACCAGGCATGCACCGCCATGCCTGGCTAACTTCTTTATTTTTTATATAAAAAATATAACTCTATAAAAAATAACTTTATTTTTTATAGAGCCAGGGTCTCACTGTGTTGCCCCGGCTGGTCTCGAACTCCTGGCCTCAAATGATCCTCCCACCTCAGCTTTCCAAAGTGCTGATATTATAGACGTGAGCCACCTCGCCTGGCCCCTCATCAGTTTGATAACTAACTCCCTGATCACCTTACTTGGAGAACAAAGGATCAGTCAGGAATAGGCTTCATAAAACTTTGGTAGGCCGGGCGCAGTGGCTCACGCCTGTAATCCCAGCACTTTGGTGGCTGAGACAGGCAGATCACGAGGTCAGGAGTTCAAGAACAGCCTGGCCAATATGGTGAAACCCCGTCTCTACTAAAAATAGAAAAATTAGCTGGGCATGGTGGTGTGCACCTGTAGTCCCAGCTACTCAGGAGGCCGAGGCAGAAGAATTGCTTGAACCCGGGAGGCGGAGGTTGCAGTGAGCCGAGATTGTGCCACTGCACTGCAGCCTGGGTGACAGAGCCAAACTCCGTCTCAAAAAAAAAAAAAAAAACAAACAAACAAAAAAAACTTTTGTAATGAACTTTTGCTCATTACAAAAACAATACGTGACCAAAATTAGAAAACAGTGCTAAACTCAAACACAAAAACTGAAAAACACCCATAATGTCATTAGGAAGATTGGACCTTAAGTGGCCATTTTCACAGGCTTCCTTCTGGTAGGATGACCTTTGCCTCATCCCAAATCTCTGTGCAATTGGACATCTGTTTCCTAAGGAACTACAATTGACACGTTCTTGTCCAACCTCTCTGGTGGTTTGAGGGTTTGTGAAACACCATTTTTCCCTCAACTCCTGACCAAGCACCAGAAACTCACCTGGGACAAAGTGCTGGGCCTCTCTAGCGGGATCATCAGCCTGACTAAACCACTTAATATTTCAAGGCCCTGTCCCCTTCCCTGCTATGCGAGCCACAACTGATTCTGGCAGAAACTAATAACTCAGACTTGAGAATTAAACACACACAAAATTGCTTTCCTTCACTTCTCCCCATTCCTATTAAGAAGCCTAAAACCATTTCTTAGCAAAATGGCTTCATACTAAACAATACTAGCTCTTGGCCGGGCTCAGTGGCTCACGCCTGTAATCTCAGAACTTTGGGAGGCTGAGGCAGGCGGATCACCTGAGGTCAGGAGTTTGAGACCAGCCTGGTAAACATGGTGAAACCCCGTCTCTACTAAAAATACAAAAAGTAGCCGGGCTTGGTGGCACATGCCTGTAATGCCAGCTACTCAGGAGGCTGAGGCAGGAGAATCACTTGAATCCAGGAGGCGGAGTTTGCAGTGAGCCAAGATCATGCCATTGCATTCCAGCCTGGGCAACAAGAGCACAACTCCGTCTCAAAACAAACAGATAAACAAACAAAGAAAACAATAGTAGCTCTTTTTTTTATTTTTTCCGCCTGTAGTCCTAACTACCTGGGAGGCTGAGGCAGGAGGATTGCTTGAGCCTAGAAGTTCGAGGTTGCAGTGAGCTATGATTGTACCATTGTACTCCAGCCTAGGCTACAGAGTGAGACCCTGTCTCTAAAATAAATAAATAAATAAATAAATAAAATGTAAAAAGGAGGGCAGGGCATTGCATTTGCACTCACCTTCTGCCTCCATCTCCTCACCCCTGTCCCCTGTTTTTCAAGCTTTTTTTTTTTTTTTTTTTTTGAGACTGAGTCTCGCCCTGTCGCCCAGGCTGGAGTGCAATGGCACGATCTTGGCTCACTGCAACCTCCACCTCCCGGGTTCAAGCAGTTCTCCTGCCTCAGCCTCCTGAGTAGCTAGGATTACTGGCGCCTGCCACCACACCCAGCTAATTTTGTATTTTCAGTAGAGACGGGGTTTCACCATGTTGGCCAGACTGGTCTTGAACTCCTAACCTCAGGTGATCCGCCTGCCTGGGCCTCCCAAAGTGCTGGGATTACAGACGTGGCTCACTGTTCCTGGCCTCCCAAGCTTTGATGGAAGTCACTTTGGAGAGCCAGTAGAGGGAGGAGAACAGAGGCTGGAGCCAGCCTCCCTACGGTTGGGCCTGCAGGCAGGGTTCCCTGCCCCACCTGCCCTGCATGGACTCCAGTAGATGCAGGAGCCTGGTTCACGCCCCCCCACACACAAAAGAGTGAGCCCCAGGCCCCACTCTTCTTTCAGTGGCAATGTGGAGGTCTGTTTCTGCAGAACTGCCACTGAGGGAAGCCCCACTGGCAAGCAGTGAGAAAACATGGAGTAGAAACAACAAACAAATAGGCTGCAGGAGGGAACTGCCAAAACAAACCAGATGGGAAAGGCTGCCTGCCACCACCTCTGCTGGGCTCAGGCCCGGAGCACATACGTGCAGGGAGACACAGCTCCATCCAGCTTCCTGCCAGCTCCCCGCTCGGCTACTGGGGGGCTCCCAGGCAAGGAAGCCTTGCAGTCAGGCTGATGGAAGGGATGTGGCCCAATAGAAATATCCGCAGCCAGCCGGGTGCGGTGGCTCACGCTTGTAATCCCAGCACTTTGGGAGGCTGTAGGTGGGCAGATCACGAGGTCAGGAGATCGAGACCATCCTGGCCAACATGGTGAAACCCTGTCTTTACTAAAAATACAAAAATTAGCTGGGTGTGGTGGTGTGCACCTGTAATCCCAGCTACTCAGCTACTCGGGAGGCGAGGCAGGAGAATCGCTTGAACCAGGGAGTTGGAGGTTGCAGTGAGCCGAGATCATGCCACTGCACTCCAGCCTGGCGATAGAGACTCTGTCTCAAAAAAAAAAAAAAAGAAATGTCTACAGCCTTGTCTCCCAGTACCTCTTGCTTTCTAGCCACCTCGAGTCCCTCCGGTCCCAGAACGTAGCTGCCTACTCATTAATCCCCTCCTTGCCCACTGTTTTTTGAGACAGGTTCTTGCTGTTTCACAAGCCCTCAGTCATGGCTCACTGCAGCCTCAACCTCCTGGGCTCAAGCAATCCTCCCACCTCAGCCTCCTGAGTAGCTGGACCACGGGTGCACGCCACCAAGCCCAGTTAATTTTTAAATTTTTGATAGAGACGAAGTCTTACTCTATTGCCCAGGCTGGTCTCAAACTCCTGAGCTCTAGCGATTTTCTCTCTTCGGCCTTCCAAAGTGCTGGGATTACAGGCATGGCCACCATTCCCAGCCAAATCTACCCATCTCCCCGCCCCACTGTGATCTCTCTGCCAAATATGCCATCTCCCCTCTTTTCTGCCTGGCAAACTCCTATACATCCTTCAACACCCAGATCAAAGGTGAGTGAAACCGTTTTGGGTCCCACCAGGAAGTTATTAGCCCTTTCCATCTCTACATTTCCTTATCATTGCTACTCTTATGTCTCACACATCTTACTCATTCACAAAAAATTATGTGTCCACCTTCCCAATTAGATGGCGAGCTCTGTGAATGTAGGGACCATTTCATATGCACATGCCAGAGGAAGGGATTTTGATGAATTAGAAGTCTGATCTTCAGACCTCCAAACCAAACTACCTTTACTTGAATTAGAGTGAAATTCTGTTCCTAACCTGTAAATCAGAGGCTCTTAAACTCTTATGACCTCAAACAGTAAAAAACACAATGTACATCCTATTATACTACACATATATATACACATGCCTAACTAAAAAATCTGCTGGTCAGGCCTAGTGGCTCACACCTGTAATACCAGCATTTTGGGAGGCTGAGGTGGGTGGATCACCTGAGGTCAGGAGTTTGAGACCAGCCTGGACAACATGGCGAAACCCCATCTCTACTAAAAATACAAAAATTAGCCAGGTGTGTTGGCACACGCCTATAATTCCAGCTACTTAGGAGGCTGAGGCAGGAGAATCGCTTGAACCTGGGAGGCAGAGGTTGCAGTGAGCCGAGATTGTGCTACTGAACTCCAGCCTAGGAGATAGAGACTCTGCCTCAAAAAAACAAAAAAAATCTGCAATAAAACACCACCATTTAAGTTGCACTTTTTTTTTTTTTTTAACTTGGGTTCTTTTTTCTTTTTCTTTTCTTTTTTTAGACAAGGTCTTGCTCTGTCGCCCAGGCTGGAGTGCACCGGCTTGATCTCAGCTCACTGCCACCTCCCCCTCCTGGGCTCAGGTAATCCTCCCACCTCAGCCTCCCAAGTAGCTGGGACCACAGTTTTGTGCTACCATGCCCAGATAACTTTTTATATTTTTTGTAGAGATGGGATTTCGCCATGTTGCCTAGGCTGGTCTCGAACTCCTGGGCTCAAGAGATTGACCTGCCTCGGCCTCCCAAAGTGCTGCGATTATAGGTGTGAGCCACCACACCCAGCCTTGTTTTTTTTTATTTTTGTTTTTTGAGACGGAGTTGCTCTGTTGCCCAGGCTGGAGTGCAGTGGCGCGATCTCGGCTCACTGCAACCTCCGCCTCCCCGGTTCAAGTGATTCTCCTGCCTCAGCCTCCAGAGTAGCTGGGACTACAAGCATGTACCACCACGCCTGGCTAATTTTTTGTATTTTTAGTAGAGACAGGGTTTCACCATGTTAGCTAGGATGGTCTTGATCTCTGGACCTCGTGATCTGCCCGCCTCAGCCTCCCAAAGTGAGCCACCGTGCCTGGCTTTTTTTTTTTTTTTTTTTAAGAAGCTGTGACCCACAAATGGGTCACAACCCACTTTGATAAACATTGCTTTAGTTGACTCTAGTTTGATAAATATGAAAAATCAGGTCATCCCACAAATATCCAAACAGAAAGTATTACCTGTGTGCCCAGTAATTATTTGGAGGGGGGGTCACTTTGCCACTGGAGCAGCCCAGTGAGAAGGGTCTGAAGGCCGGGCACGGTGGCTCATGCCTGTAATCCCAGCACTTTGGGTGGCCAAGGCGGGCAGAACGCTTGAGGTCAGAAGTTTGAGACCAGCCTAGCTTACATGGTGAAACCCCTTCTCTACTAAAAATACAAAAAATTGCAGGGCATGGTGATGCATGCCTAGAGTCCCAGCTACTCAGGAGGCTGAGGCAGAATCCCTTGAACCCAGGAGGCAGAGGTTGCAGTGAGCTGAGATCGCACCACTGCACTCCCGCCTGGATGACAGAGTGAAACTGTCTCAAAAAAAAAAAAAAAGGGTCTGAAGGGCTCTGCACCTGAAAGCCTGGGTGCCATCTAGGTAGGCCCTGCAGGTCCAGGAATTAAATGAAGCCACTTGCCAGTCCCTACCACGGAGCCTGACACTAACAAGGTCCTGAAGTCTTAGTTTGTTTCCTTCTTTTTTTTTTGAGATACCATCTTGCTCTGTCACCAAGGCTGGAGGAGTGTAGTGCCGTGATCACAGCTCACTGCAGCCTCAAACTCCTGGGCTCAAGCGATCCTCCTGCCTCAGCTAACAAGGTAGCTGGGATTATAGGTGCAAGCCACTACACCCATCTAGTTTTCAAAAATTTTTTGTATTTGGGAGGCCGAGGCGGGCAGATCACTTGAGGTCAGGAGTTCAAGAACAGCCTGGCCAACATGGTGTTTCCACTAAAAATACAAAAATAATTAGCTGGGCGTGGTGGCGCTCACCTGTAATGCCAGCTACTGGGGAGGATGAAGCAGGAGAATCACTTGAACCCAGGAGGTGAACGTTGCAGTGAGACAGGATGGCATCACTGTACTCCAGCCTGGGTGACAGAGCAAGACTTCATCCCAGAAAAAAAAAAAAATGGTTTTTTTTTGCATAGACAGGGTCTCAGTATGTCATCTAGATTGGAGTGCAGGTGGCACGATCGTAACTCACTGCACCTTCAAACTCCCAGGCTCAAGCGATCTTTCTGCCTCAGCCTCCACCAGTAGCTCGGACTACAGGCTGGAGCCACTGCACCCAAACAGAAGAAGAAAATCTTTAAAACAAACATTGGGGCCAGGTGCGGTGGCTCACGCCTGTAATCCTAGCACTTTGGGAGGCTGAGGCGGGCGGATCACGAGGTCAGGAGATCGAGACCATCCTGGCTAACACAGTGAAACCCCGTCTCTACTAAAAATACAAAAAAATTAGCCGGGTGTGGTGGCGGACACCTGTAGTCCCAGCTACTTGGGAGGCTGAGGCAGGAGAAGGGCGTGAACTCGGGAGGTGGAGCTTGCAGTGAGCCAAGATCACGCCACTGCACTCCAGCCTGGATGACAGAGTGAGACTCTGTCTCAAAACAAACAAACAAACAAACAGACATTGGGATGACTGGGCTTCTGCACTGTACTGTTTTGTTACACTGCTCATAGCATAATCTACGCTCTCTATAGAGGCAAGAAACACTTGGGTTCCCCTTTCACCTAGATACTTGTAGCATTTCCTACCATCCCCATTCAGGCACACACAGAATTTACACAGGAAAGAGTCAGTGGCAGTAGGGTGGCAGGACACTAGTACAACAGGATTTTTTATTTATATGGCAATAGTTACAGACCACACACACACACTCAGGAAGACCCACTAACTGGGCCCACCAAGAGACAATTACCCTCACCCTCAATGCAGAGTCCTTTGGGCTTCCAGGGAACAGGCCTTTTCTTACATGGCTCTGGTCCGAGATCCAGTACTCAGCATGCGAAGAGCCACATCACGGAGGGGATAAGTGGAGGAGTGTCTTTTCAATTACTTGGGTGTGACCCTGAAGACTCGGATGTGAATGGCGGAGTTATTGCGGATCCGAGTCAGTGGCTCCCGTGTATCGGTCTCTGGCTCCAGCTCATCAACAAGCTCCACGGTGGAAGTATTGGCAGCCACCTGCAAGGACCCGAAGCTGCCTGCCTGCAGCTGCAGCGCGATGTTGATGGCGCGGTTGATGGCCAGGCCCAAGCCGTGAATGTAGATCTCAGAGCAGGCGTTCTGACCCCGGGCCCCTCCGTCCAGCAGCTTCTGGCAGCGGGCCAGCTGGGCCTTAAAGTCAGTCTTCATGTTGACATAAATGTCATTGGGCCTCCGGGGCAGGCGGTTGGGAAGCCTTTTCCTAAGGGTGTACTCCACTGGATCCAGTTCAGCCTCCACAGCACCGCGGGGCTCTCGGTTTTCTGCCATGCTGTGTGCCCTGGCGTGGGAAAGGGACGCGATCAGAGGGATCACAGTGACCTCGAAGCCTTTCCTACCCCTTTTCCTGTACAATGGGTGCACCTGGCCGGGCAGTGGCTCACGCCTGTAACCTCAGCATTTTGGGAGGTCGAGGCGGGAGGATCACTGGAGCCGGAGTGTTTGAGACCAGCCTGGGCAACATAGCAAGACCCTATCTTAAGAAAAATGTTTTTAATTACCCGGGCCGAGGCGGGAGGATCGCTTGAGATCGGGAGTTCGAGGCTACAGTGAGCCGTGATCGCGCCCGCCACTGCACTCTAGCCTGGGAAACAGAGCAAGCCTCTGTCTCAAACAAAAACAAAAACAAAAATAAAGGGTGCACCCGAGAGGGGACACACTCGATGTCCCTGTTTCCTTCCGGCCCCTCGTCCTCTCCCACTCACCTCCTCCAGATCCCGTGTCTCCCCACCCCCCGTTCCGATTCATTCATCGCGTCGCCCTCAATCTCGCGCCCCTCTGCCGCCCCTCCCGTGCTTACTCTCTTCGCTCCACAGGGCCCTCCAGGCGCGCGAGGCCCGCTCCCCGCCAGGCCACTCAAGGGTTCGCCAGCCAGCCCAAGTAACCGCGACCCCAGGTCCCAGAGAAAGAAGGATGTGGGTGCAAGCAGCCAGCCAGCTCGTTGGCGCTCTGCCGGCGCCGGGGTCCTGAACGGGCTGCGGAGTGCGCACGCGCGCCCGTACCCCGCGAGCTACAAATCGCCTTCCCGGCTTCCGTTCGCCCCGCCCCTTCCCTGAGCGCAAGTGCGACTGCGCGAGGCGTTTGAGTAACGCGAGACTTCCGGGCGTGACGAGATCTACACGTGTACGCCTCGGGGACTGGCGGGCGGCCGAGGGCGGGGACCAGGAACGAGCCAGCGAGGAGCTGGAAAGGGCCGGGTCGGCGTTTCTAGGCCTGGCGGAGTTCCCGGCCGGCGGAGGGGTAGCGTAGGGAAGACACCTGGAGGGGAGGCTGTTCTAGGGGCGAGGTTCTTCCCCATGGGAGTAGGGAAGGGGTCGAGTTCAGGAGACCGCGGTCGCCAAGGGGCGTGAACTCCGCGTCTGTCGTAGCTCCTCTGGTCAAAAGAGGCCTGGGCAGGGCTGGCAGAACTGACCCCCTAGTCTAATATCCCTGTGGCCCGAGGACCGAGGGGGAACTGAGGGACATAGCCGGTCCCCACCTCGCTGGAGGACAGCGTCCGGGGACTCCCCTGCAGTTCACAGGAAGCTGTCCGCCTCCTGTCTGTGCTGGGGACCCACGCGGTGAGCCCTAAGCGCAGGCTTCACGGGTCCCCAAGGAACGCTGACCCACCCACGCCCCTCAACCATCTCCCGCCAGCTCTGCGGCACGCGACCCCAGAGCAGGGACTTGTCGCCCCCTGGCGGACAAGGTGGGGAAGACGCGCGCCGGATTCGTGGCTCTCCAGGCCAGTGGAGTGGGGGCTCTGCCCAGATGGGCATAGTTTCTGCAGAGTTCCCTTCTGAAATGAGTAGGACCTGCTGCACTGGGGACCTTGAACTACTCTGTTTGCCCAGCATTCAAATGGGGATGTTCACAACAGCTCCTCCACCATATTGCACATGCATTTTATTGAATGGCTAGCTGTATAGCTTCTGTCTATAAACTTGCATGCATTTATTTTTGAGACAGGGTCTCACTCTGTGGCCCAGGCTGGACTGCAGTGGTGTGATCTCAGCTCACTACAACCTCTGCCTACCGGGTTCAAGCAATTCTTGTGCCTCAGCCTTTTGAGTAGCTGGAATTACAGGCGCACGCCACTGCATCCGGCCAGTTTATTTTATTTTTTTTGAGACAGGGCCTTACTCTGTCACCCAGGCTGGAGTGCAGTGGCGTTAACACGGCTCACTGCAGCCCTGAACTCCTGGGCTCAAACGATCATCCTGTGTCAGCTTCCCGTGTAGCTGGGACCACAGGTGTGTGCCACAACGCAAGGCTGATTTATTTTTTATAGAGATGGAGTCTCACTTTGTGGCCCAGGCTGGTTTTGAACTCCTAGGTTCAAGCGATCCTCCCACCGTGGCCTCCCAAAGTGCTGGGATTACAGGTGTGAGCCACTGGGCTCAGCTCAGCCTAAACTTGTCTTTTTTTTAAGACAGGGTCTCAGTCTGTTGCCGAGGCTGGAGTGCAGTGGTGTGATCACAGCTCACTGAAACCTCTGCCTACCAGGTTCAAGCGATTTTTGTGCCTCAGCCTCCTGAGTAGCTGAGATTTTAGGCCACGCCACTGCGCCTGGCCAATTTATTTCATTTTTTTTGAGACAGGGTCTTACTCTGTTACCCAGGCTGGAGTGCAGTGACATGAACATGGCTCACTGCAGCCCTGAACTCCTGGGCTCAAGCCATCATCCTGTGTCAGCTTCCTGTGTAGCTGGGACCACAGGTGTGCACCACAATGCACGACTAATTTTTTGATTTTTTTTTGTAGAGATGGAGTCTCACTTTGTGGCCCAGGCTGGTTTCAAACTCCTAGGCTCAAGTGATCCTCCCACCTTGGCCTCCCAAAGTGCTGGGATTACAGGTGTGAGCCACTGTGCTCAGCCTAAACTTGTCTTTTTTTTTTTTTTTTTTTTTTTTTTTTAGAGACAGGGTCTCAGGGTCTCAGTCTGTTGCCCAGGCTGGAGTGCAGTGGTGTGATCACAGCTCACTGCAGCCTCGACCTCCTGGGCTCAAGCAGTTCTCCTGCCCCAGCCACCTGAATAGCTAGGACTACAGGCATGCGCTAGCATGTAAAGTCGTATTTTAGAAGCTAATCCTTGGTATTGAAATTTTCGAAACGTTGACTGGGTGCGGTGGCTCACGCCTGTAATCCCAGCACTTTGGGAGGCCGAGACGGGAGGATCACGAGGTCAGGAGATCGAGACCATCCTGGCTAACGAGGTAAAACCCCGCCTCTACTAAAAATACAAAAAATTAACCAGGCGTGGTGGTGGGTGCCTGTAGTCCCAGCTACTCGGGAGGCTGAGGCAGGAGAATGGCATGAACCCGCGAGGCAGAGCTTGCAGAGAGCCGAGATCAGGCCACTGCACTCCAGCCTGGGGGACAGAGCGAGACTCCATCTCAAAAAAAAAAAAATTTTTTCGAAATGTTCACATAATTGTTGGGACTGATTCATTCCTCCACACATGATGTGCCTCCTCTCTCCCATATCCTGTTAATTGTAGCAGTTGTGGGCATTTGCGATGACAGGATATACAGATGGCACCACACTTGACCTTGAGTGCTGGAATGCTCTGAAGTCAAGCATATGCCACAGTGCTTGAGACTGTGGGCATCACCTGTAGTGTCTTTTTCCCGCGACTCCTGTCTCCTTGGTCCTAGGGAGGTCTGGCTGTAATTGCTAGTTTCCAGAGATTCATTCCTTTTTTTTTGAGACAGAGTCTCGCTCCGTTGCCCAGGCTGGAGTGCAGGGGCACGATCTCAGCTCACTGCAACCTCTGCCTCTCGGGTTAAAGCTATTCTCCTGCCTCAGCCTCCCGAGTAGCTGGGATTACAGGCATGCACCACCATGCCCGGCTAATTTTTGTATTTTCAGTAGAGATGGGGTTTCACCATGTTGGCCAGGCTGGTCTCAAACTCCTGATCTCAAGTGATCCTCCCACCTTGGCCTCCTAAAGTGCTGGGGTGACAGGCGTGAGCCATTGTGCCCAGCCTCATTTTTAAGCCTTGGATCACAGGAAGAAGCAACAAGAAACTATACCCAACTCAAAACGTTTTAGGAGAATCATAAAATTGGTCCATTCAGAAGGCAGAGTTGGGTCCATTAAGTTATTGTTGCAAGAAGTTGCATATTCAATGATCAGTTATATAAGATAATGTTCTCGTTGTAAGTATGCTTTTCATAATCTGTTTTATCATACATGTAACATTCAAACTGACAAATACACTGACTTGGGAATAAAGGATATGAAAACACTGGCTTAAAAAAAGTGGGGATGCTAACTCCTTTCTTGCAGTTGACTTGTGAAACCCAAGGTAATGTTGTAAACTGTAAACCTACACAGGTGAGTTGGCATATTTATGTCTCCCAGACCCTTCTCAGTTCCCTAGGATGGAGTCTGACCCCATTTGATCAGCAGTTGAAGAGAGTTCAGATTCTAGAGAAATTTGCTCCCAGCACCCCATTTCAATCCCGTAGTTCTTTCCTTTACTTCAGATTCTTTCATTAACCACAAGATTGGGATTGAATTGGAAGATCCAACATATTATAGTAAAGATACCAATTCTCTTCAAATTAATCTATAGGGGCCGAGCATCGTGGCTCACGCCTTTAATCCCAGCACTTTGGACACCAAGGCGGGCAGATCACTTGAAGTCAGGATTTCAAGACCATCCTGGCCAACATGGTGAAACCCCGTCTCTGCTAAAAATACAAAATTAGCCGGGTGTGGTGGCACGCGCCTGGTACTAATCCCAGCTACTCAGGAGGCTGAGGCAGGAGAATAGCTAGAACCCAGGAGGCAGAGGTTGCAGTGAGCTAAGATCATGCCACTGCACTCCAGCCTAGGCAACAGAGCGAACTCTGTCTCAAACAACAACAACAAAAACCCAAATTGATCTATAGGCGTAATGCAATTCCTACAAAAACCCCAGCAATTTTTTTGTATTAAATATAGACGTTTATTCTAAACTTTATGGAAAGGCAAAAGAAGTAGAATAGTTAAAACCACTTTGAAAAAGTTGTTGGAATCACACTACCTGATTTTAAAACTTACTATATAAATACAGTTATCAAGAAAGTATGGTTTCCCCAATGGGATAGACACAAAAATCAATAAGATGGAATTGAGAGCTCAGAAATAGATTCACACAAGTACAGCCAACTATCTCTCTTTAAAAATAATTTTTTTTTTTTGTTTATAAGACAGTGTCTCACTCTGTCACCCAGGCTTGGAGTGCAGTGGCACAATCTTGGCTCACTGCAACCTCGACCTCCTGGGTTCAAGTCATCTTCCCACCTCAGCCTCCCAAGTAGTTGGGACTATCAGCACACGCCACCATACCCGGCTAATTTTGTTTTATTTTTTGTAGAGGCGAGGTCTTACTATGTTGACCAGGCTGATCTCGAACTCCTGGACTCAAGCAATCCTCCTGCCTCAGCTCCCTCAAAGTGCTGAGATTACAGGCGTGAGCCACTGCCAACCAACTTGTTTTTGACAAAGGTATAAAAGCGTTTCAATGGGGAAAGGACGATCCTTTCAAGTGGTGCTGAAACAATTGGACAAATAGGCAAAGAAATGAGCCTCAGCCCTATGCAAAAAGTTAATACAAAATGGATCGTAGATCTAGGAAAAAACTTCATAGTGTAGGGTCAGGTGAAGAGTTTTGTTTTTTTGAGACAGAGTCTCACTCTGTCGCCCAAGCTGGAGTGCAGTGGCGCGATCTCGGCTCACTGCAACCTCTGCCTCCCGGGTTTAAGAGATTCTCCTGCCCTAGCCTCCTGAGTAGCTGGGATTACAGGCACATGCCACCACACCGAGCTAAAGGTGAAGAGTTCTTAGATGTGACTCCAAAAGCACAATCCATAAAAGAAAAACAACTGGGCTGGGCACGGTGGCTCATGCCTGTAATCCCAGCACTTTGGGAAGCTGAGGTGGGTGGATCACCTGAGGTTAGGAGTTCAAGACCAGCCTGGCCAACATGGTGAAACCCCCGTCTCTACTAAAAATACAAAAAATTGGCTGGGCGCGGTGGCTCACGCCTGTAATCCCAGCACTTTGGGAGGCCGAGGCGGGTGGATCATGAGGTCAGGAGATCGAGACCATCCTGGCTAACACGGTGAAACCCCGTCTCTACTAAAAAAATACAAAAATTTAGCCGGGTGCGGTGGCGGCTGCCTGTAGTCCCAGCTACTCCAGAGGCTGAGGCAGGAAAATGGTGTGAACCCGGGAGGCGGAGCTTGCAGTGAGCCAAGATAGCGCCACTGCACTCCGGCCTGGGCAACAGAGCGAGATTCTGTCTCAAAAAAAAATAAAATAAAAATAAATAAATAAATAAATAGATAGATAAATATACAAAAAATTAGTCGGGCATGGTGGCATGCGCCTGTAATCCCAGCTACTTAGGAGGCTGAGGCAGGAGAATCGCTTGAACCTGGAAGTTGGGGGTTGCAGTGAGCTGAGATTGCGCCATTGCACTCCAGCTTGGGCAACAAGAGTGAAACTGTCTCAAAAAAAAAAAAAAAAAAACATAAATTGGACTTCATCAAAATGTTTAAACATTTGCTGTGTGAAAGACCACATTAATAAGATGAAAATAGAAGCCACAGACTAGGAAAAAATATTTGCAAATCATATATCCAACAAAGGACTTGTTTCCAGCATATATAAAGCACTCTCTAAGCTCGAGAGGTAGAAACCAAACAACCCAATTAGAAAATGGGCAAATCCAGCCTGGGCAACATAGTGAGATCCTGTCTCTACAAAAAATTTAAAAATTAGCCAGGCCTGGTGGTGTGTGCCTACAGTCCTAGCTACTCAGGAGGCTGGGGTAGGAGGATTGCTTGAGCCCAGGAGGACAACACTGCAATGAACTGTGATCATGCCACTGCACTCCAGCCTGGGAGACAAAGTGAGGCTCTGAGAAAGAAAGAGAGAGAGGAAGGAAAGGAAGAAAAAGGGAAAGAAGGAAGGAAGAGAGGAAAGAGAGAAAGAAAAAACAAAAAAGGAAGGAGGGAGGGAAGGAAGCAAGCAAGCAAGCAAGCGGTGGCTCTTGCCTGTAATCCCAGTACTTTGGGAAGCTGAGGTGGGTGGATCACCTGAGGCTGGGAGTTCGAGACCAGCCTGGCCAACATAGTGAAACCCTGTCTCTACTAAAAATACAAAAATTAGCTGGGCGTGGTGGCAGGCACCTGTTAATCCCATCTATTCGGGAAGCTGAGACATGAAAATCGCTTAAACTTGGAAGGCAGAGGTTGCAGTGAGCCAGGATCACACTATTGTACTCTAGCCTGGGCAACAGAGTCAGACTCTGTCTCCAAAAAAAAAAAAAAAAAAGAAAGAAAGAAAATGGGCAAATCTCAAACGGACATTTCAGTGAAAGAGAGTATAAGAATGGTAAATAAGCACATCATAAGATGTTCAATATCACTAGCCATTAAGGAAATACACATGAAAACCATGACGAGCTACCAATAACACGTGTTGAAATGGCTGAAATACGAAATCTGAACAATACTAAGTGTGGATGAGAATGCAGGGAAACTGGATCTCTCATACATACACTGCTTGTGGAAGTGTAAAATCGTACAGCCATCCTAGAAAACAGTTTGGCAGTTCCTTCTAAAATTAAACGTACACTTACCAAATGACCCAGCAAGAATATTTCTCGGCATTTAAAAACCTGTACATGAACATCCATAGCATTTTTTTTTCTTTTTTTTTTTTGGGGGGGATGGAGTCTTTTTTTTTGAGACGGAGTCTCGCTCTCTCACCCAGGCTGGAGTGCAGTGGCGCGATCTCGGCTCACTGCAAGCTCCGCCTCCCGGGTTCACGCCATTCTCCTGCCTCAGCCTCTCCGAGTAGCTGGGACTACAGGTGCCCGCCACCACGCCCGGCTAATTTTTTGTATTTTTAGTAGAGACGGGGTTTCACCGTGGTCTCGATCTCCTGACCTCGTGATCCACCCGCCTCGGCCTCCCAAAGTGCTGGGATTACAAGCGTGAGCCACCGCGCCCGGCCGAGATGGAGTCTTACTCTGTCGCTCAGGCTGGAGTGCACTGGCGCAGTCTCAGCTCACTGCAACTCTGCCTCCCGGGTTTAAGCAATTCTCCTGCCTCGACCTCCTGAGTAGCTGGGATTACACGCGTATGCCACCATGCTCAGCTACATTTTTTTGTATTTTTAGTAGAGACGGGGTTTCACCATCTTGGCCAGGCTGGTCTTGAACTCCTGACCTCGTGATCCACCTGCCTCAGTCTCCCAAAGTGCTAGGATTACAGGCGTGAGCCACCGCGCCCAGCCCGTCCATAGCATTTTTATTTGTAATAGCCCAACTGGAAGCAACCCAGATGGCTTTCTTTTCATATTAATTTATTGTGTAGAGATGGGGGTCTCCCTATGTTGCCCAGGCTGGTCTTGACCTCCTGTACTTAAGGAATCCTCCCACCTCACCCTCCCAAAGCGCTGGGATTGCAGGTCTGAGCCACCGACCTCCAGATAACTTTTGATCAGTGCATGGTAAACAATCTATGGCACATCCATCCCATGGAATATTACACAGCTATAAGGGATGGATCAAGGTGACCTGTTAGGCTGCGAACATACCAGTTATATTACATAATACTGTGCTGAACTGCTCATATTGTAGTGTGCAAGACAAGGTGAGCATGATCCCGTGACCTGTGCTGAGGGGACATGAATAGGATTGGGTGGATCCCCAAGGAGAGACAGCCAATATCATCTTGAGGGATCCAAGGTTTTCCGAGAGGAAGTAATGATTAGGCAGAGACGGGAATGTTTAGCAGTAGGTCCTATATCCTGTTCCCTTTTTCTTTGAGACAGGGTCTGGCTCTGCCACCCAGGCTGGAGTACAGTGGCTTGATCTCCACTTACTGCAACCTCCACCTCCCTGGCTTAAGCAATCCTCCCACCTCAGCCTCCCGAGTAGCTGGGACTACATGTGCGCACCGCCACGCCCGGATAATTTTTGTATTTTTTATAGAGATGGGGTTTCGTCATGTTGTGCAGGCTGCTCTTGAACTCCTGGGCTCAAGCGATCCTCCTGCCTCAGCCTTTCCCAAAGTGCTGGGATTACAGATGTGAGCCACTGTGCCCAACCCATATCCTGTTCCAGTGGGGAGGTCTGAGTCCTGGGAGGATGGGGAGAAGAGAAGGAACCAGTAAAAGTCTGAGAAATAGCAGCTAGTGAGGTGGGAGGAAAACCAACAGAATATAGCATCCAGAAAGCCAGGTGAAGATGGTATTTCTGGAGGGAGTGACCGTCTATGTCACTGGCTGGTAACAGGTCATATAAGATAATGGACCAGTAGATTTCACAATGTGGAAGTCATTGGTGACTTACAACGCAGTTATGTTTGGTTGAGCAAAGAACTTAGCTCAGGGCCAAAAGTAATTCGGAATGCAATAAATCAATTTTAAGGCCCATTATGTCTGATAATTAACAATAAGCACAGTTTATGAGCAATCACTCCATTACTCAGGTCGTGTGTCTTTCCATGGTACCTAAAATATGTTTTGCAAACTCTGATATCCACAAAAAAAAATATCAAGGCTCGCAATTTAGGTGGGTGAAGACAAGCTCCGTAATAAACCGATTTGACAATAAACCGATCTGACAACAAGACAGTCCTTATCTCCTTGCATGCATTTCTTTTTTTTTTTTTTTTTTTTGAGACGGAGTCGCCCTGTCTCTCAGGCTGGAGTGCAGTGGCCCAATCTCAGCTCACTGCAACCTCCGCCTCCAAGGTTCAAGTGAATCTCCTGCCTCAGCCTCCCGAGTAGCTGGGATTACAGGCGCCCGTCACCACGCAGGCTAATTTTTGTATTTTTAGTAGAGACGAGGGTTTCACCATGTTGGCCAGGCTGGTCTTGAACTCCTGACCTCGTGATCCACCTGCCTCGGTCTCGCAAAGTGCTGGGATTACAGGCGTGAGCCACCGCATCCAGCCCTCTCCTTGCATTTCATCGAAGGAAAACACTGAAGAGGAATCTGCCATTAAGGAAAAAAAAATGTGGGGGCGGGGCAGGCGCGGTGGCTCACACCTGTAATCCCAGCACTTTGGGAGACCGAGGCAGGTGGATCACGAGGTCAGGAGATGGAGACCATCCTGGCTAACACGGTGAAACCCCATCTCTACTAAAAATACAAAAAAATTGGCCAGGCGTGGTGGTGGGTGCCTGTAGTCCCAGCTACTCGGGAGGCTGAGGCAGAAGAATGGCGTGAACCCGGGAGGCGGAGCTTGCAGTGAGCCAAGATCGCGCCACTGCACTCCAGCCTGTGCATCAGAGGGAGACTCCGTTTCAAAAAAAAAAAGAAAAGAAAGAAAAAAAAAGGGCCAGAAGCGGTGGTTCACGCCTGTAATCTCAGCACTTTGGAAGGCCGAGGCAGGCAGATCACCTGAGGTCAGGAGTTTGAGATCAGCCTGACCAACATGGCAAAACCCATCTCTACTAAAAATACAAGACGCTTGAACCTGGAGGGGCGGAGGTTGCACCACTGCACTCCAGCCTGAGCAACACAGCAAGGCTCTGTCTCAAAAAAAAAAAAGAAAAAGAAAAGAAAGGCAGAGGCTGGCTGTTTTGTCTGCGTGAGACCACTCTTTCATCTCCATTAACCTTCTAAACAAATCTCTTTGTTTAGTTAAAAAGTTTGCAAATTTAGAACACAGACCAAGACATTTTACAGAGCAGCACCTGAACAAACAAAAACACATTAGGTCCAAGTGATTTCTTTTTTTTTGAGACGGAGTTTCGCTCTTGTTGCCCAGGCTGGAGTGCTATGGCATGATCTCTGCTCACTGCAAACTCTGCCTCCTAGGTTCAAGCGATTCTTCTGCCTCAGCCTCCCTAGTAGCTGAGATTACAGGTACGTGCCACTACACCTGGCTAATTTTGTATTTTTAATAGAGACGGGGTTTCTCCATGTTGGTCAGGCTGGTCCCGAACTCCCAACCTCAGGTGATCTGCCCGCCTCGGCCTCCCAAAGTGCTGGGATTACAGGCATGAGCCACCATGCCCGGCCAATTAGGTCCAAGTGATTTCTTTGTAATTTTTTAATTCTTCATGGGAGACTCACAGTTCTTTTTTGTTTTTTATTATATTTTTTCACTTTTCTCTCTGAGTCAAGAACTCACTTTGTTGCCCAGGCTGGAGTACACAACCTTGTCCTTCTGGGCTCAAGGAAGGACAAGGTTTATTAGCAGCATGAGAACTGACTAATACAATCAGAGTAGAAGACTAGAGGGGTCTCCCTGGATCTCCTGGACACCAGTTTGTGACTTTGGACAAGTAATCCCCACTAACTGTAAAGTGTGAACACTGATGCTGAAGTCATCAGAAAGTAAAGCCTATAAACTCCCTGTTTGAGAAAGGAAGCTAGGTGGCAGGGCACGGTGGCTCACGCCTGTAATCCCAACACTTTGGGAGGCCGAGGCGGGAGGATCACTTGAGGCCAGGAATTTGAGACCAGCCTGGCCAAAGCGGTGAAACTCCGTCTCTACTAAAAATACAAAAATTAGCTGGGCGTGGTGGCGCCCGCCTGTAGTCTCAGCTACTCAGGAGACTGAGGTGAGAGGATCACTTGAACCCAGGAGGTGGAGGTTGCAGTGAGCTGAGAGCACGCCACTGTACTCCAGCCTGGGCGACATAGCGAAACTCCATCTCGAAAAAAATAAAATATTAAATAAAATATAAAAACAGACAGCAGGACAGGCACAGTGGCTCACGCCTGTAATCCCAACACTTTGGGAGGCCGATATGGAAGGACTGCTTGAGCCCAGGGGTTCGAGAACAGCCTGGGCAACATAGTGATACTTCAGTCTGTACAAAAATTTAAAAGTAAAAAATAATAGCTGGGCCAGGTGCAGTAGCTCATGCCTGTAATCCCAGCACTTTTGGAGGCTAAGGCAGGTGGATCACCTGAGTTCAGGAGTTCGAGACCAGCCTGGCCAACATGGTGAAACCCTGTCTCTACTAAAAATACAAAAATTAGCCAGGCATGGTAGCACACACCTGTAGTCCCAGCTACTTGGGAGGCTGAGGCACGAGAACTGCTTGAACCTGGGGTTGGAGGTTGCAGTGAGCTGAGATCACGCCACTGCACTCCAGCCTGGGCAACAGAGTGAGACTCTTTCTAAAAAATAATAATAATAAATAATACCCGGGCATGGTGGTGTGCCACTCCCTGCCGTCCCAGCTACTCGGGAGGCTGAGAAGGGAGGATCGCTTAAGCCTAGGAGGTCGATGCTGCAGTGAGCTGTTTGTGCCACTGCACTCCAGGCTGGGCAGCAGAGCAAGACCCTGTCTCTTCGATAAATAAAATAGTTAAAAAAGGAAAACAGACAGGAAAACTCCAAGTGCACAGAAGCCTAGTGGTACTTGGTGGGGGAAACAAAAGTTGTTCCAGGTACAATAGTTCCTGAAGTCAACACTCTATCATGGCAAGACACCAGGCACTCAAATTCCAAGTCACGAACTTACCTTTTCCTTGTTTTGAGGATTACATTGTGTTGGGCGACAGCTCTTTTAGGCTTCTGGGAAGTAAGGTATACATTCTGGAGTAACTTCCAAAGAAAAAGGTGAAAGCATATACGGAACTTTCGAGCCTTGAAAAAGTTCAGCGAGTCTTTCTTGAAAAGTCCTTTTTTTAAACAAAGGGGGTTTCAGTCACCTCACATTTGCATAGCAGTTTCTCTCTTGTCAAAGCCTTTCACATTCACTTATTTTAATTCTTACAGCACTCAAGGAAGAGTGTGGAGTTGGGGGTCGGGGGTTGGGTGCAGAGCAGTGTTAACATCCTTCTGTAAGAGAAACGGAGGCTTTTGAGAGGGCAGGCATGGCGGCTCATGCTTGTAATCCCCGCACTTTGGAAGGAGGATCATTTGGGTCCAGGAGTTCAAGACCAGCCTGCGCAACATGGGGGAAACCGTCTCTACAAAAAAAAAAAAAAAAAAAGCTGGGCATGGTAGTGTGCCTGGTAGTCCTAGCTACTCAGGGAGCTTCAGGCGGAGGATGCAGTTAACTATGATAGCGCCACTGGAGTCCAGCCTGGGCGACAGCGCAAGACTCTATCTTGGAAAACAAACAACAAATACAATAAATTAAAAAAATTAGTTGGGTGTGGTGGCACACGGCTGTAGTCCCAGCTACTCAAGAGGCTGTGGCAGGAGGATCCCTTGAGGCCAGGAATTCAAGACCAGCCTGGGCAATGTTATGAGACATGCCACCCGCCCCCGTCTTTACAGAGAATAAAAAAGCTATCTGGGCATGATGGTGCACACCTATAGTCCCATCAATTCAGGAGGCTGAGATGGGAGGATCGCTCGAGACACGGGAGTTGGAGGCTGCCGTAAGCCGAGATCAGGCTAGTATACTGCAGCCTGGGCGACACAGTGAGACCCTGCCTCAAAAAAATAAATAAATAGGGGCCGGGTGCAGTGGCTCACCCCTGTAATCCCAGCACTTTGGGGGGGCGAGGCAGGCGGATCACTTGAGGTCCGGAGTTCTAGACCAGCTTGGCCAACAAAAATAAGCCAAACGTGGTGGTGTGTGCCTGTAATTTCAGCTACTCGGGAGGCCGAGGCATGAGCATCACTTGAACCCGGGAGGCGGAGGTTGCAGTGAGCCGAGATAGCGCCACTGCACTGCAACCTGGGCGACAGAGCGACACTCTGTCTCAATAATTAAATAAATAATAAAAAAATAAAATAAAGAGGCTCGTGAGAGTCAACTCATCTGCCTGAGCCACTTATTTCACACATCCCACGACGGCTTATGAAGGGTTCTGGATTTTATTGTCTCCTGTCATCCAGGCGGGCTTCCCGGAGGAAACCGGACCGCCAGGGAGGCCGCGGCCTCGGTCCCAAGGGTCGCGCGTCGCGGGGACGGGGGAGGTGGGGGAGAGGGGGCCGCTCCGGGGCCGACCCCGCCCGCAGCTGGGGGCCCCCGTCACGTGACCAGCTGGGCGCCCGAGTCACGTGCCGGGGCGGGAACGGGGGAGCTGTCGGGGGCGACGGGCGTCCGGGCAGTGGCGCGCGGGGCACGCGAGCAGCGCACGAGGAGAGGCGGCGCGGGCCGGAGCCGCGGAGGGAGGCGGAGGCGGCGGCGGCGGCAGCGGAGGGGGCGGCCCCGCGGCCCCGCGTCCGCGTCACGTGGTGCGAGGCGGGCAGCCATCTTGCTACAAACACAAACACAGAGGAGCGGCCGCCGCGGGAGCGCCAGCGCCCCCTCCCCCGCCGCAGCCGCCGTCCCTGGCCCCCGCCCGCCGCGCGCCGCCCACGCCCCGGGACCGGACCCTCGCGCCGCCCGCGGTAAGCGCCCGGCGGCCCGGTGGCCCCGCGGCCCCCGGCCCGCAGCCCGGCCCCGGGGCAGGCCCGCCCCCGACGCCGCGGCGGCCGCGCCGAGCCCGCGAGCTAGGGAAACGCCGGAGCCAGCGCGCGGGCCGCCAGCGAGGACCCTCCCCCGTCTCCTCCCCGAGGCCGCCGCCGCCCGGTGCGTCCGCCAGCCCTCCCGCTCGCTCCGGCCCCTCCCCGCCGCCGGGACCCTCCCCCAGAGCCGGCCAGCCTCGGGGAGGCCCCGGGAGGCCGGCGCCCGGCTTAGGGGGCGACTGCTCGCCCCCCTCGCACCTGGCGCCCCTCCCTGAAGGGCACGCCGTCCTCCCGGGCCGGCGCGCTGCCTTCCACCCCCGCGCTCCTAACGGTCGCCCCCGGGCCCCTGCCAAACCCTGTCCTGGGCCGCCTGGGGGCCCCCGACCCTAGCGTCCTAGGGTGGCCGGGCCCCGCGCTTCCCAGAGTTGTCCCCAGCGCGCCTTTGGGTTCCCCTCGGAACGAGCTGGGCCTTGCGGTTCCCCAAGTGCAAGCGTTCCACGACTTTGGCCAACATGGAAGCCTTCCTCTCCACCCAGGCACCTCGCCTAGGTCCTCCTCACCTCTCTTTCCTTTCGCTCCGGCGATCTTGGTGCTGGGTTATTGGGGTCTCCTTTCCAGTTGCTCGGCCGCGGGAAACACCTTCCTTAGCAGAGACTGCTTGCCCTCCCCGTCCCAGGCCAGGCCCTTCCCAGCTCATGCCCCTCGGTGCAGCAGCTCTCTGGCCACAGCTCTCACACTTTGCCTTAAAAAAAAAAAAAAAAAAAAATTCCTAGTAACTTTTTAAAAGCCCCTCGTCTTTCTTCTCTGTTATACAGTCATTATTCGCATTCCCGGTCAGACTCCAGGTCTGTTGCATCCCAGTGCTAGGAATTAGGAGATGCTACATAAAGACTTGATAGCTGGATTGGATTTTTTTTTCCAGCCACCCAAGCCTTACTTCTCTCCTGCCTCTCAAAGTGTCGTTCTGGAAGATCGTCAGCTTTCCCATCCTCTTCTGCACTGCCCCTTCGAGTCTATATAGCAGTTTCAATTTAGAACCCCGCCAACCCTCGCCTTTGGCATGGAAACACCATCGGTGGTACCAGTAAGGGTCTCTCCTTTGCTGCCAACATGGGGGATTTGGGGTTCTTTCTCCTTCCCATCTTTCCTGTGCCCTTTGCAGACCTAGGCTAGCCACCCTCCACCAGGCTAGCCAGCTCCAATCTCATTTTCTTAGATTGTAGGTGTTGGTACCCCAGCGGTCTGTCGTGCCATTGGGAAGGATTTGAGGGTAGACCTGGACTTGGTGTCCCTGCCATTGCCTGGGGACCAGGGGCCCTGAGGGTCCCATGTGGTGGTTAGTCAAGTGAACCATGTGCTTAAACTTCTGGACTAGCTTTTTCTGCTGCTGGACACATCAGTCGTGTTCGTGATCTGATGCGTTAGCCGTAACTTTTACATCTGCTATTGGAATTTGGGAATTGAAGAAAAATAGCCCACTTTAGAGGAGAGAAGATGAGAGGAGGCGGCTAGATGAAGGATGTTGAAAGTCTAACAAATGTAAAATGGCTTCAAACTCACAGAATAATGCTTGAGAGTTTGGGATGGTTACTGCCACCATGCGCACCTCCAGTCTTGCATAGAGTGTCAAGGATGTCGGGGGTGGGGGGGGGGGCACGCTGTCGGAGCAGCTTCCTCCTTGTTTTCCCTGGCTGGAGCCCAAGGCTGGGCAAATGGGCAAAAGGGATCACAGGAGGTAAAGAGTGAAAATCCTTTGAAAACTGTTAACTTGTAGACAATTGCCAAGCGGTGGTGTGATTTGCTGGGATGGCTCAGAGATGAGAGAGCTGGGATAACCGACCAGCCGCGAGGAATGCGGGCTTGCATCTCTTTTTTAAGCCTCAGCGTCCTCACCCTACCACGCTTGGAGAATCTCCATTCTGAGAAAGGGCCAGTTCCCCTCCAGCAGGCCTGGGGCTGGGCGATTGTTCCAGTGTTGGGGAATTGGGAACTGTGCTTCTGTTTAAGTGGCTGTGTTCTGTGCCAAGGCACAGTGCTCCATGTTGGAGCTAATTTTAGGGGTGATGGAGTGAGGAGATAATGTTCTTAGCTGAATGTGCACTGGGACCGCCTGTTCTCCGTCTTTTCCTTCTCTCTTGAGTTCTGAGCCCCAGAGAGCAGGCTCCCTTCCCGCGCGCCCCGGCGCCTACTGGAGCACCCGGGCCCAGCGTGTCCTCGCCCCTTGTCTCCGGCAGGGGGCAGTCTTTCAAAAGCATTGATTCAGATGCTGTGGGAGTGAGGGTAGACAGGCCCGAGAAAGAGAAGGGGTGGGGAGGGGGCGAGGAGCCGAAGTAGGCCGAGGCTTGAGGGCAGGGCCAGGGCGGGGGACAGGCTGGAAGGGGCCTGTGAGAAGGAGACCCTGAGCTGAGAAAGCTCAGCCGGGTAAGCTCAGGCGGGCAGGTGGCAGTACCCCAGCCCCCACCACCTCCTGCTCTTGTCTTCATTGGACAGGGATCAGATGCCTGGCTTTGAGAGCTTGCAATAGACAAACTTAGGCAGTTTTTCTTTAAACAAAACAAAAAACTATTCTTTTCTCAAAGATTTCCTCCTGGCAGGATTTCAGATTTCCCTCGTGGGACAGTGTAATTAGGGAATGATGTCCCTGCTGTTCAGAGAGGAGAATGATCCAGCGTGCACACACCTGGCTTCCCTTGCCTTCCCCTTGGCCCAGTAGACCCCCAAGGGCTCTGCCCATGCTCGTGGCGCAGAGGAGGGCGTCTCAGCACTGGCGCACTTGGTATCTGGAGTCACATAGCTCTTGGCTGTGGGGCTGCCCTGTGCACCCCCTGCCCAGTGGTGACAACCCAGAATGTCTCTAGACTTGGCCAAGAGCCCCCTGAGCAGAGGGGCCCCTAGTCCAGAACCTGTTGGAGGGTGGGAGCCCCATGGTGGCCTGCAGGTGTGCCACTAGTTCCTTTAGTCCAAGGAAGGGGCCAGGCACCACCAGCTTCCGGCACCAGATCCTGCTGTGGAGGTGCCTAGAGAGTTAACCTCACTCTCTTGGTTTCTTCCCAAGAAGGTGGGTGGCATGGGCTTTTTCCTGCTCTGGGCCTGCTCTCTCCCCTGTCTTGGTGTCGCTGTCCTCAGGCTGCATGAGCCACTCCCCCTTTGTGTGCCCCTTGCAGCCAAGACAGCCAGGATGGATGACTCGAGCCAGAGGCACCTAGGAGAGCTGCCCTTGCTGCGCCTGGCAGGGGGCAGTGTGAGGCCATCGCTTTAAAAAAATTTTTTTTTTTTTTTTGAGACAGAGTCTTGCTCTGTTGCCCAGGCTGGAGTGCAGGGGCGCGATCTCAGCTCACTGCAACCTCTGCCTCCTGGGTTCAAGCGATTCTCCTGCCTCAGCCTCCCGAGTAGCTGGGATTACAGGCACCTACCACCAGGACTGACAAATTTTTGTATTTTTAGTAAGAGACAGGGTTTTGCCACGTTGGCCAGGCTGGTCTCAAACTCCTGACCTCAGGTGATCTGCCCGTCTCGGCCTCCCAAAGTGCTGGGATTACAGGCATGAGCCACCACGCCTGGCCACTTTTTCTTTTTTAAAAAATGTTTAGAATTGTTTCTGTAGAGTCGTGGTCTTGTTCTGTTACTCAGGCTGGTCTCGGACTCCTCTCTTCAAGCTTCCCACAGTGCTGGGGTTATAGGCATAAGCCATTGTGCTGGCCAGGTGGTCCCTTTTCTGTTCTACTCTCTCTGACCCTCATGCCTCCAGGATGAGCTTCTGGCCTTCTAGAAGGAATGAACTGGAGGAGGCTCAAAACGGCCTCTCCTGAGGCTGGTTTGAAAGAATGTGGGGTGTTTTTCTTGGAGTGGGGTAAACTTAGGTATGCGGTGGTTCTCTCCAGATACCTTTTGTTCCCTAAAGCTATTTTTAAAAAGTGATTATTCTGGTAAAATATACAACAAAATTTGGAGACTTTAACTGTCTCTAACTGTGCTGTTCTGTGGTACTAAGTACACTCACATTGGTGTGCAGCCATGACCACCAGCGGCCCCGGGATCCCCTCCTCAGTTGAGGCTCTGGACCCTTCAGCAACAGCTCCCTGTCCCCTCAGCCCCTGGCGGCTGCCCTTCTACATTCCTGCCTCAATGAGTGACTGCTCTAGAGACCTCATGAAAGAGAAGTGAGGGGTAGCTCTCCTTTTTTGGCTGGTCTGTTTCTCTTAGCGTCATGTTCTCAAGGCTCATCTAGTCCCCAGATTGCTATAGGAGGCCACCTGCAGTCAGTGACAGGCTGGTGGCTTTTCGTGGCGTGGAGCACACCACCACCGGAGCATCCAGTGGAGGCTGAGGAAGGAGAGGTCCCGGGGGAGGCCAGCCTGGCCCTGGGTTGCCTCTGAGCCCTGTGTTTCCCCCTGGGATGCCTGGGCTCTGAGCAGGCCTCGGCTTGTCGTGGACTGCTGGCTCAGCTGGGGCTGATGGCCTTTCCCCCTCAGCACCCTAGTTGAACCCCCCTTCTTCTTCTTTCCCAGACTGTGGCGTCCGGGAGTTGATGGGAGCTGCAGCACCAAGCCTGGCCAGCCTCCCTCCCAGCCAGTGACAACACCGCAGCACCTGGACCCCGCCCACCCGCCTGAGTCCTCTGCCCGGGGCCCCAGGGATGCGCCTCCTCCTGAGAGTCCCCTCCGTCGTCCCTTAGAGGAACAGGCTGCCGCCGTGCCCCCACCAGCCTCCGTTGCCCTGACCTTATTTCCACCTGATGGTGCCAGAGGCTGCTTCCCAGCCGGTATCCTGAGATCCTTGTCCCCTTGGTGGCTTGGTTGTTTGAACCTCCATTATTGATTGGGGGCGGTGGTCTGAGTGTGATTCCTGTGGGGGAAACCAGCCCGAGGTGCCTTGGCTCAGGCTTGCCTGCCTGGAGTCCTCGTCATATACCCGTCTGTGGCCCTAGAGTCACCTCCTGCTCCTTTTCACTGGGTTTCTCCCTAGAGCAAGCCCCTGGATTTGAGCTTCTGAGCAGCCAACTGTGATTTTTTTCATGAGGGAAAGAATTTTGCTCCTAGATTTATTTCTAATCCTTCTCTCCATAACTGACCTTTTCTCTGTAAGCTGTTTGTGGCTCTAGTGGGTTTTTGCTTGCTTGCTTGTTTTTGTTTTATCTTTGCCCTGAACGTCCATCCTGGCCTCGGCTGCCTCCGTCCCCGAGTTCTGCACTGCGCCTCCTGTCTCAGCCTCCCAGAGAGGGTGGTGAGGGTGCTGATGCCCAGAGACACCACCCGGCGAATGGACCTCTCCTGGCATGCGGGGCAGGGCAGGGCTGCCGGCAGAGCCATGTCCTGAACCCTACCTCCTCCCCCCGCTCTCCTTAAGGGTTTTTCCCGGATGTGAAGGTCCCTCCCAGGCTCTACTGAGGCTAGACCAATTCCCAGTGGCTTGGGGACCCTCGTTCACTCCAGCACCAGCCTCTGCCCTCCTGCTTCCTGGGCCGGGCTGCCAGGTGAGCCCCGGGCCGAGGGAGGTTGCCCTGTGGAGACCGGAAGGACTCGAGCTTCCCATCTCCTCGCCTCCCCCAGGTCTTTCACCGTCTGGACTCATCTCTGGGTAACTCATGGTGTGAGTGGCCACGTGGCTGGCTCAGGTGAGTCCTTTTAGATCCCAGGTGACCCACCGGCTAGTCCAGGGCCCATTGTCGTGCCCACCAGGATGTCCCCCATGGTGTCCTCCCTGCGCTTTAAAGGTCTCCTTCGTGTGCTGTCCTTCATGGCCCCTATTCCCCCACAGGTGTTTGGAGAGTGAACGCCAGGTCCCCTCCTCCCCACCCCGGCCTCTCAGAAACACGCCCAGCCCCACGATGGCAGCAGAGACACTCAATTTTGGGCCTGAGTGGTGAGTCACGTGTGCGCCTCGCTGCCGTGGAGATTCGAGAAAGCACAGTCCAGGCTGCCCTGACCTCTGTCTTCTTCTCTCTGTGTCGTGTCCAGGCTCAGGGCCCTGTCCGGGGGCGGCAGCGTGGCCTCCCCACCCCCGTCCCCTGCCATGCCCAAATACAAGCTGGCTGACTACCGTTATGGGCGAGAGGAAATGCTGGCCCTTTACGTCAAGGAGAACAAGGTGGGTGCGCGGGCGAGGGGGGTTGGCGGTGGTGGCCTCTGCCTGTGGAGGGGATCTGGCAGCATGTGGTGTCTTGGCTATCCTACCCCACCGCCAGGTCCCGGAAGAGCTGCAGGACAAGGAGTTTGCCGCGGTGCTGCAGGACGAGCCACTGCAGCCCCTGGCCCTGGAGCCGCTGACTGAGGAGGAACAGGTGGGACCGGGCCAGGAGCTGAGGCTGCGGGAGCCCGGGAGGGGAGGCCATGGGTCGGGCTAGGAGGAGAGGGGCCAGCGCTGAGGAGACAGGCCGGGAGGGTGCTGTGGGGTGGGGGTGGTCGGGTGCCTGGGTCCTCACTCCCGCCCCTGGCTCCCTCCTCAGAGAAACTTCTCCCTGTCAGTGAACAGCGTGGCTGTGCTGAGGCTGATGGGGAAAGGGGCTGGCCCCCCCCTGGCTGGCACCTCCCGAGGCAGGGGCAGCACGCGGAGCCGAGGTAGAGGGGTGATGGCGTGTCCTGGGGACGGGCAGATCTGGGCCCCTGACTTCGAGGACGTGCAGCAGGTTTCAGTGTGCATCTGGCCTCTTCTCTAGGCCGCGGCCGTGGTGACAGCTGCTTTTACCAAAGAAGCATCGAAGAAGGTGATGGGGCCTTTGGACGAAGCCCCCGAGAAATCCAGCGCAGCCAGAGCTGGGATGACAGGTGGGGCCAGGAGGGGGCGTGGTGTAGAGCAGGGCAGGCCAGGAAGGGGAGGCCTGGGTCCTGTCACTAGAGGGTAACAGAGGCCCACCAGATAAGCCCTGTCAGAGATGCCTGTGCTCCTGACCCCTAGTTTCCTTTGTCTCCTCCCTCCCTCCACTGCCTCAGGGCACAGTGGACAAGGCATGGGGCGGTCGCACAGGGTGGCAGGGGAGGCTGTACTGTTTCTGACCCACACGTTTCCCCTGCTGCAGAGGCGAGAGGCGGTTTGAGAAGTCAGCAAGGCGGGATGGAGGTACGAGGCTGCTGAGGGCGGCGGCCAGGGCAGCGGGGAGGACCAAGATGGGTGGCCCAGTATGGGGGTGTTTATTTCGGAGGTGCTGGGGGCAGGAGGGCCTGGAGCTGGCCCCACACGTTTCCTGAGGGTCCAGGCACCACGCTGCCTTTCTGATAACTGCCCCTCTCTTCCCATCTCCTAGCACGATGTGGGTTTGAGGAGGGAGGGGCTGGTCCAAGGAAGGAGCACGCCCGCTCAGACAGCGAGAACTGGCGTTCCCTACGGGAGGAGCAGGAGGAGGAGGAGGAGGGCAGCTGGAGGCTCGGGGCAGGGCTCCGGCGAGACGGCGACCGCTGGCGCTCCGCCAGCCCTGGTGAGATTGGGGCCCGGTAGCATTGGCGGGGGCAGTGGGGAGCAGGAACCATAATGAGAGGGCGGGCTCCTGTAGCCATGGGGAGGGAGCAGAGGCTAGCTGGCGTGGGAGTGGCCGGGACAGCAGCCCTGGAGGTGCTCCATGAGCTGCAGCAGAGGGGGCCGCCGGCTTTGCTCGGGTACCCACTCTTCTTCTCCCTGATTTTTCCTGCGCAGATGGCGGTCCCCGCTCTGCTGGCTGGCGGGAACATGGGGAACGGAGGCGCAAGTTTGAATTTGATTTGCGAGGGGATCGAGGAGGGTGTGGTGAAGAGGAGGGGCGGGGAGGGGGAGGCAGCTCTCACCTGCGGCGGTGCCGAGCGCCTGACGGCTTTGAGGAGGACAAGGATGGGCTCCCAGAGTGGTGCCTGGACGATGAGGATGAAGAAATGGGCACCTTTGATGCCTCTGGGGCCTTCTTGCCTCTCAAGGTATCTGTGAGGAAGCGAGGGTGGGAACCTGCCCTTCCGGTGTCCTCTTCCTCCCCACCCACCCAGCTGTTCTCTGCTCCCCACCCCGGCCCCATGCAGAAGGGCCCCAAGGAGCCCATTCCTGAGGAGCAGGAGCTGGACTTCCAAGGGCTGGAGGAGGAGGAAGAGCCTTCCGAAGGGCTAGAGGAGGAAGGGCCTGAGGCGGGTGAGCCTCGGGGTGCCCAGCGGGCCTGGGGCCGGGCCGGGTGGGCACCGGGGTTCTTTGCCAGGCTGGGCACTGGCTACCCACCTACCTGTAGGAACAGGCTACTTAGAACTGGAAGAGTGCTGAGAGGTGGGCAGGAACCAGGGGGTAGCAGAGCCGTGTCTTCAAGGCAGTGTACCAGATAGAAATCAGGCGTAATCAAAATAACCTTTGAAAGTCCCTTGAAGAAGCTGTAGAACCTGGAGTGAAGTCTGCGGTGTTGTGTGGTGGTGTGCGGTGTTGTGATACGTTCCTGCCATGTCTGGCAGCATGGAGGCGAGGGTCGGCACCACGTTCCCTCCGCCGTTAGTTGAGTTGACCCAAGTGAAGTGGAGGACTCGGCCCAAGAGAGTGTGACCCGTGGTTCCAGCTACACTCAAGGGCTTGTGCTAACTTGCGTGGCAGGCCCAGCCCTTGGTTCTGAACTCTGGCCATCTCTCTCTTCTAGGTGGGAAGGAGCTGACCCCACTGCCTCCTCAGGAGGAGAAGTCCAGCTCCCCGTCCCCACTGCCCACCCTGGGCCCACTCTGGGGGACAAACGGGGATGGGGACGAAGCTGCGGAGAAAGAGCCCCCAGCGGCCGAAGGTAGGAAGGGAGGATGGCCTACCTCCCGGGTGCGCTGGGGCTGTGGGAGAAAGTGCTCCCCTCGTGGGGGTGGGCACACAGGGCATTCACATTGAGGAGCCATGGCAAGAGCGTGGTGTTCTGGAGTGAGAGCAGGCGGAGGCTATCTTGTCTCCTCCCTGCCCTTCCACCTCCTGTCTCATGCCTTCCAGATGATATTCGGGGGATCCAGCTGAGTCCCGGGGTGGGCTCCTCTGCTGGCCCACCCGGAGATCTGGAGGATGATGAAGGCTTGAAGCACCTGCAGCAGGTGTGGGGGGCCTGAGAAAGCGGGAGGGACCCTTCCCACTTCTGACCTCTTGGCCCCAGCCCCGGCCCCAGCTCAAGCTCCATCCCCATCCCCATCCCCATCCTGATGTTGCCGAGATTGGTAGCTGAGCCTTTCTTCTCTTTCTGGGCATCCAGGAGGCGGAGAAGCTGGTGGCCTCCCTGCAGGACAGCTCCTTGGAGGAGGAGCAGTTCACGGCTGCCATGCAGACCCAGGGCCTGCGCCACTCCGCAGCAGCCACTGCCCTCCCACTCAGCCATGGGGCTGCCCGGAAGTGGTTCTACAAGGACCCACAGGGCGAGATCCAAGGTACCTGTATGGGATGGGAGGGCTGCTCAGGGCCGTTCTGGTTCAGAGTGTCTCCGGCATACCCTGTGACCCCAGTGGTTCTCCGCTCCCTCGCTCCCTGTCCAGGCCCCTTCACGACACAGGAGATGGCAGAGTGGTTCCAGGCCGGCTACTTCTCCATGTCGCTGCTGGTGAAGCGGGGCTGCGATGAGGGCTTCCAGCCGCTGGGCGAGGTGATCAAGATGTGGGGCCGCGTGCCCTTTGCCCCAGGGCCCTCACCACCCCCACTGCTGGTGAGCTGCTTCTCCCCTGCATGGAGGGACAGGGTGTGAGGGGTGCGGGCAGGAGTCCAGCAGAGTCCCCTCCTCCCTGCTGCGGGCACTGGCCGAGCTCTCACCTGAGCAGGGAAACATGGACCAGGAGCGGCTGAAGAAGCAGCAGGAGCTGGCCACGGCGGCCTTGTACCAGCAGCTGCAGCACCAGCAGTTTCTCCAGCTGGTCAGCAGGTACGGGGGGCCTGGGGTGGGCTGGGAGAAGGCCCGGCGCTAGCTCTGTGGCCCACCATCTCCACTGTCCCATTTGCAGCCGCCAGCTCCCGCAATGCACGCTCCGAGAAAAGGCAGCTCTGGGGGACCTGACGCCGCCGCCGCCGCCGCAGCAGCAGCAGCAGCTCACGGCGTTCCTGCAGCAGCTCCAGGCGCTCAAACCCCCCAGGTGCGTGGTGCGTGCGAGCCCTCAGGATACAGGGTGGGGGGCGGGGGCAGACCAGAGATGGATTTGGGGTCTTAAGAATCCACAATTTGCTCCTCAGAGGCGGGGACCAGAACCTGCTCCCAACGATGAGCCGGTCCTTGTCAGTGCCGGATTCGGGCCGCCTCTGGGACGTACATACCTCAGCCTCATCACAGTCAGGTGTGTGGCCTGCCTGGCCCCCCCCCACCCCCAAGGCAGTCTCCGGGTGAACTGGGGTCTGCTCCCCACCCTCACACACCACTAGCTGCCATTCTGGCTGGGGAGTCCACTGCCGCGGCTGGACTAGATCAGTGGGCCCGAGTGCCCACCTGCAGCCGCCTTTGCCCCCCTGCCCCCTGCAGGTGGTGAGGCCAGTCTTTGGGACATACCAATTAATTCTTCGACTCAGGGTCCAATTCTAGAACAACTCCAGCTGCAACATAAAGTGAGTGGGCATCCTGGGTCTGAGGCCCTGGGAATGAAGGGTGGACCGAGGCAGGCCCCAAGCTGTCCCCCGCAGCTCTCCCCTCTGATCGGCCACTGGGCTCAGTTCCAGGAGCGCAGAGAAGTGGAGCTCAGGGCGAAGCGGGAGGAAGAGGAGCGCAAGCGCCGGGAGGAGAAGCGCCGCCAGCAGCAGCAGGAGGAGCAGAAGCGGCGGCAGGAGGAGGAAGAGCTGTTTCGGCGCAAGCAGGTGGGTGCTGCCGAGTCTCGGCTGGGGGGAGAACCCTCGCCAGGTTCTCTCACCGTGTCCCCGTCTTAGGTGCGGCAGCAGGAGTTGTTGCTGAAGTTGCTACAACAGCAGCAAGTGGTCCCTGTGCCCCCCGCACCCAGCTCCCCACCCCCACTCTGGGCTGGCCTGGCCAAGCAGGGGCTGTCCATGAAGACGCTCCTGGAGTTGCAGCTGGAGGGCGAGCGGCAGCTGCACAAACAGCCCCCATCTCGGGAGCCAGCTCGGGCCCAGGCCCCCAACCACCGAGTGGTGAGCAGGCCGGGAACCTCCCGGGCCCCCCCTACACAGTTTCCAGGGTGGCACAGGGAGGGAGATCACTGAACCCAGACTTGTGCAGCCCAAGCCCCAGCCCCTCCTGTGATGGCAACAGCCCTTGTGGCCCTCACCTCACCCCTGTCCGTTTGCCACCTAAACAAGCCTCCCCGTCTGCTTTTCTGGGGTGCCTTTGTTTGAGCCACTCTGATCTTCTGCTATCTGTAGCAGCTTGGGGGCCTGGGCACTGCCCCCCTGAACCAGTGGGTGTCTGAGGCTGGGCCACTGTGGGGCGGGCCAGACAAGAGTGGGGGCGGCAGCAGCGGCCTGGGGCTCTGGGAGGACACCCCAAAGAGCGGCGGGAGCCTGGTCCGTGGCCTCGGCCTGAAGAACAGCCGGAGCAGCCCATCTCTCAGGTGGGCGTAGCACCTGGAGGCTCCGGGATGGCCCTGGGAGGGAAGGTGGCAGACCCCCCCCACCCCAGCCAGCTGATTTCCAACCCTGACTCACCCACCCCCTTCAGTGACTCGTACAGCCATCTATCGGGTCGGCCCATTCGCAAAAAGACGGAGGAAGAAGAGAAGCTGCTGAAGCTGCTGCAGGGCATTCCCAGGCCCCAGGACGGCTTCACCCAGTGGTGCGAGCAGATGCTGCACACGCTGAGCGCCACGGGCAGCCTGGACGGTGGGCAAGCGGCTCCAAGGAGGTGGGCGGGGCCTGGGAATCCAGAACCGGCCAGGGGGCCCTGACAGCCCTCGCTCATACTGCAGTGCCCATGGCTGTAGCGATCCTCAAGGAGGTGGAATCCCCCTATGATGTCCACGATTATATCCGTTCCTGCCTGGGGGACACGCTGGAAGCCAAAGAATTTGCCAAACAATTCCTGGAGCGGAGGGCCAAGCAGAAAGCCAGCCAGCAGCGGCAGCAGCAGCAGGTGAGGCAGCTGGCACCAGCAGCTGGGGAGGGCTTGCCTGGCGCCTCCTGACCTTCACCCTCCTCTCCGCTGCCTTAGGAGGCATGGCTGAGCAGCGCCTCGCTGCAGACGGCCTTCCAGGCCAACCACAGCACCAAACTCGGCCCCGGGGAGGGCAGCAAGGCCAAGAGGCGGGCACTGATGCTGCACTCAGACCCCAGCATCCTGGGTGAGCTGGGCTGGGGTAGGAGCGGGACTTCCTTGGCACAGGGCAGGAGGAGCCCAGGAGAGAGCTCAGACGCAGCTTCTCCCCGGCTTCAGGGTACTCCCTGCACGGATCTTCTGGTGAGATCGAGAGCGTGGATGACTACTGACCAGCCCGGACCCCCAGCCCCTGGGCTGTAGGCCAGGGCAGCCGCGGCGGCGTGGACCGAGGGTCCCAGCCTGCAGGCTCCCCGCAGGGAGCAGAGGAAGAGGCAGGGGCGGGGTCCCCAGCACTTGTTACAAACACACGATGCACCTTAACTCACCCACCACGAGGCACTTTACAGACTGGGGGAGGGGGTTTTTCTTTTTATTTTTTTTAATTTTAAGCGACTTTGAAGAAAACATTAGGAGAGGCAAAAATATTGTTAAAAACTAGACTCTAAACACCCCTTCCCGCTGTGAGGATAGTGGGTGTGACAATGGAAGGTCCACAGAGGTTTTTGTTCTTGTTTTTTTTTTTTTTTTTAAGAAAAAAGATGAAAAATGAAAAAAAAAATGGTTAGGAGGCTGAAAGAAAAAACACACTGTTATTTTGGGGCAATGGGGACACAGGCCCCATGGACCTGTCCTGCCTGGCCCCCAAGGCCACACTTACCCCCCAGAAGGCGGGCCATGGGGTAACGAAGCCGGCGGCCAGCAGTTTGCACAGGAGGCCTGTCTGAGCCCCGCCCGCTGGACCCGCTGTGAGCAGCTCCTGTCACCGGGGCTGGCTGAGCTGTCCAGGGTGGGGCCAAAGTAGCCCCTTGGTTTCGCTGCTTTGGGGTACAGTTGCACAAATTGGACGAGTGGCCCCAGCTCTCTGGCTGCCATCTTGTGCTGGCTGAGGAGTAGACGGGAGGGGCCGGGCTGTGCCAACCTCTCTGGCTGGCAGGGTGGGGCAGCTGGACTCTGGCCCTGGTGAGGGGCGTCTCCCACCGCTGCCATTTTGGGGGACACCCTGGGTTTGAACCTGAAAGCCCCAGCACTCTGCCTTGCCACGTGAATGTATTCTTTGGGCCACAAGCCCCCGCCTCACCGCTGCCTGGCTCCTGCCTCACCCCTGTGAGCAGCGGGGGTGGATGATTGCTCCGGAGGCTGCAGAGAGAAGGCTGAGCTGTTTTTCCAGTGAAGGGGGCAGGAGGAGGAGCCTCAAAGGCAAGGAGTGGGTGGCTTTGGGCTTAGGGTTGCAGTGGAGGGGCTGCCGCCTGGGGCCCCAACCTATAGCCAGCTCGTGAGGTGTGGACCGCCCAGCTCTGCACCTGATCCCTCCGCTGACCAAATGGGAGAGGAGCGGGTGGCTTCCCGGGTCTGATATGATGCGCTTTTTGCCGTTGGGTAAGGTTGGGGTGAAGCGTGCAGCTCCTGGGTCAGAGGAGGCTGCCCCTTCTATTGCTCACCCACTTCTTATTCCCGGTCTCCTACTTGGGTTCATCTCCGCCCATTTTGGGTTTTGTAACAGTTTTGTCTTTTGGGTTTCTCATCCAGCTCCTCCCATTGACCTCATTGCTCAGAGTGCAGTATTAGGGCAAGGCTTCGCCACTGCCTCCCTCCATGAATGTATTTCTCCCTCCTGCCCTGGGGACATGGGGAGTGGCCCGTTTCTTTTCCCATCTAGTCCCAGAAAGATGGTGTTTGGTTTTTTGTTGTTGGGTTTTTTTTTGTTTTTTTTTTTTTTTTTTGCACCAAAGTGGCAACTAGGTCAGTGTTGGGGGATCAAGCTGGCCTCAGGGTGGGGGGCCCCCACCTGCCTCTCCCTGGTTCCCACAGTGTTAGCGTCCCTGAAAAGACAATATTCTCTCTAAAGCAATAAGGGGTGACGGGCCGGGGGGAGTGTTTGCTGCTGCTGGCCCCCAGCTCCCCTTCCCTCTCGCCAGGTGTGGGGGAGACTCCTGTTGTGACTGAATGTAACCCCCCCACCCCTGCCGCAGCCAATGCAGGGGAAGGGGGACACTCTTCCTGTCTCTTCCTGCCCCTTCTCCCCAGCTAAAGAGACTTTGGACTTAGGGGGCCCATGAGCCTGGAGAGGCCTTAACCCTGTGAGGAAGTATAGGGGGAGCCCTCTCCCACCCCCATCCCCTTCTGAGAGTGGTCAATGTTTACAAGCCCCTGAGCCCCCCTGCCCAGGGACTCAGACCCTGTTGCTGTCCTTCCCCGGCCCCGGTCTTCCTGGGCCCTCGCTGCTCCCCTGCCCTTCCTGGGGTTGGGGTGGGTGCAGGGGTCACCGTGTTCCCTGTCTGCCTTGTACCCACAATCTTCCCTGCCCCCTCTCCACCCTGTGTGACTTCCCTCTCTTTTACCTGCTCCTGTAAATACTCCCTTCTCCCAATAAAACTTGGTGTGTGTTCTCCCGTTCCGCCTCCGCTGCTCGTTATCTGGGGAGAGCCATAGGGATGAGTGGCTCTGCACAGAGCTGGGAACTAGAAGCTCCGAGCAGGGCCCCCCTGGTCAGACTGGCTCTGGTCAGCAGCCTGACAGGAGAAACCACGGTGGGGGCTGCTTATCCCAGAACCTCTGGATGGAAGGCTCTGGGCTGGGGCTTAAGATTTGCTCTGAGGGAGAGTGGGGACCCCACCCCCAGCCCCAGCTGCCTGGCAGGCCCCATACCCTCCCCACCACCCACCCCCTCAGCAGCCCTCAGGCAACAAAGTCCAGAAACAAGGAGAACACAAGGGCAGAGACCAGGTACAGAGTTGGAATTGGCTCCTTTATGGAAAAACTGAAAATATAATAAAAATTAAAATAAAACCAGTTTTAAAAAAGCCAGCCCCTGGGGTTTCCACCTCCTGCCTCTGGCCCTCCAGAGGGGTGAGGCCCCAACCCCAGGGCAGCAGAAGGATGAGGGCCTCCTGCCCCTCCTTTTCCCCCATTCCATCCCCTTCTTATCTCCACAGTGGGGGCCCCGGGAGGAACCAAATCTGGGTGGGAGGGCAGGGACCCAAGGCCCCATGGCCCAGGGAAGGGGGCTGGGAGTGTGCCCAGCCCCGAAGCCCTGGCCTGTAGTGTGGGCGTGGGCAGGGCCCCTCCCGGCCTGGGCCCAGCGGGGGTGGGGCCGTTAGTTCCAGATCTTGAGGAAGGAGTCCCAGGAGCCCGTGGCCACAGCCATGCCATCGTCGGTGACCCCAAGGCAGCTCACGCGGTTGTCGTGGCCAGCGAGGACCCCTGTGAAGAAGGGAGAAGTCAGAACCCATTTGGCCTGGGCTCCAGGTCCTCGCCCGCCCAGCCTGGGCCCCCAGCTATCACCTGCACGGTCGCCCTTCATGGCATCCCAGATGTTGCAGTTGAAGTCGTCGTAGCCAGCGAGCAGCAGCCGGCCGCTGCGCGAGAAGGCAACAGAGGTGATGCCACAGATGATGTTGTCATGGGAGTACATGAGGAGCTCCTGATCGGCCCGCAGGTCGAAGAGGCGGCACGTGGCGTCGTCAGAGCCGGTGGTGAAGGCGTAGCCGTTGGGGAAGAACTGCACGACACGAGACCGGGATGGGGTGAGGGTGAGGGGCAGGGCCGGGAGCCTGGTGGGGAGGGCCTGGCCCAGCTCGCCCCAGAACTCACAGCCACTGCATTGATGTCGGATTCGTGGCCGATGAAGGTCTGTCGGCACATGGAATCCCGCACGTCCCACAGCTTGATAGAGGCATCACAGGCGCCTGACACAAACGTGCGGCCATCGGGGGCCAGGGACAGGGACATCACATCCCCACTGTGTCCAGCAAAACCCACTGTCTGCTGGCCTGTCTCAATGTCCCACAGGGCACTAGAAAGGTGACAGGAAGAAGGAAAAGATAAGAGACAGGGCGAAGAACAGAGTCCCTGTTCTCCCCGCCCCACCACGTGAGCCCAATCCTGTGGAAGGGTCCGGGGAGGCTCTTGTCAGAGCCTTAGGTGGGGAGGGGATGCATCCCTCCCTGACCACCTTAGTGCCCACCAGGAGAGGGAGGCTACAGTGCATGCTGCGTGCTGAGCACTGGGACGGTGGCCCCTGAGGCAGGAAGTGTGGGTTTGCCCAGACTGCCCAGCCCTGGCAAAGCCTCACCAGGTGGTATCCCCAGAGCTGGTGATGATTTGGTTGTCATCCAGGAAGCGGCAACATGACAGGTACCCTGGGGAAGGAGCTGGTCAGCCAGGTCTCCACACAGAGGGCAGTGCACCCCCGACCCCAAAAAGGGCCCGAACTGGGCCAGGCCCCTCACCAGTGTGGCCAGGCAGCTCCCGGCTGACCCTGACATTGCCCTCGCGGGTCTTGAGGCTGTAGATGGAGCAGATGTTGTCCAACCCCCCACAGGCCACAAAGTTCCCTGAGGGCGCATAGGCACAGGTCATGACCCAGGAGGAGCGCAGCGGGATGGCGTGGACCTGCGGAGCAGGGGCAGCGCCGGGGTCAGAGCCAGCCAGGGCTCTGTGGCCCTGCCCAACCCCGCAGCCCGTGCCACCCTACCTTGTTGGTGGTGTAGCTGTCCCAGATGATGAGCTTCCCATCCTGGGAGGCGCTGACCAGCAGCCTGGTAGGAAACGGTGTAGGGAGAGCAGAAGGGTGGCATGAAAACAAGACACACCCCCTTCCCACTGGGTGGGAGAAGGTAGGGTCTCTCTCTGTTGTCCAGGCTGGAGTGCAGTGGCACCATCACAGCTCACTGCAGCCTGGAACTCCTAGGCTCAAGCGATCCTCCCACCTCAGCCTCCCCCGCATAGCTGGGACTACAAGGCGAGCACCACCACGCCCAGGTCATTTTTCAATTTTTAGTAGAGACAGGGTCTCACTATGTTGCACAGGCTGGTCTCAAACTCCTGAGCTCAAGTGATCCTGCCCTGGCCTCCCCATGTGCTGGGATTACAGGCGTGAGCCACCTGAGAGACAGTCTCCAGCTGCAGCCCACAAGTTCTCACCAGCATGATCCTGCCTGTCCATATCTGGCAGGCATGTCTGGCAGTCACCATTTTTCCAGACATACTCTGGGTATTCTGGTGGCCTGCTCACCCCGCCAGATCTGAGGCTGCTCCCACAGCCTGCTAGAAAGTCGGCCCACATTGCCAACCCACGCACAGACACACCTTGAGTCGGTCCCCCAGTGCATGGCATAGATCTTTGCCAGGTGCCCACGGAGGGTCCTCCGGGTCCTCATCTGGATTCTCCCCACTGGGTCCAGCCCAGCTGTGATCTGGAGATAGAGACCGAATGGGCTCGGGGAGGCCCAGGCAGCAGGACTGCAGAGAGCAGCGGCCTCTGATCCTTGCCCCTCCAACGCTAGTTACCCCCTGGCCACCAAGTGCCCTCACCTGGGTCAGTGTTGAGTCCCCACATGCTTTTCGGGCATCCTGTAGGGGATGGCAGAGCCAGAGAGACGCGAGAGAAGACAGGTTGGGGAGGAAAGGGAGAGAAGAGAACAGAAGACAGGAGTGGACAGGGTCAGATTCTGAGCCATTAAGGGGCCCTCCCTCCCCCTTCCCCCACCAACACCCTCACCCAACCCGGTCCAGGGCACGGGGCGGTATACACATGAATCGCCCGCCCCGCACCAGGCCCTCACCCGGATCTGGTTCCGGAGCTGCTCGGCCTCCTGTCTCAGTTGCTCCAGCTCACTCATGGCGCCGGGCCCGTGGGGCGGGGTTGGGGGCGGCTGGGGGCCGCGGGACGGGGGCTGGGGGAGGCAGCTCCTGGCCGCTGGCCCGAGGCCTGGGGGACGCAGGGCTGACGTCAGGCCCGAGGCCGCCGGGGAAGTGGGGAGAAAGGCGGGGTTGCAGCGCGGCCCGGAAGGGGTAAGCAAAGGGAGGGGGAAGGGGCGGCGCGGCCGCCGACCCCGGGCACAACCAGGGTCTCCGGCACCAGAGACGTCGCCGAGTAAGAGCCGACTTCCCCAATCTTCCTCCCGCCCCCCGGAAACGGAGCGGGAAGTGCAAGAGGAAGCGCAGGGGAAACCCCTCCCTCGGACACAGCCCGGGCAGGACACCCGCGGCAGGAACTGGGGGAGGGGGGGTGTCCCTTCGAAAACAGACCTGGCGTCTGCCCCAACCCGCACAGGCACCGCCCTCCAAGCACCTAATTTTAAAAGGGGCGGTGCCTCTTGAAATTCACCCCACAAGGCGCACACCCTCCACACACACCCCCAGCTTCGATGGTGGCGGGTGGGGGGGAGAGACCAGAGGGGAAAGCTGGGCTGTTCGTGGGGTTGCCTAGGCAACCGTCACCCGGACCGAGAGCACCTCATTGGTGAAATGCCCCCACCCTAGCCCCGTTGCCAAGGCAACCGCATCCACGGCAGAGACCTGTAGGGTGGGTGACCCCACCCCCGGCCCCATCGCCCCCGCCCGACCCAGCCTCCCGCCCTCCCCAGAACCGGTCCGGGTGGCTGTTTACAGGATTTGGGAAAAGCCGATTGGGCGCTAATAGGTTCTGGACGGCTCACCCCGGATAATCCCCGGTCCGGCTGCGCCCCATTAGCCGTACGCCGCGGGTGGGGGTGACAGCGGCGGGGAAGGCAGCCCCGAGCCGCTGCTCCCTCCAGCGCAGAGACCGCCCGCCCCGCCGCGCCCGCAGAAAGCCCGTGGGAGCCGCTCTCGAGTAATTACGGCTCCGCAACGAGGTCCCCGGCCCGGAGGCGCGGAGCTGCTCTCTCCCAGGCGCCGGCGGGCGGCCCCAGGCGGCCTGGCCCCGGCGCCCTGGACACCCGGGGGGCCCAGCCCGCAGGCTCGGCGCCCGGGCCCCAGGGGCCTGGCTGGCTCCGCTCCGGGAGCCTGAGTCCTTCCCCGCCCGCGGGACACCTGTGCGATCCGGCCGTACACACTGCACTTGGCCGGCCCAGGCGTCCCCCACCCAGCTCCCACTTCCCCCAGGCGCAGGGCGTTCCTCTTCCCCACTGACATTTCCCCTCCTTGTAAGTTCAGCTTTCTACGCCAGTGCCAAGGGGTGACCCTCAAAATCGGGGGTGGGGGGTGCGGGCAGAACTCCTTACTCTACCCAACCCCCAGGCCCGCACAAAGCCTCTTCCAGCTACTAGCAGCCCAGGCCTGGCGGCACCGCCGGAGGCCTAGGGCAGAAGGAAGCAGGGCTGGAGGAAGAACCCGGGGGCGGGGACGACGCTCTCAGTCCTCGGTCCCCATCACCCCCCAGGGCCCTCAGCAGCCCCCAGACTCTAGGGATATAGCAGCTGGGGCCCCACAGAGAAATGGGGGTGCCACCGCCTCCGCAGGTCTGGCGGGGCCCAGGAGAGGTGAAGGGAGGGTCCCTGGATCTGGCAGCTGGAAGGCGCGGGCTGGTGCGGCGCTGCGAAGCGCAGTGGGCCTGGCCCTCCAGCCCCCACGACCTCCATTTTGCCCAAAAGAAAGCTGGGCGGGGGGCGGGCGCAGGGCGCCTGGGAGCTGGGCTTGGGGTGAGGACCTGCAAAGGGAATAGGGCGCCGAGGGCTCCGGTTTCGGGGAGTGGGGCCAGAAACCACGGGCAGCACCCAAATCGGGGGGTAGGGCGGAGACGAAAGGAAGGGTGGCGCGCGGCCTTGCCTGCTTCTCCCCGATTTTGGAGTTGTGCAAGGCGAGAGCCGGCAGGGGTGCGACAGTGGAGGACACGAGGGGTGCTCCCCGGGGGCAGGCGGGAGGGTGGCGGTGGGGAAAGGGGGCGGGGCGGGGCCTAGAGGAAGCCCGGAATTTAGCCCCCCAACTTCCAAGGGAGCAAGGGGCAGTCGGGGCGGGGCTGGGCTGGGGTCTGGGGTCGGGCAAAAACTTCGCTGATGGTGCGGGGAAGCGCACGCACGGTGGGAGGCGAGGGTCCCCCCAGTTCCCCTTCCGGGTTTGGGAGCGACGGGGCCAGAAGGGAAGGGAAGGGAGGTCTGGGGAGTTACGTCCGCTCCCAGGAGGCCAGCCCGGGGAGACCGAAGGAAGAGAGGTTCCCCTGGGGGAAATTGGGGCTGGGGGGCGCGAGGATTCCTTTTGCCAGCGGAGGTACCTGTGGCGGTGGAACTCTGCGGCGGGGGTCGCTAGCGGAGCGCGGGTGGCGCTGTCTTCCTCCGCGGCGGAGGCGGCGGCGGCGGCGGCGCGGATGGATTTCCTCAGTGGCCCCAGCCCCGCCGCCAGCAATGCCTCCCCAGAGCGGAGGGATCCCGCCCGCCAGTGACGCGGCTGCCGCCGCCGCGCCCAGGACCCGGCTGGGCGAGACCAACTGCCTCGCACTTGGGGGAAGCCAGGAGACAAAACCCCACCGAGGGGGGCAAAGACGGGCCCAGTAGCTCCCAAGGATCTCACGCACGCTTTGTGGACGCAAACCGTACTCAAATAAAGGGTTTGCTTCACGGAAAGCAGTAAGACATCCCCCCTCTGGGACTGGAGGAGGTGGTACTGGCACATGAGGAGGGTGAGACCGCTCGCTGGTCACGTGATCAGCCTCCCGCCCCGCCTGGATTGGGTGGCCCAGACTGGGAAGGGGAGTTCGTCGCCCCAGTTCCCGGTTGGGCCACGCCCCGGCCCTGAGGAGGCCACGCCCCTCATCAGGGGGCGGAGCTAAAGCGACCTGGACGGGGCTCGCCTCGAGGCGGCTGGAAGAAGCAGCGCGATTCCGAGAAAGTCCCCGAGCGGGAGTTGGTAGGGGCTGATGCGGGCGCCCTGGGAATGTCATGAGAAGGGTCGTGTCCAGGCATTTCCTCAGCCTCGCCCACTGGGCCTTTGTAGACCCCCTTTCAGGGCTTGCCACTGAAATAACATTTATTGATTTCCACACTTTTTTTTTTTTGAGACGGAGTCTCGCGCTGTTGCCCAGGCTGGAGTGCTATCTCGACTCACTGCAACCTCCGCCTCCCGGGTTCAAGCGATTCTCATCCCTCATCCTCCTGAGTAGCTGGGACTACAGGCGTGTGCCACCACACCTGGCTAATTTTTTGTATTTTTAGTAGAGACGGGTTTCACGGTGTTAGCCAGGATGGTCTCGATTTCCTGACCTCGTGATCTGCCTGTCTCGGCCCCCCAAAGTGCTGGGATTCCAGGCATGAGCCACAGCGCCTGGCCCCACACTTATTTTTTAATTGCAGTACAGTGACGTGGTTGTAGGTCACTGCCACCTCAATCTCCTGGGCTCAGGTGATCTTCCTGCCTCACCCTCCCTAGTACCTGGGACCACAGGTGTGCCCCAGCCACCATGCCCAGCTAATTTTTAAATTTTTGGTAGACGTGGGGTCTCGCTATGCTGCCCAGGCTGACATATGTTAAGTCTCACAATACTGGGAAATTAAGTGCTAACATTCTCCCCATTTTTTTTTTCTTTTTCTTTTCTTTTTTTTTTTTTTTTTTGGAGACAGGGTCTCACTCTGTCGCCCAGGCTGAAGTGCAGTGGCATGACCTCAGCTCACTGCAACCTCCACCTCCTGGTTTCAGGCGATTCTCCTGCCTCAGCCTCTGGAGTAGGTGGGATTATAGGCGCCCGCCACCATGCCCGGCTAATTTTTTTTTTTGTATTTTTAGTAGAGATAAGGTTTCACCATGTCGGCCAGGCTGGTCTCAAACTCCTGACCTCACGTGATGTGCCCGCCTTGGCCTCCCAAAGTGCTGGGATTACAGGCGTGAGCCACTGTGCCCAGCCTTCTCCCCATTTTCTAATAGTGGAAAGAGACCTGAGGCTGCAGAGTTTAGATATGAACCCAGGCAGCCAAAACTTTACTGTGCATTCCAGTATATCTGTACGAGTCTCTAGATGAACCCCTTCCTCCAGGGACCTTGCCTGTAAAGGGACAAGAACGTAGGTCTAGGCCTCAGTTTCCACATCTGTTAAATGGGGGTGTTGACAGCATCTGCCCTGCAAGTCCCAGATTCTTACTGAGAACACCATCGATTGTGGAAATGCTTTGGGAAGTTCAAGGCAATGAATAGCCTTCACTGAATCCTTGTAATTTGAAAGTATCAAAACACGCAGCCATAAGAAAGAACGAGATGGGGCTCACGCCTGTAATCCTAGCACTGTGAGGCCAAGGGGGGTGGATCACTTGAGGTCAGGAGTTTGAGACAAGCCTGGCCAATATGGTGAAATCCCGTCTCTGCTAAAAACGCAAACATTAGCTGGGCATGGTGGCACACGCCTGTAATCCCAGCTACTCAGGAGGCTGAGACAGGAGAATTGCTTGAACCTGGGAGGCAGAGGTTGCAGTGAGCCAAAATCGCACCACTCACTGCACTGCAGCCTGGCAACAGAGCAAGACTTCAACTGAAGAAAAAGAAGAAGAAAGAAAGACGAAAGAAGAAAAAGTAAAAGAAAGAAAAGGAAGGAAGGAAGGGAACGAAAGAAAAAGGGAAAAGAAGAGAGAAAAAAGAAGAAATCATGTCCTTTGCAGCAACATGGATGCAGAAGAGAGAGAGAGAGAGAAAGAAAGAAAAAGAAAAGAAAGAGAAAGAGGAAGGAAGGGAAAGAAAGAAGAAACAAAAGAAAAGAAAAAAAGGAGAAATCATGTCCTTTGCAGCAACATGGATACAGCTAGAGGCTTTTATCCTAAGTGGACACATTTTTGCAGGAACAGAAAACCAAACACTGCATGTTCTCACTTATAAGTAGGAGCTAAACACTGGGTACTCATGAACATATAGGTGGGAACAATAGACACGGGGGATTACTAGAGGGGGGAAGGGTTGAAAAACTACCTATTGGGTACTGCACGCCGGGTGACAGGATCAATTGTACCCCAAACTTCAGCATCACGAGATATACCCATGTACGTGTGTACATTCATGTGCACATGCATCAGAATCTAAAAAGATGAAATTGTATTTTAAAAAGTATGAAAACATACTCTTCATTTAGTCTCTGTGAAAGACATTACAAATCGCTTTTCAAAAACAATTTTTTCTTTTTCTTTTTCTTTTTTTTTTCTGAGATGGAGTCTTGCTCTGTCAACCAGAGCTGGAGTGCAGTGGCACAATCTCGGCTCACTGCAACCTCTGCCTCTTGGGTTTAAGCGATTCTCCTGTCTCAGCCTCCTGAATAGCTGCGATTACAGGAGCATGCCACTTTTTTTTGCACTTTTAGTAGAGATGGGGTTTCATGTTGGCCAGGTTGGTCTTGAACTCCTGACCTCGTGATCCGCCCGCCTTGGCCTCCCAAAGTGCTGGGATTACAGACGTCAGCCACCGTGCCCAGCCTACAATTGGTTTTTCCAAATCGAATATGTCAGGAACATAGTAGTTGTCTTCGTAATGGGTACACACACTCACACACTCAGAATGATCTGCCTGGTGGGGCAGGGAATAGTAAACATGCCAAAGGGAAAATGAAAAAAGAATCCTGTAGGTTTTCATTATTGTAGGCAATTATGTCCATATCACTTACAAAGCTATTGCCAAATCTGTCTAAGGAAGCAGAGTTTGAAGGTGGGCGGGGGTGGACATCTGGGAGAAATTCCACAATGGCATAACAGAGCTCTCAATATGAGAAACAAAAGCCCAACTTTTTTTTAAATAAAATATAAACAATCATATTCGTAGTTAGGTGCTAATTCTATTTATGCATACCTGCCAATTCAGTGACATATAAGCAATAGATAATAGATGTCAACTACACATGAGAATTTGGGAGGGACCTCAGAGATAATTACGTTGATTTCCTCAATCTGTAGATGGCCACGGTGACTTCCCTAAAGTCACTTAACAACAAGCAGCGCAGGACTACAGCACAATTTTGTCAATCTCAAGAGGGCATGTGTGCTGCTTCTTCTGCTTTGGTTTCTGTGCTAATAAGCTTTCCTGTTTTAACTCATTCCGTTGATATTTACTGAACCAGATGATGTATCAGGCACTGCCCTAGGCAATGAGGATGCAACTTTGAATGACAGGTGCACCCTCCTCATGGAGCTTGCAATCTATAGAGGAGGCAGATGGGCATTGAAATATGGATTAGGGTCAGGCGTGGTGGCTCACACCTGTAATCCCAGCATTTTGGGAGGCAGAAGTGCGCGGATCACTTGAGTCCAGGAGTTCGAGACCAGCTTGGGCAACATAGCAAGACTTTGTTGTTAAAAAAAAAATAAAAGAAGAAGAAGAAGAAATACATGATGGCGTGCGCCTGTAGTCCCAGCTACTCAGAAGGCTGAGGTGGGAAGATGACTTGAACTCCTGAGGCAGAGGTTGCAGTGAGCTGAATTTGTACCACTGCACTCCAGCCTGGGTGACAGAGCCAGGCCTGTCTCAAAACAAAACAAACAAACAAAAACAAAAAAATAACATTGCTTGGCCTGGAGGTATTGTTTACTTCGAGCAGAACATTTGAGATGGAACATATTCTGGGAGGAAGATCAACAGTTTAAGATTGGGAAGTTTAAGGTTTGAAGTGGGTATGGAGAAAATTTTTTTTGGTGTTTTTGGTTTTGTTTTTTTGAGACAGGGTCTCACTCTGTCACCAAGACTGGAGTGCAGTGGCGCGATCACAGCTTGCTGCAGCCTCGACCTCCTGGGCTGAGATGATCCTCTCACCTCAGCCTCCCCAGTAGCTGCAACTACTGGTACACACCACCATGCCTGGCTAATTTTTTGTATTTTTTTTGTAGAGACAGGGTTTTGTCATGTTGCCCAGGCTGGTCTCGAACTCCTGGCCTCAAGCGATCCGCCAGCCTCAGCCTCCCAAAGTGCTGAGATTACCGGTGTGAGCCACCGCACTCGGCCAGATCTTGCTCTGTTGCCCAGGCTGTAGTGCAGTGGCGCAATCTCGGCACACTGCAACCTCCGCCTCCCGGATTCAAGTGATTCTCTTGCCTCAGCCTCCTGAGTAGCTGGGACTACAGGCACGCGCCACCAGGCCTGGCTAATTTTTTGTATTTTTAGTACAGACGGGGTTTCACCATGTTAGCAAGGATGGTCTTGATCTCCTGACCTCGTGATCCACCTGCCTCAGCCTCCCAAAGTGCTGGGATTACAGGTGTGAGCCACTGCGCCCAGCCTCTTTTTTTTTTTTTTTTTTTTTAACTTTCATTTTAGACTCACGGGGTACGTGTGCAGGTTTGTTATATGGGTAAGTTGTGTGACACTGAGGTTTGGAATATGATTGATCCCATCACCCATGTAGTGAGCACAGTACCCAGTAGGTAGTTTTTCTTTTTCTCTTTGAGACAGGGTCTTGCTCTGTTGCCCAGGCTGGAGTGCAATGGCACGATCTCAGCTCACTGCAACCTCCACCTCCTGGGTTCAAGTGATTCTTCTGCCTCAGCCTCCAAAGTAGCTAGGATTACAGGTGTGCATCACCATGCCCGGCTAATTTTTGTATTTTAAGTAGAGATGGGGTTTTGCCATGATAGCCAGGCTGGTCTTGAACTCCTGGCCTCAAGTGATCTGCCTGCCATGGCCTCCCAAAGTGCTGGGATTACAGGCGTGAGCCACCATGCCCGGCTCCGTTAGGTATTAATAGTTTTCAACCCTTGCCCCCTCTTCTTTCTTCTTCCCCCTAGTAGTCCCCAGTGTCTATTGATGCCATCTTTATGTCCATGAGTACCCAATATTTAGCTCCCGTTTACAAGTGAGAACATATGGTATTTGGTTTTCTGTTCCTGCTCTAAATTCATTTAAGAGAATGGACTTCAGCCGCATCCATGTTGCTGTAAAAAACATGTTTCTTTGTTTCTTCATTTTGTTTCTTTTTATGGCTGCATAGTATTCCATAACATATATGTACCATTTTCTTTATCCAGTCCACCGTTGATGGGCACCTAAGGTGATTTCATGTTTTTGCTCTTGTGAATAGTGCTGCAAGGAACATACGAGTGCATTATTTCTTTCTGGTAAAAGGATTTTTTTTTCTTTTGGGTAAATACCCAGTAATGAGATTGCTGGGTCAAACTGTAGTTCTATTTTTAGTTCTTTGAGAAATCCAGGAGAAATGTTTAATAGGTGGCTGTAGACACAGTCCTGGAATTCAGCAGAGAAATCTGGGTTGGAATAGAGCCCCAGGAGTGAGTGGCACATTCTAGCAGATGACGTCATAAAGAGGTGCAGGGAAAAGACAAGATGGCCTAAGACCAAGCTCTGAGGAACTCCGACATTTAGAGGTCAGGTGGAGAACAAGTTGCCAAAGGAGAAGCCGGCGAACTAAGAAGAAAATCAGGAGGATGCGGACTTCTGGAACCCAAAAGAAAAGAGTGTTCCAAAAAAGGAATGGGAAACTGTGCTGAAGGCTGCAGAGACATGAAGCAAGCCTGCCCTGAGAAGTGTGCAGAGGATTGGGTAGGAGCCACTGTAGCTCTGCCTACAGCATTTGCAATGGGTGAGTGAGAAATCACGCAGTGGAGAAAAACAACGTGGACCAGACTTTGGGTATCTCAGCTTGGCTGGGGACCATGTACAAAGCTGGTGCAGCAGTGAGAAGAGGAAGTGGAATCAAGATAGTTGGGGTCTTTTAGGCTGGGCGCGGTGGCTCATGCCTGTCATCCCAATGTTTTTGCGAGGCTGAGGCAGGAGGATCACTTGAGGTCAGGAGTTCGAGACCAGCCTGGGCAACATGGTGAAACCTCGTCTCTACTAAAAATACAAAAAATTAGCCAGACATGGTGGCTAGTGCCTGTAATCCCAGCTACTCAGGAGGGAGGCAGGAGAATTGCTTGAACTCAGGTTACAGGGAGCCGAGATTGCACCACTGCACTCCAGCCTGGATGACAAGAGTGAAACTCCATCTAAAAAAAAAAAAAAAAAAAGATATGCATATTTTTTAGGCTGGGTGTGGTGGCTCATGCCTGTCATCCCAGCATTTTGGGAGGCTGAGGCAAGAGGATCGCTTGAGGCCAGCTTGGGCAACATAGCAAGATCTCATCTCTACAAAAAAAATTGTAGAGACCCTGTCTCTACAGAAAAATTATATATATATATATATATATATTTTCTTTTGAAACAGAGTCTTGCTCTGTCACCCAGGCTGGAGTGCACTGGTGCTGCGATCTCGGTTCACTGCAACTTCCACTTCCCAAGTTCAAGCGATTCTCCTGCCTCAGCTTCCCAAGTAGCTGGGATGACAGGCATGTGCCACCACACCCGACTCATTTTGATATTTTTAGTAGAGACAGCGTTTCACTATGTTGGCCAGGCTGGTCTCAAACTCCAGACCTCAGGTGATCCACTCGCCTCGGCCTCCCAAAGTGCTGGGATTACAGGCATGAGCCACCGCATCCGGCCGTTATTTGATTTTTGATGGGAGCTACTAGAGCTAATTTAGATGGTAATGAGGAGGACAGGAGGAAAGAGAGAGGAAAAAGAAGTTGGCCAGATGCAAGGAAGGACACAGTTGCCAGGTGATGACCAATGAGTAGCCAACTTATCTGAGAAGGCAGGACCCTCGAGAGCAAGTGGTGGATGTGGCTCTGATGGGTCACAGGGCCTCCTTCCTCTACCTATTCTGGCTTCTTAGCCTCTCCTCCTCCTAAGGGCACTCTGCAAACATTGTTTTTCCCAGAATACTGACTTTGGCCTCCTCTTCTCACTCTCCATGTTATTCATTGGTGACTTCATCCACTACTGTGACTTTACCTGCTAATTGCTCATAACACTCAAACCTCTGTCTCCGGCCCAGATGTCTCTTCCCCATGTGCCGACTTGGTGTACATCCAATGGTTGACTGAATATCCCCACTTAGATGCTCATGGACAGTGGCATGCTGGCATCCGCTCATGCCAGGTCACGAGTGCCCGTTGTACACCCAGCTCCTTATTCAGTGAAGTCATCTTGGTAGTAGAAACTTGAAGAGCTGGTCGCGGTGGCTCACGCCTGTAATCCCAGCAGTTTAGGTGGCCCAGGTGGGTGGATCACCTGAGGTCAACATGGTGGAACTCAGTCTCTACTAAAAAATACAAAAAAATTAGCTGGGCGTGGTGGCGGGTGTCTGTAATACCAGCTACTCGAGAGGCTGAGGCAGGAGAACCGCTTGACCCCAAGAGGTGGAGGTTGCAGTGAGCTGAGATAGCGCCATTGCATTCTAGCCTGAGCTAGAGACTCCATCTCAAAAAAATAAAATAAAATAAAATAAGATAGTAGGAACTTGAACTCAGCCAAGGTGGGACTATTTACGTCATGGACATTGGCAAATGCTTCCGATCAGGGCTCCCCCCTTTTTGAAGAGCCGGTTGTTAGGAATTGTGGCTCACCACCAGGAGTTCGAGACTAGCCTGGGCAACACAGTGAGACCCCATCTTTAAAAAAAAGATTAAAAATTATCCAGGCATGGTGGCATGCCTGTAGTCCCAGCAACTCAGGAGGCTGAGGTGAGAGGATTGCTTGAGCCCGGAAGTTGGAGGCTGCAGTAAGCTATGATCACACCACTGCACTCCAGCCTGAGTGACAGAGCAACATCCTGTCTCAAAACAAACAAAAAAACTTTACTACACACCACTGTTCACAGACATCTCACATTCAACATATTCAAAACTAAGTTAATCATCTTCCCCTGAGCCCAACCCTGCCCAACCTTACCCCTTCCCTGAATCTCCTGGCCCAGCTGACAGCACCAGCACCCACTGAGATATCTCCCATGCCCTCCCTCCCCATATCCGAAGGATGGTCAATTAGTTAGGGTATAGTCCAAGCGGCTATAACAAAGAATTCCCCAAAATTCAGTGACTTAACCTCAAAACAGACACTCCAAGACTGTGGGGACATCTCTGCCATCTTTTTTTTCTTTTTGTTTTTGTTTTTGAGATGGAGTCTCGCTCTGTCATCTAGGCTGGAGTGCAGTGGTGCGATCTCGCCTCACTGCAACCTCCGCCTCCCGGGTTCAAATGATTCTCCTGTCTCAGCCCCTGAGTAGCTGGGATTACAGGTGTGTGCCACCACACCCGGCTAAGTTTTATATTTTTAGTAGAGACAGGGTTTCACCATGTTGGCCAGACTGGTCTCAAACTCCTGACCTCAAGTCTGCCCACCTGGGGCTCCCAAAGTCCTGGGATTACAGGCATGAGCCATGGCGCCCGGCTGGTCTCTGCCATCTTAAACATGTGGCTTCTATCTCTCTGTTCCATGGGGCCTAGGCAGAAATCACCATCATATCTGAATGTGGGAAGGGGGGTAAAGTGGGAAGCACAGGTCCTTTCCTGATTAAGGACACCACTAACCTGCTCAGAAGTTGTCCAGATGCAGCTGGACACAGTGGCTCACGCCTGTAATCCCAGTACTTTGGGAGGCCAGAAGAAGGTTCGCGTGAGGCCAGGAGTTCAAGACCAGCCTGGTTAACATAGCAAGACCCCCATCTCTATTATTTAAATTTCTAATAAAAAATAAATTAAAGGCCGGGCACGGTGGCTCACACCTGTAATCCCAGCACTTTGGGAGGCCGAGGCAGGCAGATCACAAGGTCAGGAGTTCAACACCAGCCTGACCAACATGGTGAAACCCTGTTTCTATTAAAAATACAAAAAAAAAAAAATTAGCCAGGTATGGTGGCACACACCTGTAATCCCAGCTACTCAGGAGGCTGAGGCAGGAGAACTGCTTGAACCCGGGAGACGGAGGTTGCAGTGAGCCGAAATTACGACACTGCACTCCAGCCTGGGCAATAGAGCGAGACTCTGTCTCAAAAATAAATAAATAAATAAATAAATAAAATTAAAGCGGCCAGGTGCAGTGGCTCATGCCTGTAATCCCAGCACTTTGGGAGGCCAAGACAGGCGGATCACGAGGTCAGGAGTTGGGAGACCATCCTGGCTAACACGGTGAAACCCCATCTCTACTAAAAATACAAAAAAATTAGCCAGGCGTGGCAGCATGCGCCTGTGGTCCTAGCTACTAGGGAGGCTGAGGCAGGAGAATGGTGTGAACCCGGGAGGTGAAGCTTGCAGTGAGCCGAGATTGCACCACTGCACTCCAGCCTGGGCAACAGAGTGAGACTCTGTCTCAAAATAAATAAATAAATTAATTAATTAATTAAAATGAAAAAAATAAGTTGGTCAGATGCAAGGAAAGCTGGGACATGTAGTCTCTGTCCATGTACCCAGCTAAAATATTATTAATAAACAAAGAAGGCAATTTAGGAGGCCGAGGCAGGAGGGTTACTTGAGCCCAGGGGTTCGAGACCAGCCTGGGCAACATAGTGAGACCCTGTCTCTATAAAAAATAAAAAATAATAAAATAGGCTGGGCATGGTGACTCACACCTGTAATCTCAGCACTTTGGGGGCCGAAGGAGAAAGATTGCTTGAGCTCAGGAATTCGAAACCGGCCTGGGGAACATAGTGAGACTTCATGTTTACTAAAGATAAAAATAAATAAATTAATTAACCAGATGTGGTGGCTCGTGCCTGTAGTCCCAGCAACTCAGGAGGCTGAGGTGGGAGGATCCCTTGAGCCCAGGAGATTGAGGCTGCAGTGAGCTATGATCGCACCACTGCATTCCAGCCTGGGTGACAGAGTGAGACCCTATCTCAAAAACTAAAAATAATTGATGATAATAATAATAAACAAAGAAGGGCAATGGGAAATGGCATAAGAGTAGCAGTCTATGCCTAGTGGATCCATCACGTCAATGTTATCGCTCACTCTCTCTTTTTTTTTTTTGACAGCCTCAACCTCCTGGGCTCAAGTGATCCTCTTGCCTCAGCCTCCTGAGTAGCTAGAACTACAGGCACGTACCACCACAACAGGCTAATTAAAAAAAATTTTTTTTTCTGTGGAGATGAGGTCTTGATATGTTGCCTAGAATGGTCTCCAACACTGGCCTCAAGTGATCCTCCTGCCTCAGCCTCCCAAAGTGTTGGGATTACAGGCATGAGCCACTGTGCCCAGCCGAATGCTATCTCTTGAATACTGCTTAAATCCATCCCTTCTACGGTGTGCCAATTACTGTTACCTTGATTCCTGCCCATTTCCTGGCCTCTAACTTAGTCCCTTTCTAATCAATCTACCAAATGGCTGCCAGAGGTATCTTTCTAAAATGCTAATTGGATCAATAACCCTCCTGTTCAAAATCTTGCAGTAGTTCCCAGGGGTTTCCAGGAGAAGAGTCAACTTCTTTGCATGACACAAAGGCCAGGTCTTGTCCCCTCAACTCAGAAATGCCTTTCACCCCTACTCCAGCTCCACTTCGTTGACTGCCAGAAAAACCCAGGCCATTTCCTGGGACTTAGTTTAAATATTGCTTTAAATGTTGTTTGTGTGCCACTGCAATGCTGGCTCCATTCCTGTTGAAGCCTTTACTGGACTGTGTATTTCTGGGCACTTGCCATCCATCCTTGGACTGGGGCTCCCTGTGAAGCCAAGGCACTTGGTTTATCTGGCAGAAGGCTGGGTGAAGGCCGGGTACCTTTTGAGGCTGAGGCAGGTGGATTGCTTGAGGTCAGGAGTTTGAGACCAGCCTGGGCAACATGGCAAAACCTCATCTCTGCAAAAAATACAAAAATCAGCCTGGGCACAGCGGCTCACACCTGTAATCCCAGCACTTTGGGAGGCGAAGGCAGGTGGTCACCTGAGGTCAAGAGTTCGAGACCAGCCTGGCCAACATGGCAAAACCCTATGTCTACTAAAAATACAAAAATTAGCCAGGCGTGGTGGTGCATGCCTGTAGTCCCAGCCACTTGGGAGTGAGAGAGAAGAATCACGTGAACCTGGAAGGCAGTGGTTGTAGTGAGGCAAGATCATGCCATTGCACTCCAGCCTGGGTGGCAGAGCAAGACTCTGTCTCAAGAAAAAAAAAAATCAGTTGGGTGTAGTGGCATGTCCCTGTGGTCCCAGCTGCTCGGGAGACTGAAGCAAAAGGATTGCTTGACTCCAGGAGACTGAGGCTGCAGTGAGCTGTGATCACGCCACTGCACTCCAGCCTGGGTGACAGAATGAAATCCTGTCTCAAAAAAGACAAAACAAGGGCTGGACGCGGTGGCTCACG